>NW_017306536.1:892173-963877 GCF_000935625.1 Nanorana parkeri
GGTGAGGGACTGTTTTTAGATGAACTGTTTTCATTCAATGAGAACATACGGCTCCTCCTCTGGTTAGAGTATAGATGAATGCCGATATATCCCGTCTGTCAGTATGCATTTCACCACTGGGGTTCCGTTACAGTATAACTTACACGAAACTGATTAACAGCTCCCTATTGGCAACAGCATAACTAATGAGGCAGAACAGAGTAATGGGTTCCTGTAAGCCGTCGCTGGCCTGGGCAAGGCCCATTATCTTCCGCTGAAACCAGAGTAGACTTCTGTGTTGTTAACTCTGAAAATAAGGAATTTATCTAATCTAACAAGATGACCTTTGGCCAAAAATGATTTCTATGTATACGAAATAATGACAGTCCTTTTTCCCCACACACCCTGCAATGTACATATAGTATATAGAAAAAGGAAGTGAGATGCTATCTACTGTCACTGTCAGGAGGAAACATGCAGATTAGTATTGTCAATTATACTTTGTCATTGGCACTAACAGTTCATTTTTCAGGACAAGCTTTTGTGGTTAACCCTTCCAAGGGCCCCTTCACACTGGGACGCCCAGGCTAGTGAGTTCTGACAGCTTTGGAGAGGGGCGGCGTGATGCACGCTGTTTATTTTATACATTTATTCTTACAGGTAACCGCACAGAAATGCGGTGTACTGTGGAACGGGGACTTGCGGTGCGGTCCAGTGTGCTGCAAAAAAATGCAGCACACCTGCATTGTGGTGTGAACAGACCACATCAAAAACAATTGTTTTCTACATTCCTGAGCGTTGACTGGTGTTGCTCAGTTGCTGAAAAACATCATTCAGCGTATATAGTGTGAACAAACCCTTATAGGCTGGGCTGTCCCTATAATCAGACAGCCTGAGGCTTTTGCCTCAGGCGGCATTTCCTTGGGTCATGTGTAAATTTGTTTGGAGTGTGCCTGCTGCCTGCTTTCCGGCCAGAGCATTCCAGGTTGCTAAGAGCCAGGTGGGAGATGTGTAGGCCGTACATATCTCCCTGCCCAACTATTAGCAACCTGGGTTCCTGCATTCTGGCTGGTGTCCCACCCTGCTCCTGGCAACCAGTAAAGTCTGTGAGCTGGGTGGAATGCCGGCCTGAGCGGGAGCCCCCTGTTGGTGTGCACCACCTGCACGTCCCCCCCACACAGAACATGCACAAACATGCACCATCAACTATACCCCACACCCCCCAAACGTGCACCACCAACAGCACACCCCCACTCGCCTGAGGTGGTGAAAAGGCTAATGACATCCCTGCTTATAGGCCCAAGCAGTACTGATACAGAGAGTTTTAGCAAAATGTAAAGATCAATTTCCGAAGAGAAAAAAATTGCCTATACTCTGTGTATCATTTCTACCTGGACCTAGAAGAAGGGGTTAACCCTGAAAGCTTGCCCTGAAAAATTGAAAAAGTTTTATCTACTTATATTTTGCCTTCGCTGGTTCTTCCCTCCACCACTCCATCAACATTCTTATGCAATTTTTAAATAAAACCTTTCCCATTTCATTACATGCCCAATGTTATACTCAGTGATGTCATCACAGGTTCTCTGTGCTTATCTATGCAATGCTCTTCTCAAGAGCCCTGATGCAAGCAGTGGGCTTGCACCTGGGTGAAGTTATGCAAATATCAAAATTCCTTGATTGGCGCGTGTCAGCCTGGTGGAGTGGGAGTTCCTAGGCAGGCTGCATTTGCAAGCAGACTGCACAGGGTACTGCTCACATGTGAAGCTGAAACTCCATAATTGAAAGACCTGAAATTCAACGAATGAAGAAGACGAACCAGGGACAGTCAGGCCCTCCAGCCAAGTAATGAGGTGGGTTTTATCTGATTTGCTACAGCTTCGAATGTACAGTATAAAAAGCTCACAGTGGGCAGTGAAATCAGAGATAGCAATTTCGGTCCAGGAGAAGAGACGGTACAACTGTGCAAGACTGAAGTGAAGTCTGGAGTTCGGCTTTAACGGTTACTGCAAATAGACTGTACTCAGCTGTGTAACTGTAAAGGCAATATTAGGGCTACATTTACCTTAGGTGATGAGTATGTTAGCCCAAAGGTACAAGTTACCCCTAAAATATATACTATACCTTTCAACATTTTAGGAGAAAAATAGATACACCTTGCCAAGCGTACAACCCGAACCCCCCACCCCCGTCCATGTGGTCATACCTAAAATCAGCCAGAGAAAGGCAAAGAAATTCTTAGTTTCAAGTAGGTACCAGGGTTAAGTGCATAAAACAATGTACACGCCAGGCCAATAAAGTACCAGGTTCAAAGAAAGCAAATATCATATAACATGCAAAATAGTATAAGCAACTAGAATTGCATCACAGCATGGAGCTTGCTTAGCTACAGGGATTTGTCTCAGTCTGTGTAGACCAATCTTCACTTCTTCTGCTCCATATAATTGGGTAATAGTGCCAAGCGTGGCCTCCATCACTGCAGAAGCCTATCAGTGGGTGCCCCACCACTTAGTCTCCTCAGCCAGTTGCTAGTAATTAGCAGTAAGTAGTGACTGCTTCAGCCACTGAGTTTCTTCCGGTGCCTACATCAGCCTCAGCAGTCTCAATTTAAGCCGATAGCTGCCAGACAGAGTGCTGCTGCTTCTTTTCACTCCAGTGGCAAGGATCAGCCACATCCCCAGTGTAAAGAAATGAGGCTGGAGTAGAGTGACTGTAGGCAGACAGGAGGTCCTTAAGAACCAACTACACCACTACACATTGTAGATCTCTAGGCAGACTGGTACATGGTGCAATAAGTTATGGGCAACCTTGGAAACCAGTATTGTACCAGGAAAATATGTACAGTTGGAGGGCTTGAGACATACGTGTATACAAGTGCATTCTTACTAAAAGACACGCACGGCTGTTTTAGCCGCGATTGTGTTCGGTTGCAGTGGCGGAATTGCAGTGAGAAACAGCGCAATCCGCCCAGCGCAACTGTGGTGCCATTAGAAAATAATGGCATCGCCAGCGTTATCGGCAGTGGTGGGCAACTCCATGACCGCATGGCAGGTGTGAACATGGCCTGAGGGGGTGTTGTGGAAATAGGGTCATTCTTGAGATAGCATGCCGCCCCACCACTGTCCAAAAACAACTCTGGCAAGGAGATGAGTATTTAATTAGCTGTGATTGACACTGTCTGACTGTGGCACCAGGTGCCTTCCCGAGAAAAGTGCCATCACTAGGAATGTCAGTTATAATCTCATTAATAGAAAACAAAAATATAAAAAAGTGCAGCGCTTATAAACTAAAAATAAATCCTTGCCCAACAATAATGAGTGTACCACTGAATAATATAAAATTTAAGGTGTTACATATTAGTGTAAAATGATATACAGTAGATTTCAACAAGTGACAACTATCTCAAACATGTCAATGCCACAATATGAATGCAAACACAAAATATCGAAACATATAAATGATGCAAAAAAATCAATGTCTCCTTTGAATCAATTGTGTGTCTGTATGTATTGTGCAGTTCAGTTCACCAGTGCACCCTTCTTTTCACAATAACAATGTCAGTGACCTTCACCCAAGGCACTCGTCTCAGGCGCAGCTGAGAGGGGGCATAGCCATGGCCGGCCTGGCCATGCCCCCTTGCCCCTGGTGACAAGGCAAGCACAGGGCACCATTGGCAACGGGTGCCAGGTAGCCAAAACAGCCACGGCTTGGCAGGGAAAAGAGGAGCGGCACAGGCTCCAGCTTCTCCTCGGATCCAGCTACTCTCCCCCGCCTGTATGAGCAGAGGACTCTGTTCTCCATCTCTTTTTCTATTTCTTTCTGTTTAGACCCCTTATATTTCCCCCAATGCCCCCCAACAGTAAAAAAAAAAGTAATAATAATAATAAAAAATAAATAAATAATAAAAATACAAAAACACCCCACACACACTAATGCACACATACCGGTATTATTAGACATATGCAAAGACTAAACATTTGTTTCGGACTAAATGAACGTAAACTAAAAATGTTTTCCTTAGTTTCGTCAAACAAAATATATTTTTATGCTATTTTGGATTTGGCCACCAGCGCCATCCTGGAGGCGGGGCGCATGACGTCACATGCCGTACGGGCGTGGTGTCGGGTGGCATAACATCTGTTGGGGGGGCACAATTTTCTGTTCTTGCCTCGGGCGCAAAAGGAGCTAGCTACGGCTCTGCCTTCACCATAATCACCTTTAAGAGTGCCGCTCACCTTTTCTTCAGACCTCAAAATTAAGGTCTTACTGCGTCAATCCCCTTTGGATTATGGGCGGGAAGAGACCCCAGAAAAAAGCAGACAAAATACCAACGATCCTCCTTCTCCTTGATTACTTCCTATTATACCACATCAATGCATCCGGTATTATGGTTTTGGTCTGGTGATTGTACTAGATTTAGTGCAAGCTGCTAGTAAATGTGGTGGGTGCGGAGTTTTGAGATTAGGGGGGAAAAATAGCTCAGACTGGGTCTCTCACAGCCGTACTCTACATCATCAGTACAGTAACTGGCAGATACTTAGGGTAAGGCTGCTGTGTCCAAAATACAGGCACATTTTACCCTGTATTGTTAATTGTAAACAAATTTTGGCAGATACCAGTATAGTAAGGAACATTCATAACTCCGAGAAGGATCAGCACTGTATACATATTATCATGACAGCACTTTCTTAAACAGACACATACAGTATGCGTGCATATGCTGTATGGGAATCATGGCTGCGCATTAATAAATACTTGTACATAGGTATCTTCACTTGTTGGATATAGCAATATAAATTATTTCTATTGGATACAATTAGAGGGAGGTGTTCTGTAGTTGTAATTGATTAGTTGGCGGGTTATATTTTTTGATTAATCGGAGAAAAAAAATGAAATAAATAACATCCTTAATTTAAAATAAAATACACAAATGCAGTGTTACAAACATAAAGCATGCGCCATGTTTTGCAATCGCACTGCACTGGAATGAACGGCATTGCGGTAACGTTTGTTCCAGTGCGGGCGATCACACTGTGGGTGGGAGTTGCGTTTGGGGTGCCATTGAAATGAATGGCACTGCAACGCACCGCCCACTGCAGAATTTGTCAGGTGGAAACAGAAAATGACTTTTTTCCCACCTTTTATCATTTTTCTAAAATAATTGTATTGTAAGCACATGGCACTTGAAAAGCTTCAGCCAGGGAATGACAGCTGCCAGTGGCAAAATTCCACAGATGGCAGATGAATGTAAATACAGCAGGTAGTGGGCTGGTGCAATAGCCAGCCTGCTATTGGCCATTTCAAATTGCAATAGCTGGTAGCAGGCTGGCTATTGCACCCGCCCACTGCTTGCTGTGCCCTCCTCCCAGCGTGGAGGAGAGAGCTAGGGGATCCAACCAGCTAATCAATAATGAGAATAGTTGACAACTATTCTCATTATTATCGAATAGTCAATTAGTTGGTTGCAGCCCTATGTAGTTCACATAGGTAAACTGGGCAGAGCTGACAAACAACAGTGGTTGATATTTAAGAACAGCAGAAGCAGAGTGCACAGGAACTTGCAAGCTCACTAGATTTCTTGCAGAATCAACAGTTTTTATTTTATTTTTTGCATTTATTGAACAGTTATAGGTAAACACTTCCAATTGTATATCTAACAGACCAAAAGGGAGAAATAAGAGTTTATTTTTAGATTTTACATTCACTTTAGAGATATTGTTTCTCCTTTTTGACATTACGCTAACATTATTTCCAAATCCAGATCCCTGGATTAAAGTGATATAAAAAATGAAAGGGATGGAAATCTTTGTATCTTTGTACCATTGTTTTCAATTTAACCTTCAATAAAAAGTTGTTTAAAACATGGGCTCAATCAGCAGATAACAAACAGAAAAGGGATGTGATGGGAAAAAATATGTCCTATTTATGTAGAGAATACAATGCTCAGTTTGTATATAAAAACCAGAATGAGTTCTGTAGCGGCAACCTTGACACCGATGGCCCAAGAATAGTTGTGCCATCAGTTGAGGTCTGTTTTTTGATGATTTATGCTGCAAAAAATTTAGGCCACCCCTTCTTTTCTTCATGCTTTTGAGAAGTGTATAATGTTCAGGCTCGTACCGGGCTTTTAAAGTCAGGTTACAAGCAGCATTCAATGGTATTGAGAGCTACATGTATTATACATGGGATTGTAGAACCCCACAGCACCCACAACCTATAAATACATTAAAATATATATAACAGAATAAATAAAAACTATACAAACGGTATAAGTGGAAAATATTGGCCGCGGCCCTTTATTGGGGTTAAAAGCAAAATATAAATTATTTATTTAAATTCAACAACACTAATATATAAACAAATGAACTTTTAAAACCAGTTATAACTTTTAACATAAAGTAGCTCAGTCACCCAGACTCGAGCCATACTAATCACCAGTCCAATATAACATTAACACTGTCCACCCACATATGTTGGCGACAATACTCCCAAAAAAGGATAGCCGCGACAAGGGAGGGAGGGTGGGGCAAGTTGTGTTGCAGACGATCGCTGCTGAAGAGAGCTTCTGACTGCAAACATTTAAAGGTGAGTCCCACAACTGATTGGTTGTTTACTTTTCCCTCCAAAACGTAGGTAACTAATCACGACCACCTTATTCCAGAGATCTTCCTAGCGACAGCCATCTCCAGGCAGAATTGAAATGACATTATTAAGGGTAACCTGAAAACAGACAAAATGGGAAACCAGAAACAGCCAATAGAAAATTCCAGAAAGCTGCACCTTACAGTGACTAAAACTATTGTTGGATTAAATTAATAAATTAATTGAAATAAGTGGGTGCAGGGGATGACACAATCCCATGGGGCCACTTCATTATATTTGTGGCCCTGACAAGACACCAAATATGGATCAGTGAGCTTATGCTGGCCTTATACATAGTCGTATAGTTACTTAGTTGTTAAAAAAAGACACATCTCCATCAAGTTTAACCTGTGTGTGTGTGTGTGTGTGTTGGTCAATGTAAATAGCCATTGTGTTAATGCTCAACGTGCTCATTGGGCCCTTTTATGTATAGATTGTAATTATACAATGAATGAAGTGTGATACATAGTCGCTCATTACATAAGCATATTTTTTTTGTCTCACTGGTAAGGACTGTGTGATTGAAAACAGTAGCTTTTCTGCAATTTCTAATGGAAAATATCCACAGTGCACATGATATTTATAGACTATAGCTAGCCATAGTCGTTGGAAGGGTCAGAAGTGAGTTTACAATCGAATTATTCCACAATGTCAGTTGGGCCTGGCAACACCCTAAACCGGAGCACTCCACATGCCTCTGTTTAGGGCATTAGAGAAAGGAGGGAAGCCATGTGCAACCAACCCTGGCACAAGTAAGAAAACAGAGCGAGATATATCAATGTTTTCTCTACCTATTCAATTTGTTCCTTGAGCTTGCTCATTTGGGACTGTGGTGCACCTCCTCCCAGACACTAAATTGCCACTTGATCCAGCCAAAGAATACAGGACCAGGAGACCCGCGGCCAGTGTCTATGGGCACCTTAAAGCACTCCAGCTCCAGATTATTTTTTTCAATATGAATGCCACAGGAAAAAAAGCAGTTCTGACTGCAATACTCCCCTTTGAGATTATTTGTTAATGATGCCCTGTTCATGTGTGATGTCATTTGAAGGTGTGTGACGGTCTACTTTAACAATTCAATTTCTGATTCCTCTTGTTAACTGGAATTGCATTTTAACCAATGATAAGGCTGTAAAATGCCTATTTTTTTCTGTAGCTTCTTTCAGCTTTTTTTTTTACAGCAGACAGTGGTTTATACCACAAAGGGTTCTGGGTAATAGTATGTTTCTGACAGCTGTCACCTTTACCCCTTGAAGGATCTTTACTGTTACATTTTATAAAGACAATAATCCAAAACTTAAAGGATCAAAAACAACCCGATAGGACCCTACAGTATAGAACACCAAGGTTAATAGGGTCCAAGTGGGGATAAGAAACTGTCCTTGCTGTGATTGCAGAGCTTAGCAGCAAATTCCACTTATTTAGAATACACACACATAAAAGTAATTGAAGGGCATTAAGCAACCTTCTTGGGAATCTATTACTCTTGCTTGGTTTTTAAATGGTTTTTCTGTAGAAAATAAGAGAGATGATTTTCCCTTCCTAACTTTTATGTTATCTGTTCTATTTGTAATTATTTAATGCTAATAGGGCATTTATCAATTATTACATCTTAATTACCCTGCAATAACTATCTTATTGTATTTTAATTAAATTCTTAATTGTTGCTGAGAGTTCCAACAGTCCTGTGTTATAATCTGCAGGTTTCATTAGCGGGAGAATTAGCCTTTGGTAAAAAGGGCATGATTTAAAGATGTGTGATGTAAAAAAAAATTGGGTTGGATTATATTTGCTAAAAATAATTGAGTGAGAGGGGGGAAAAAAAAATAAAGCAAGTGTATTCGTAGAGTGGGTTGAGATATCTCTCAGGAGCAGAGAAGCAAGGAAAAGCAAGGGGATTTCATTAAATTCTTCCAACTGAAACATAACTTTGCAAAGCCAGAGATTGTACCCCATGAAAGCAGCAGTGGCAGGATTAGTTTCAGGTATATATTGAAATGTTAGCAAAGCTATCTTCTTGGTAAGCCTGGCTGACTTGGAGTCAATGATTTTTTTTCTCCAAAAATCTTACATAGAAGGTGTTTTACTTTAGAATATAGAAATTGTATTTTAAAGGAGAACTATGAGGTGAGTGCTTTTCACTCACCTCATAGTTCTAGCCGACCTGTGACAATGAGACTGTCACAGGTCGGCTCAGTAGATCGGGAGGTGAGCGAACACATACCGGCGTTCGCTCACCTCTCGATCCTGTCACGGCTTTCTGCCGTGACAGGGGAGGGTCTGGAGTCCCCCTCTCCGATCCGCCAGCGCCGACTGGCGGAACGGACGGGGGAGGGGGCGGGTACAGCTGGCTCAGCCTCTAGATAGGCAGAGCCAGCTGTCAGTCACGCAGCTGGGCGGATCCAGACATGCTGTAGTTGTCGGGATCCGCTTTAGCTGCGGCGTCTCAGTATACCACGAGCAGCAGTTTGCGGTATACTGCGGTGTCTCAGTATACCGTGAGCTCGCGGTATATTGAGCCTAGGGTGATGGGAGGACAAAGTTTTTTCAAAGAGGGTCTTCAATGTTTTGAAATTCCTTTAATGGTTAATGTAGACAATTACACATGGAAGGGCACTTTTGAGCAGGCAGACACTCACATCTGGTCTAAGGATATAAACAGTATGCGCTGAAGGATCCAGCAGGCAAGTAAGGCCTTATATAGGGCAGGCTTCAACATTTAATATAGGATGGACTAGCTATCAGCTGGTTGGACTGTTCTGTTTTGTATTACATTGCCTTTGTGTTCTAGGTATGATGGTGAGAAAAAGATAACAACTCAGTGGAGGAACGCCTATTCCCATGGTGAGCCAGTCAAAGTCTATCCCACAATCATATTGTAAATAGTTAGAGTCTAGTGATATAGCAATGGTTCGAAGGGTACCAGTACCAACTATGGATTACCTCCCACCCATCCCCACAGTGCTCTTATTAACATTCAGAATAAAGCAGAGCATGGTAAGCTAAAAACACAATCTCCAATTGAAGTGATATGTAGTGAAGATGCTGGTGACCATTCCTGAAACAACTCCCCGTGTCCATAGCATAAGCCAACTATTAGCTTGAAGGGCTGTGCTGTCCTGTATCATATCGCCATTGTGTTATATGATGATGAACAAAAGATGAAAATTCAGTGTTGTACCCCCACTTCCCATGGTGAGCCAATCAAAGTCTTTTCCACAATCATCTTGTAAATAATTCAAGTCTTGTGATATAGCAATAAGTTAAAGGGAGCACCAGTACCAACCAAATAATTACCTTCCAGCCCTCCCCATAGTGCCCCTATTAACATTCACAATAAAGCAGAGCATGGAAAGCCAAGAGGTATTGTAACACAATCTTCCATTGAAGAGATACATAGTGAAGATGCTGATGACCTGAGACAGTTTCCCATGTCTCTTTGTGCTTCGTTATGTGACATCACACACCAGATCACATGACCATGTGCACAGGAACTCCCTAGCTTTGTGACAGTTGACAGCAACTAAGGATCTTGTCAAATAATTTTTCTATAATATACAGTATTTCTGCTTTATGTTGAGTGTTAATGACACAGCCAGTAACCTCCTTGGAGCAGGAGCCCGCTCCCCACTGTGACTGTTTATGTCCCTGTTCTTATGCCATTGCTTTAAGCAGTAGTCTGCCTGAACAAAAATAACTGTACTAATAAAGTGCCAATCATATATGGTCACATGAGCTGCAATCTCAAATATACTAGCATTGCAGGTGAGAGCTAAGATCATAGTTCTAGTTCTTATGGAACCAGGAGGCTATACCAAGTAGAGATCCCTAGGGGTTATTACGCAAAAGAGTCTAACTTAGAATAAGATGCCCAGAGCATGGAAATACCTTGAAAGAGAACAACATGTGTACAACCCAGATTCCAGTACTGGTAAATTGGAAACATGACTGAGCCTTTAGTGTGTGAGGCTCAAATTATGGCCTATTAGCATTCTTCCTTCCTCTATAGGATTGACTCAAAAAAGATCTGCTAAACAAAATGTAGAGCCTGAACTAATAAGAAATGTTTGCCCTAAATATGCATCAGACTATGCAAAAGTCCACAAATGGGGATGACCTATGAAAAGGGTGTGCTATTGTGGGAGTAGATTCTTTGCTCTGAATTAAATTATCTTCCTTTTATTGAACACATTCCAAATATAATGTTAATGGCCATTTAAAGAAGACCTGTAGTCACAATATATATAGTTACATAGTATTTGAGGTTGGATAAAGATACAGGTCCATCAAGTTCAACCTTTGTGTGCCTGTTTGTGATTGTGCATGTGTGTACGCGAGTCCCTGTGTGACCTTGTTTTTAAGTGTACCTGTACCCCTGCATGTTGCAGTCTCTGATGAAGGTACCCAAATGCTTTTTGAATTATTCAATACTCTCAGCTGATACCACTGCTTGTGGCAGTGAGTTCCAGACTTTAACCGCTCTACCTGAAAAAAAGCCCCAACGCCCCTTGTGGTTAAATCTTTTCTCCACCAGTTTTAGGTGGTGGCCTCTAGCCTTTGTTAGGGAGCTTACTGTGAACAGTTTATTGCTGATGTTGCCATCTCCACTAAACATTTTGTACATCAAAATCATGCCTCCTCTTAATCTCCTCACTCCTAGCATGAACAAGTTTAAATGTAGCAGCCTTGTCTCATAGCTTTGATCCTCCAGCCCCTTAATTAGTTGTGTTGCCCTTCTTTGGACTCTCTGCAGCTCATGGACATCTTTTCTGTGGATTGGTGACCAAAACTGGGCCGCAAACTCCAGATGAGGAGTATACTTCATAAACTGACATGTTTATAATACAGCAGGCATCTCCAGCTTCTTCTAGACAATCTAAGGATGCTCCAAACCTATATTATTCAAATATCGACGATCTACAGTGGTCATGTGCTCTGGCCCAGTTTTCCTTCTTTCCATACCAATTTGTCCGTTACTCTGATGAGTGGCCTCTCTGACCAACAGTGACATGTAAAAGACTTGGGATGGGCCATTATTTGCATAACCTCAAGGTTTCGGGGCTTGCGTGGCACCATAGAAGCCAAGGGAGCAGATCTGCATGCACTTGGCAGTCCCTGGTAAATGTCTCCCAATGTCTAAATGGTAAATGTCTACAGCTTTTCTTTAAGTGTATCTTTTCATAGAATTAGCTCTTTTTTCTAAACTCAAAAACAGGAAATAATATTTTTTTGTGTTTGGACACAAAAAGAAAACCGCAACATTTATTATTATAAGTTATTGTCAACATGCATTGTGAAACAGAAACAAATTATTTGTCTCCTGTGACTGTTGAAATTAATATTTGTAATACTCTGTACACAATCCAGAAATAAATGTTTTGTTTAAACCCCACACCAATAATAGATATGACTTAAACAGATGGTGTATGAGTAAGAGACTCTTAGTCACTCTTTGTCCAGATGTGATATCTGTAGACTTGTTATACCCGGCTTTCAATGGGCAGTAAGACTGAGTGCACTTCAGCAGTTAACATTTAGAATGGATATCCCATATTGCAGTACATAAACTGTTTGCACAGACACAGAAAGGGACAACTGTGATAGTGGAGCTACATTGTTTGACATATATGCATTGCCATTTGGCACTTCAATATGTCTCACCCACAACACTGCAGAGCTTTACCTGCCTTGTCTGCCCTCCTTACCCCTTCTTGCTACAATGATTTCACACGTGCATAATGCAAAGACAAAAGGATATCCTGTATGTATGAGGAAGTGTAGGAATGGGGGTCCCTTCCACTTCTCTGTACCTTCTACATTTTACAATATACAGTACATTGCGTTTCAGCACATGTTTTTTAGCGTAAAAACAAATGCATCTTCCACCTACGACCAAGTAATCATAATACTTGCATGTGTATGTAGGAAGTGCTCTTGGTCCCAGTCTTGTGATCTAGGCTCAGTTCTTGTTTTGGAAGTGTTCTACGTACTATCCATTAGTAACTCAAATCGGGAGTAAGTGCTATATGCACTATGTCCCCTGGGGGTCAAGAAGAACTAAAGGTTTGGTGAGACTTTCTCTTTAACCCTCTTTTCACCCAAACCCTAAAACTGAACCTGAACCCAAATGAACATTTAGCCTTCCGCAGTCTTTCATGAATGTGAATGACATTTACAGGGTTATTCACAAAAGAGTGAAGAGTTTGGAGAAGACAGGAGAAGTGAACAGCCTAGGCCAAAATAGCTGATTTGAAAAAATTCTCCAATTCGGCTCACTTTCCAGTTCAGTTATGTTGTCCTAGATTGTTCACTTCTCCTGCCTTCTCAAAACTCTTCACCCTTTTGTCAATAACCATGTCATAGTTGCTAAAGCAATGTCTATCATAAACAACTGCCATGATATTCATCTTCTTGAAAATGCTGTTTTTACCCTTTTTCATCCTTTTTTGCATCTCATTTATGCCAATCCTCTCCAGCCTCTTTCAGTCACTTTATGTCCACATGCATTCTGTCCAGCATTGGCTGCTGTAGACTGGCTTCCTGACAACAGTGGATCATACCTAAGCAATGTGTGTCAGCATGGCTGCTTATAATCTTCATCAGGGGCGTATGTGAGAGGATGACAATACAGGAGAGCAATTAGAAGACAAAGACAGAGGGTTGTCTTCCCGACACAGAAAGTACCTTAGCAAGGACCTTCATGGCAAGATTTCCTGGTATTATATTTTTATATAAACTGTAGATTTTAAAATATTGAAAAATGCTTTTAGAGTTATCGTAACATTTTTAAGTTTATACAAAATTTTAGTTATTGGGTTTACCCAATTACCATCCTAAAGTGGCTAGTTCAAACAAAAAAGTGCAAACGGCAGTGTGCTCTGTCTCCTTCTAAAGCAGTGGCTAAGCTCAGCGGAGCAAGAGAGCGCACTTCTTTAACTAGCCATAGTCTCAGCATGGTGACCTGACTTTTCTCTACTACAGTTAACCAATACAACTAGGTCTCCTCCTCTCTGCCCCCAGCCTGTAACTTGACAGGGTAAGGCACAGCCGTCCTATGACCCAACCACCCACTGCTGACTACAACCCTTAACCCCTCCATGACCCATGCCCACCTTAAATAATGGACCACACCAGGTTGGATATAAAATGGCTGTAGCAGCCGTTTATTATAAAAACTTGGACGCACCTCCACGCCCGTGGTGCCCTCTGGATGCCATCCTGCAAGCCCAGGAACCACATATCCGTCCCAACTGCATTGAGATGCACGCCATCACCACGCAGGTATAGCCACGTGTCCAGTTCCAGCTCCCGAATGCCCCCATTACGACTGACGAACCTCCCCACTTCCCTGTTTACAGACTGCCTGCCCACCCTGTCATGCCGTCCTTTCGCCTATTCTTTTGCCTTTTGCTCCAGGACTTTCTGGACAGTAAAGGAGAAGCAGCAGACTGATTACATCATCCCTCTACTCAGTCTTTTTTCTCCTCCTATCATCATGTCAGCATAAGACTACTGAAAAACACTTGATTGGCTCATTGATGCTGCTCTTCCCTCTTGCAGCCTGAAATCTGATATACAGAGGATTTTATCATGTTAAATAGGAACTTTACCCATATCTTCAAAATAACAACAAAAGCACCTTTAGAAATGTCTAGTAATGACAATCCACAAAAAGATACTTATAGATAATTGCCGGCTTTTTATTCTTTGCTATGCTTATTTTTCTTTTCTTCCCCAGCCTTCTGACAGTGGCCATTTTAACTAAGGGCAGGCTACTAGATCTCACTTTTCTTTCTGGATCTCTGGCCCATGTGACTAGGACATGCATGTGACCATGCACATCATCTCAGGGGAGGAAAATGCCTTTCCCTGTGATTACAGATGAGATTTACCAGCAATGCTCTGCTGATAACAAGGCAATCCCAGTGTGCATTGCTTTGCCAAACTGAAGTAATTTGCCCTTTCAAAGCAGTGGCCATTTTAACTAAGGGCAGGTTACACGCGGTAAATACGCCCCTGCACATGTGACTAGGACATGTGACCAGGGGTGTCCTGAGGCCGGGTGTCACCCGAAGCAGTTACCGGGTAACAACCGTTCGTGATGTCACCATGCATGCAAGTGACGTCACCACGTGCATACGTGATGACGTTATCGCGCATGCATGCCACCACGTGCATACATGGTGACATCATCACTCATGCGCGGCGATCTTATTGATACCTGCCGGCAGCCATCTTGGTGATGGACGTAGGCAGAGAGAGGAGGGGACAGCCACCCGGCGGGATAAGGTATGACGCTGGGTCCCCTCCTCTCTCCCGAAACTGTCGGGCTCTCGGTCCATGACCTAGTGACTGACTTTTCAGAGGGGGTCAGACCAAAATGACTGTCAGTCAATTTAGTATCACCCCTCCACTGGTGTCACCAGGCTGCAGGCCGCACCCCTTGCACCCCCCTTGTGACGCCACTGCATGTGACCATGCACATCATCTCAGGGGAGGAAAATGCCCTTCCCCAAGATCTCATGAGATCACAGATGAGATTTCCCAGCAATGCTCTGCTGATGTAACCTTCCCAGGATGCAAAGCTTGGGCACATTACATAATTTGTGCCAAAGTGGACCAGGAAGTTAAAAAAAAGAAATTGTAAGTAAAATAAAAATATGTTTGTTTAGCTAATAAATGGAAGATGCTTTCATATCAGCATGCAGAGTAATTTTTGAGTCAAAGGGGGTAAAGATCCACTTTAATACCAAGTGAAATTCAAGAACTTACACTAGCTGCTTTTATCATAGACCCCTAAATGTTACTATGTTGAGGCCTCCTGAATAGATTGGGGATTTCCAGGTTTCTTTTAAATAATTGTAAATGGAGATAAATCTAACTGTTCCACGGTGATGGGAAGCAGAACTCCATGAAGATTAGTGTTTGGTGCAGCGTTTGATAAGGCTCCTCATCAGAAATGATTGTGTCATGTAGGACATGCCATTGTTTAGGCTATTAACAGATTTGCCCATTTCTCCTGAAACCTATTTGCATGTAACGCTTTCTTCTCCAACATGCATAATGAATGGGATACATAGACACAGATTAACGAGGGCGATGTCAGGAGTTGGCTCAGTTGGGACTTATGATCAGCAATGGGAAACATTGTTACCATGACTGCAAGCAATGACCTGCGACCTCACTGACAGCCCAGAACACAATGGAAACACAATCGTCTTCTATAGGGAGTGCTTTGTTGATGGACTGGGTGTTTTATGTCCCAGGCTTTGCAGGAGCTATCGCATGTCAGAATAGCTGCAGATTCAGAAGAACATTACATAAACATTTATTGTTGCGGAATTGCTTGGAGAGTGAAAACTATTGTCCTCTAATTTTCCATTCCAGGCTCCCTGGTGTACTCTCTAATAAGCTTGCCAGCAAGTCTAATGAGTATTAAACAGACAGTCTTCCAAGAACTGAAGGCTCTATCCAAAACAGTTTCCATATTTACTAGTTCTGGAAACGTACTGCGGAGTATTCCCGTTGTTGCTCCACTGTCTCACCAAGCAATGGGGCAGCACAGTGCAGTTAAGCAATTTGCCCCTTAACATTTCCAAACCCAAGAACAACAATGTAATATATGGCAGCTTAGCAGTCCTTAGATGTGGTGGATGCATTTATTTTTTTGCTTTATTTTCACTTGGTGATCCAGCTAGTAACTCACTTCCTGCTCTGGGGTGACAACGCTGACTTACTGTACTGTATCCATGGAGGAGCAGCAGTGTCACCCTAGAATAGTATATGTATGTGTACTACAGAACACCTCCCCCTCTCCTCATCTCCATAACATAGGAGATTTACTCCAGGTGAACAGGGCAGGGATGTGAACATAGGTGTGTGTGGCCTATTGCATTAGGGTGTGCACACAAAAGTACAAATATATATCATACATACACAGACGTGAGGAATCCCAGGTTCCCATCTCTTCAACTGTCCCTTACCTCTTCCAGCAGGGGCGCAGTAATGAAGCAGGGAGCCTGGCAGGTGGTCATATGACCACCCGCCCGGCTTCCTGATTGGATGGTAAGCTTCCTCGCAGTTTCCCAGGCACCGAGGACTGCGCCTGTTATGTAAGGAATGTAAGTGCTGCTGCACTCTGTATCACTGAGCTGGCTCATTGACTAAAAGCATGGCGCCGCTGTTGTGTTTTCTGATGTGCAATGGTTGTAAGGTCATTAAAATTTAGTACGATCTGCCCATCTTGGACAGGCAGATCGTACTTGCGATCATCGCAAGCCTTCCCCGCCGAGGGGAGGGCTTGCCGATGATTGCAATGCTGAGCGGGCAGTGTGCACTTGCGCACACTGGCACGTGCGGCTTTCGTCTTCCGAGCACGCCACCAACCCGCCGGGTTTTCCAGCGTGCTGGTAATACGAAAGTCGTACGACCTTACAGTAGATGCGGGATCACCCTCAATTATCATTTGATAATCGGCAGGTGTATGGGCACCTTAGGCTTGGTTCACACCTGGACGTAATATAGGCGCATTTTTTCTGCGTGTTTTCTGCAAATTTTTAGCACGTTTTTTCGTTCAGTGAAACGCACGTTCGACGCTCGTTTTTATACCTCCCTGGCGGTATGATTTTTTTTTTTCCTTTTATCTTCTTTTTTCGGGGTTTTTTTAAACTTTTAAACTTCCCGCCAGTTCCGCCCCCCCATCCCCCGCGGGATGCGGCCGCTCGCAAGGGACGGAACCCGGAAGACTGCAGTGGCTGGAGGACACAGCGGGGATCGCGGACAAGGTAAGTCATACGCTGAATTCCCGAGTGTGCCTCACACTCTGCAATACCAATGGATACGTGCGGAAAACGCCCCAAGAGAAGCTTCATTACTTGTTTGGGCGTAGGGCGTTTTTCAGCGCGTTTCTACGTGCTGAAATACACCCCGGTGGGAACCATGCACATAAGAAATTATGGGATTTCCCTTGCTGAGCGTTTTTCAGCGCTTCGATCAGCGCTGAACAACGCCCAGGTGTGAATCAGCACTTAAGGATAAAACTGCATAGTGCACAGAACATAGGAATGCTTTGGATTTATGGCAGGATTAACAGCTGTCCATACCTCCTAATTGTCCCTCATTTGGAGCTTCTGTTCCTCGTTTGGAACCAAATCCCTCTGCCACTCTTTCCTCTTTTTGGTCTAATGTACAAATCTCATATGAAAATGTGCTATTTAGCTACCAAAAGTGTTATTATTCACTAAAACATTAATATCTCTTAATTATCTTGTTTCCTTTTTGGAAGAGCCACTATAAAGGAAAAGTAAGAGTACAAAAATAATTTCTGAGTTTAATCAATCATTTCTGGCATATAAATTATGGTCTGCTTAACTTGAGGCATAACAATGGGTGTCCATTGCCAAATACCTAGGAAGTTGTCCCTCTTTCTCATCTCAGAAGGTTGGGAGGTATGGCTGTCCCATTGAGGACAGCTGACATGCAACCAAAGCAAAGTACAGGAATTATAGGGCAAGTGTGTCATCTGAAAGTAGGAAGAAGTTGGGGCAGACACTGTAATATTATATAACAGGCAGAAGGTTATGGAATGTAATAAAGTCACACCACAGGCAGAAAACAAAATATAGTTGTAGGCAGGTAAGCAATAGCAAACAGAGGAAATACATGGAAGAGGAATACTTTTGCCCAGGGACCCTGCACACAGGCCAGATAACTGGTGGCTGCCTATTGAAGGTCAATGGTAGCTGTCAGTTCCTTAACCTTAGTTTTGCAAAACTCAACACCACTAAAATTATCCAAAGTTTTCTGAAATTGAACATGAAATGTTTCCCCCATTGGAAAAAGATATAGAAATGATAGCCACTCCCAAGGTAAAACAAATAGTAATGTATTAAACACAATAAAACAGTCATAAACCAATGCTGAGAGAAATGTGTAGCCTGCTATTTTTAGTATCCTCTTTTAAAACGTCAATGATTTCTATGTCACTAACTAAAAGACGTATTTTTAAGTGGGAGATCTGACTTAACTTGCTGCATGTTTGTCCTGGGTCTGTGATTCAGAAAAGACTAAAGCTGGCCATTCGCCTATAGATTATCAGCAGATTTTCTATGGCCAGATGGAAAAAGTGCAACAGATTCCTCCATCTACGCAACACAGTTTAGCGTAGATGGAGGAACCTGTTGCACTTTTTCCATCTGACCATAGAAAGTCTGCAGATAATCTATAGGTGTATGGCCAGCTTAAGGTCTCATTCACGCTGGACGATTTGGGATCCCCGCGGTAGGAACCTACGGAGTCTATATACAAAAGCTTATCCATCTTTATAGATTCCAACTGTACTTTACAATGTTTCCACAATAATCTCCCATGTGCCGGTGATCTCAGCAGAGACTATGTGCACTTCTTCATATTTACTGGGTTAGCTACTGAGATTGTCCAAAACTGAACTATAAAAATGTCCTAACCCACTGTCCATAAACATGTCTCAAAAAAAAAATTCAAATGAAATTGTTTTGAGGGAAGGCCTTGTGCTTGCTTTCCTAAATCAATATGACATATAAAACGTGATGTATGTGCATTGAATTCACAAATTCTCAAAACTACTAAAAGGTGCCCACCGCTGAGACACAATTGGCCAAACCTGCTACTGGACCAATAGATGGGTAACCCAGACGCTTCCTTTCCCATACACATTTTCAAAAACACCCAGTCCTCCTTCACCTTCTTACTACTGTACCCTTCTGTTTAAATATTTTGTGCTAAAAACATTGCTACAATATTTTTACACCAAAACAAACACATCAGTTTTTAGAAGCTATAAATAAATGCATCAGAGGTAGGAAGGGCAATGGTGGAACAGAAGTTCTAACAACAGCAAATAGTTTGTGTAAAGAAGATATTCCTTTTATATATTTTTGGCATGCTGACTACACACTGGCCCAGAGCTTACAAAAGGATAATGACTATCATTCAATCCACATGTGACTACACTTGGACCTAGCAATTGCTTACTCAATGGAAATACACATGCTCCCCCCTTCGCAAGTGTACCACATTTTTTGAGGGACTTTACAGATGGGCTCATTGAAGGCTAGTGAAGGACATGTACCATGCTTTCTATCAAGCAAACCTTGTGTCTTGTCCTGAAAGGGAAAAGTATAACGGTTTGTTTTAAAGCAAGAGGAGTAGAGATGAAGAGAAGAGAGAGAGAGGGGAGGAAGAGAGAGAGAGAGAAAGAGGGAGGAAGGGAGAGGGGTCGAGAGACGGAGAGGGGTCGAGAGAGAAAGAGAGAGAGGGGTCGAGAGAGAGAGAGAGAGAGAGAGAGAGAGAGAGGGAGAGAGAAAGGGAAAGTGTGTTGGAGCAGTACAGAGCTGTACAGTTGTCACCTGTCTCTAATTTCCAAAGCATGGTTAGGCGTATTTAAGATTTTTTTGATGAAATTTGGCCCTAGAAAACATCACTGGCATTTAGAAATAACCAAGTGAAATACAAAATCTATACGTTTCCATATGGTAAAAGGAAAATGTAAATGTTTTCAGTTAGTTTTAATTTTATAGCATTTAAGCATATGTTTTGCTCTGTTTTTAGTTATTTGGATAACATCTTTCTTTTACAATAAATATTTACTGCATGGCGTATCCGTCACAAGTAGTATCCTTCACAAGAGAGAGGGAGGGGATGTCCCTCTTCTGAGTTATCCAGTAATGTGATATACAGTAAACTCGCTGTTATCCGGCATCCACAGGGATTGGTAGATTCTGGATAAATGTAGTTTCTAGTTGCTTGAGATTTACTAGTAAAAATAGGTCTAAATAATGCCATACCCCATACTATACCATATCGTAAACTCTGTAATGACTTCATATTAATAGTGAAATGCAGTAATCAAAAGCAAATTAAGACAAATAGACACATGATAATTTCCAGGATAATACATTATTATTATACAGGATTTATATGGTGCCAACAGTTTGCGCTGCGCTTTACGGAAGCTATAAGAAAGACATTACAATACAATTCAAGACAAGATGGTAACGAGGGCCCTGTCCATGAGGGCTTACAATCTAAAAGGGAGGGGCAAGTGATCCATGAGGAGGTAGCTGTGTGGGGATGAATACATGCCGCAGATCAGCAAAACAGAGTACACAGGGGATTTTTTTTTGGTTAGATGAGAGTTCTGTTTAGTTGAATACTGGATAGTTGAGAGTTTACTGTATCCTGAATTTAAGCTCTATTTCACAGCACAGCTGTAGAGGGAACCTGCGGAAAGCAGATGCTCTAGCTTGGAGTAATGAACTTAAAGAAATCAAAATAAAATATTCATATGTCATATTTTATGCATATCTGTGTAAAAGATAATACAACTATTTTTATTTGATGTAATAACAAACATAGTAAATAAATAAAGAAAATATGCACTATTATACCCTGCTTTTAAATTCTTATCATCTACTAACATTTTATTTACTAAGAAACGGTATTGCTAAAAGATTTATTTTGCGGTGTGTTGCATATAGGTTATCCAGGACTCCGCAGTCCTCGGCAACAGTATTGAGCTTAGACATACAAACAATAAAATGTCCCTGGCAATGATTGCGGGGAGAGGGACTCAGAAGGAGACAGGGTATAGATTTTATATGTGAGCACAGCATGGAGAAACATTTCTATATTTGGTAATTATAACCATAGCTGAAATTTCTCGTTCATAAAATATGCACAAGCTTTTGATGTATATGACATTAACAATGCATTAACTTTTTGGTTATAATTAAAATTCCTTTGCACTATGCAAAAATATGCACTACACAGGATTTAAATGATTTGCAGGCTGAGCAGCTGTATTTAATTTGTTGCGTGTATTTCGATTTTATGTAAGCTGTTAATGTCTCATTTACTATACTTGTGATTTACAAAGCACGGGCTCCCTCTTGTGCCTAGAAGGAAATACTACAAAGTCGAGGAGACACACACTATATTCAAGTGTATGAAACAGACTGTTATACAGAAACATATAGGTACCGTGTTTCCACGAAAATAAGACAATGTCTTATATCTTTTGGGGCTGCAAAAAACACACTAGGTCTTATTTTCGGGGTAGGTCCTATTTAAACATTTTTTAATGTACAACAATCCACACTTATGTAGAAAAGTCTACATGTATTCATATACAAAAATATGGTAATCAGGGGTGCCGTACCTTTCCAAGAGCAATTTGCTAACCAATCGCTGGCCAGAATGAGCGAAGCGCACTTTTACTATCGATTCCTCACAGGCGGAGTGCATTTGGTATCGCTCCACCTGTGACAGGAGCCGGTGCTATAGAGGGGACATCGGCTTATGCGGCTCTGCTTTCTCCAGTGCCCCCTCGCTTCCTCTAGCGCTGGCTTAGTTGGCACCGCTGATTCTCTCCCGCGGCTCTTCAAGTTCTCCCTTATGCCACCACCGGCCCTGGGAATGGTCACCACTAGGTCTTATTTTCGGGGTAGGTCTTATATTTTAGCAATTCCCAAAAGTAGTACTAGGTCTTATTTTCGGGGTAGGTCTTATTTTCGGGGAAACAGGGTATATGAGCAGAACTTCATTCCAACTGAATTATTTGGTTTGGTGAAGGTACCCTACTAAGACGTGTAAGGAATTTTTCCTATCCAGTAAGCATTTTGCACTGTTTTCTGTCATAACATATGACCCTTGTATGTATGCATGTGAGATAGGGGCCTTAGATTGTAAGCTCCTTGAGGGCAGGGACTGATGTGAATGTGCACCTATGTAAAGAACTGCATATTTTGTCGGTGCTGTATAAATACCTCTAATAAATAATAGAGGTATGCTGCCTCTACTCAAAAGAGGGAGGTGTGCAGTCAAGTGACCACATAATAAAACAACTAGGAGACTATACAGTACATTGTTTTATTTTATTTTTTAAAGGGTTATTCACTAAAGAGTGAAGAGTTTGGAGAAGGCAGGAGAAGTGAACAATCCAGGACAACATAACTGAACTGGAAGGTGAGCTGAGTTGGAGAATTTTTCCAAATCAGCTATATTGGCCTAGGCTGCTCACTTCTCCTGCCTTCTCCAAACTCTTCACCCTTTTGTGAATAACCCTGTTAGTGTTACTAGAGCTTTAGAAAAAAAATTTGGATTACTATACCATGCTTTTGCCCATATAAAAATACATATATAAAAGAAAAGTATTTTACAAAGCAGAATCCTTTTATTTTGGAGTCTTGCCGCTGCATGTTTTCAACTTTGGTGAGTGTTTTAGGGGTTAAAACTAATCTCCAGTCAGGTATAGAATACACAAATGATTGCAGCTAGCAAGGTATTCTTTAAACCTAAATTCGGGGCACCATAATTCTAATATGGGTGGATGTAGTTGTGTCAGTATATTTTTTAGCCCCACTTTGTATCTTTTTTTCTTTTTTTACTTCTGACAACATAAATATCGATCTGATAGCTTTGAGTGTTCAGCTGGTTATAAACTTTACGATTTCCCAATCCATGCTAGGAGGGGAATATTTACCTGCCAGCTATTGTATTCTGACCCTGTAAAAATTACCTAAAATATTGCAAAATGTATCTACAAAGAAAAAAGTTATATGCTCATCTTCCATTTGCAGTGCCTTTGGTGAAACGGACCTTGCACCCCTCTGGACAGATCCTGGGTAATACAGAGCAGCCGAAATCTTGCAAGAAGATGCCCTTGCAATGGAATAAAATGTCTCCTTATGAGATTTGGGCAGCTTTACATTCTCTTGGAATCTTCCCAGAATGATAGTGATGTCATGCCCAGCGATGCAGAAGTGGGTAAGATAAGTGTAACATTGATCTTTTTTCTTTGCAGGTACCTTTTTGCAAATACTTTCAACAGGTGATTTTTACAGGCATGCTGGCTTAAACATTATAAATAGACCTTGTATTGCACTGCAAGGTCCTCTTTAAGGGTAAATATATATGGTTCAGTTTCTCTTTCCTCCTAGCTGATGTTTGCAAGCAACAGTGTGGCCTAGCAGAATTAAAGCCTCATGCACATGGGGCATTTATGTGTGCCTGGGGATTCTTGCAGCGCCGGCCGCTGTCAAAATACCCAAATAGTACCTGTAGCTTTTTGGCTGCAAGCACTGTTTGGACGATAATTTGCCATCATGTCCCTTCTGCAAAAGTCCATCCATTGTTTCAACTTCTGTGGAAGGTATAGGGCCACCTACGGAGCAAATTTTGTAATTTGCTCCATGTTTACCCGCTTTAGGGATGGTTATAACCTCTGTTTTCTCGCCTTCTGTCTTCCATTGGGGAGATTTCCCTTCACTTCCTGTCTGATAACCGAAACTGAACGTGAGAGGAAATCCCTTTAAAGTGAGGGAAATCCCTGGAGGTCAGCAGGATCTTCAGAACTAGTGTCCCCATTGGAAGATTTCCCCATCTATTCCTGTTCTGCTGACAACCCAAAATGTGAGATTTACTTTCACTTTCAGTGATATCAATCAACAGGACAAATAGAGAAGGCGAATCTCACTAACAAGGAGACCGGCAGCTATAAAAACCTGACAGGTGATCTAATCCCTCTCCACTCCCTCCAAAACGAAAAAACGTTTTGCCTTCAGTTGCACTTAATCTTCTACCCTCATAATGCTGAGCTTTGTGAATTGGCCCTAATTTCATAACATTATATTTCTTAGAACAAGGGTCATCAAAATAAGAACAAAGTTGACCACCCTTTGTGCTACTGCTGCTATTAAACCGAAGTCCTCATTTACCAAAGATCATTGGGGAGATGGAAAAGGCTAAATATCAGAGGCCAAAAACCTAGTAATATTACCTCAGGCTAAAACATTCATGTAGAATGTTGTGGATGCTGAGATGTCAAAGTAAAACACTTATTACACTGCAATGTGATTTATTGAACCAATAGATCAACATTCGAAGAGAGCATGCTTGTATGAACTTGTCTGACCGCTTCATATATCGGATCACAAAGGGGCTGCGCAGACTGACACGCACATCTTTAGCCAATATTTTATGCAGCGCACTATTATGATTTTAAATGTTTGGCACACGCAAAGCAGATATTTCACTTATATTTGGATTTTAGTTTTCTGTGACTTTGCCTTCACCTTTCTCCATGGAGTATGACTGTTCCTTCTATAGAACTATAGTCTACATTCTCTGCTGAATTCTCAATAGTGTAAAATGGATGAACAGTGCGCCAGAAACAGTGGCTCATGGCACATAGGTGGGCTTGACAACTCAGGTGCAATGGTGCTCCCAAGAACCCAAAGTATGAGTTACCCAGCTATTTATACACTTCAGGAGATGAGTGAGGGAAGTAAATACACCGATCAGCCATAAGATTATGACCATCTGCCTAATATTGAGTAGATCCCCTTTTCCTGACCTGTTGAGGCATGGACTCCACTAGACCTCTAAAGGTATGCTATGGTATTTGGCATCAAACCATGAGTAGCAGATCCTTTAAGTCCTGTAAGTTGTGTGGTGGGGCCTCCATGGAATGTACATCCTACAGATGCTCGATTGGATTGAGATCTGGAGAATAAAACATGCATCATAGCTTAATAAAATGAGCCTAAAGTCTGGAATACTACAACCTTTCCATGTGGCTTGTTCTTCAGCAAATATGCTAACTGCATCAAGATTTTTCTTATAAAACCTGAATTAGAAGTTATTCATTAAAGAATAACCAATATGGGGCCGTTCTCTGTAATGAATACATTTCTTTTGCTCAACCTATAAGACGTCATGATGAAACGTGTCAGTGGGCTGTTACATGGTGACGTCACTTACAAGGCTTATGATAGTACAGAGTTTATGCCAGGAGAACCGAGAGAAGGATTTATCATATATCTATATATATCGGTGGATGCTAATCCCCTATTCCTGCCAAAGATTCGAAGTGGCAAGGAGGAAAGATTGTTATACGGGCAGTCATACCTTGGCCGTTTGTGAGTGTTTTTAATCTGTTTAAATAAATTGTATGTTTTTACTGGATTACTCTCTGGCTGTGTTCTTTTAATGTTTTATGAGCGTACTGGTGAACACAAGAGGAGAAGAGTATTGTGGATCTAAGAGGAATGAAATCTCGGTGGAGGAACACTCATCATTAATTCAAAAACTGTATGACCATTGTTTTCCTAATGGTCCACCAAGACGGGTGAGTGCGCTCTATATTGCTTGTCATTTCAAACCTGATGAAGGAGACCTGGTGTGGCCCCGAAACGTAATTTGTTATGACATGAAGTATCAATAAACAGACGTTTGTTTCACTTCAATAGGGTGTGCTGGTAACATCTCTATCAAGTTCTCCTATTGGCAGCGCCATCCGCGGTCACTTTGAGCACCCACGCTGACAGGGATACCCGGTAAGGAGGTAAGTAGCAGTATTCTGGACTATATTGGCAGATCCCTTGACCTGTAAGGAAAAGGAGCCTTGACTGCTGGAATCATGCAGTAAGGGTGTGGTCAGTAAAATGGACCCCTCCTGTATAAGGGGGTGTAATCAATTATTAATTGGGGGATAGCTTACAAAGGCGGAGACAAGCAAAGTGTTATAAGTGGGAGGAAGTGGGCTTTTGAGTCGCACATAGATTGGAAGAGGCGCCACCCGAGAGCAATTTTTGCACACCTCTATCAAGAGACTCACACATACATCTTACTTTGGCACTTTATAAATCACTGGATGCACTGATGAACTTTTGTTCTGTAGTTTGATTGCCACTAATTGAGAGACTTATATTTATTGTACTTCAAAGGTGTTATGTTTTTTTAGGATCAAGGATTTAGGATTTTATAGATTTGAGCCCTGAGCTCTGTCTTTTATGTTTCATTTTACGGTACATTTCTTGCTCTGGTTCTGATTGGTTTCCCTGAAAACAGCTTTATATTGTTCCACTTTGATTTGACTCAATTTAAAAAAAAAAAATCAGTTCCACTGCCTGACATACAAATAACTACAGATCTGTATGTCTAATGATGAAAGCGTGACACTTCTGATATGTAGAGATGTAAAGCCATGTCAGAATTGTAGGCAGCTTTTAGACTAAATTCACTGAGCTAAAAAATGTGTGTGATTTGCCAAAAAGATCTGTATTTTCAGTCACGTGACTGCTATTCTAAGCTTGCTGCTGAAAATAATAATTGCTATGAGAAATTAGCTTAGTGAATTAAGCTGATTATTTTGTAAGTATAAAAAAAAAAATTTACTTAATGGGAAATGATAATGACTTTTGGTTCTGTTTATTTTAACAATTTTATTTTGAAAGTTCCCAACTTCATTTTCTATATTTTAGTTGTTTGTATTGTATTTGTTGTTTTGGTGTTGTATTTGGATTGTTTATTGTATTGTATTTGTTGTTTTGGTGTTGTATTTGGATTGTTTATTGTATTGTATTTGTTGTTTTGGTGTTGTATTTAGATTGTTTATTGTATTGTATTTGTTGTTTTGGTGTTGTATTTGGATTGTTTATTGTATTGTATTTGTTGTTTTGGTGTTGTATTTGGATTGGTTATTGTTATTGTATTGCATTTGTTGTTTGTTTGTCCATAGTTTACAGATAAATATGTATTGCAGGTTGCTTTCATGATACTTATTGAACAGCATGCTGGGCTTTCTAATAAGAAAGCCCAGCAGTGCCTGTTTGCTTTCTGTAGGTGTGTTTTTATTTCATTAGTTAAGGCGTTGCTTATAAATCCAACGGTGGTCAGCTTTCCCTACAAATGTATGGGGATTGGGATGCATGGAAGAAGCAGATCCCGGTCAGGAGACTTTTGAAGATGAGGATGCCTGGCGAAGATTGAGGAACAGTGACTGATAATTGTAATACTTGAGGAGGGTGCTACGGGGGAGGAATGAACATATATGTACAGTTAGCATTTAAAACTGACCTTCAGGCAAGCAACTATTAACACACTTGAAGTGCATACATGTTAATTCTATTAACTTACAAAGGATTTTAATTTCTGTACAGCCAGGCCTGTGATCCACATACCCTTATCTGAAAGTACAGCCAGGATCTCAGGCTCCATTGCAGCATCACAGCTCACAGTCAAAAACATACCTGCGTCCTGCTAAATGGACAGCGCAGGAGCAGTACAATGTCACGGTCATGATTTCACTCATTCTGATCTCGCCTCCGGTCAGCAGTTTATCTGCAGGCACATGTGCACAGCAGCAAAGCCTGATTGGCTCTTAGTGCTGCCCCTCCCTCTTCCAGGTTGAATGCTGCTATACAGCTGATTATAGGAAACTAATCTAAAGATAACTTCAAGTACACTGTTTGCATTTCAATGTACGTTTAATGATTTTAATGAATAATAATTATGTGTTTGTTTTTTTTAAAATCCGCCTGAAAGTGAGTTTTAATTCAGCTTTCCTTTTAACACAACGAAGACCTGGTAAAAAAAAAATATATAAAAATATTTTTTTTTTTTTTCGGTTCTCTATCCACTGCAATAAAAGAACTGTTCATTTTTAAGGCCGCTATCCAAAAATGAATTTTTGTGCAAAGCACTGGTGCAGAAAGATTAAATTCCAAGGAGACTATCCCCCAGAGCCCCTAGTCCAAAACCATTATTACATTTAATAGGGATGCACAGATACTTTTCGAGTACCAGTGCAGATACTTGGCATTTTATGAGAACTACCAGGGTTGCAGCTGGGACTTGGCTCTGGCGCTCCACCACTGTCCTGAAATCATTAGTCTGTATTGTTTTAGAAAAACTGTCACATGACAATAAACAAAAATGTATCAGTACTCGTACTTGTAAGTACTTGGCAAGTACCAGTACTCGCAAAACTGGTATCTGTGCATCCCTTTATTTATATTTATAAAAACAAAAGTGTACATTAAAACAGAGATGTACAAATCCCAGGAGCTCCGTGTGCTCCTTACAAATGGCAGCGGCCTCCTAATTTTTAACTTTTTCTCTAGTCTAGTCTTGGAGCTCAAAAGTATCGGTACATGTACTCGTACTTGTACCAAGTACTGTACTTGGTATCTGTGCAACCGTAAAATGTAACCTGTGTTTACCTTATAACTACTAAACCAGCACAAGACATGGAAAGCAGAACCTAGAGGTATATTCATATATTGTCATATATCTCTATGGTAGCCCTGGGATCCCCAAAATCCAGGGCCAGCTGTAATGCCCATACTAACACCTGAGGTGCTCTGTTATGCAAATCTCAACCATGTACCGTACTAGTTTATCCCGGGCCCAGCCTCCTCGCCTCCGCTCATAACTATTGTGGAACTGAAGTCACTGTTTACACAATAGAGGGGGACACCCAAGCCAATTAGCATTTGCAGAAGGAGATTAGCGATGGAGTCCATGTCTCTCTCAGGTATTAGACAGTTTATAACAAAAGCGCCAGCAGCTTATGTCCAGGAGAGGAGACAATCTTCAATGATCGTAGTAAAAACGCTTACGAGGCTGCTCTCGCTTGGTTTAGGGAAACCTCAACACTGCAATATAAAACACAGAGAGCGCCTCCATCGCGTAAAAACTTTTTAATAAAACAAGATTAAAACAAGTGCAATGGACTCACAAAAGTCGAGTTAAAACAGGCATGAAAAGATCTTAAGCAATGGACTTAGCCAGCCGGCTGTTCGTCCTTCCTAGCTGTTGATGCATTTCTGAGGTCATCTGATGAAGGAGGCGTGACCTCAGAAACGCGTCAACAACTAGGAAGGACGAACAGCCGGCTGGCTAAGTCCATCGCTTAAGATCTTTTCATGCCTGTTTTAACCCCTTCGTGACTGACGACGTACAGTGTACGTCGCCAGCATCGGGGCTGTTTAAACAGACTCCCGGTGACTTTTGCCGCCGGGACTCTGTTTAAACTTGTAGAACGACTTTTGTGAGTCCCATTGCACTTGTTTTAATCTTGTTTTATTAAAAGGTTTTTACACGATGGAGGCGCTCTCTATCTCTCAGGTATTATTTACATTTAAGTATACTGAAACAGATTTTTTTCATCAAAATTATGCAAATATAGTTTCCCCTCTTGCCAAGCACCCCACAAACCTCCAAAACCTGACATGCAAATACTAAAAATGGAGAAGAAACTTAATTAGATTAAAAAACGGGGACTTTTAAGGTACCTCAGACTGCACATAATGTATGTACATTGAAAATACCATGATAACTTTATTTAGATACAATAAAAAATCCAATATTCTACATGATTAAAACATCATTAAAAAAAAAAGAAAATCATAGCCCCCACTTTCTCCTTTTTACTTTTTTCTTGTCATGCACATTTTATTTTTGTCCTAAATGGACGTCATGTAATCTTTCATATCCCTTAAATAGACTGTCAATGTATCCATCACATTAACTATTTAGCAACCAGAAATTGTTGAGGAAGAAAACGCCTCGGTCATGTAATGTATGGCAGAAAGCACTTTGTTATGTACAACATAATATATAGTGCTGCTGTCAGCATTATGATTCATAGTACCCCTGAATTGGTAGCCAGCAGGAAATAAAAATGCCCGGTGCATGTGCTCAGCAGGAGAAAAAATGCCTAGTGTCTGTGGTCAGCAGGAGGAAAAAATGTCCAGTGCATATGGTGAGCAGGAGATAAAAATGCCCAGTGCCTTTGGTCAGCAGGGGAGAAAGTGCCCACCATCTATGGTCACCAGGAGGAAAAAATGCCACCACCTGTGATCACCAGGAGGAAACAATGTCACCATCTGTGGTCACCAGGAGGAAACAATGTCACCATCTGTGGTCACCAGGAGGAAACAATGTCACCACCTGTGGTCACCAGGAGGAAACAATGTCACCATCTGTGGTAACCAGGAGGAAACAATGTCACCATCTGTGGTCACCAGGAGGAAAAAATGCCACCATCTATGGTCACCAGGAGGAAAAAATGCCCAGTGTCTGTGATCAGCCAGAGGAAAAATGCACAGTACCTGTGGTAAGCAGGAAGAAAAAATGCCCAGTGCCTATGGTAAGCAGGAGAAACAAAAATGTTCACCATCCGTGGTCAGCAGGAGTTAAAAATGACCGGCATTTTGGCAATTGTCATTTTGGTCAATTGGTCAATAGAAGGAAAAATCGCCCAGCACTGGTGGTCAGCATGAATAAATAATTGATGCTTATTAGAGGGGCAGGGGAGTTATTGGTGTTCAGCGGATAGGTAGAAGGGGCATTTGTGCTGTGTGGGGGAGTACATTGTGTTGAAATCCTGGAATGCAGCAGTATTTCCTGATGATAGAGGTACATGCAGGGACCTGGTGTTACATGCTTTCAGACTCTTGTATCTACCTATGACAGGTTTCATTTAAGGTCATTTTCACATTGAGCCCCTGATCCAGCTTCATACTCTCGAGCCTTTGCCCGCAGAATTGCAATGCTGTATGAAATTGGAGTTTTTCCGACATCTTCTTCTTTCAAAGGTTCTTTTGATTGGCTTGTTAGGTCCACAGCTTTGCTTTTCAGATTTTGTTTAGCTTCTGATAAGATATCCTCTGATCTTACACCCCCCGCACTGTCTGGCCTGTTCTTGGGGAACTTGCACTGGTAATCCTGCATTTTTATCTGCCGTTTCATCTTAGCTCTGCGGTTTTGAAACCAAACCTGAGAAAAAAAACCAAAAACAAATGTCAAATTCATCAAAAGTGATTAAAAGAACAAACTACAGAGAAGTCAACTCATCAGAGACCTAATGCTATCTAGGAAACGCTGGCTCTGTATTAGGGCAGAAAATGTACAATATGACTGGGTATATTCCTTTCCTTGTGCACTGTTATGCCTATAATGCAAGCTGATGCATTAAAAAATGGGCCTACACTTGTTTGGCCAATGCACTTCAATGCAGAGGTGAACTAGCACCATTAAAAAGAATGACAAAGCTGTGCGTATGTGTTGATGTGCGTTCCAGCATGTATGTTTCATACTATCCCTTCCAGACCGAAACCCCTATTGAAATGCTTCAATGACCTGCAAATGGTGGCGCATAAATCAAGTCACCAGTACACTGACGGTCCAATCATAATTTTGTCTTTATTTGATGTTAGTGTAGCATCACCCTTTTTGTTCCGGTCAGTTATACCCAATGCAGGATAACACTACCTCTGGCTCCAAAGGGTGGACTACAGTAATAGAACTAATGGGTCTCCCTGTGCTTCCTCTGTAAGAAACCTCCATGATGGATCCACAGCACACCTTGACTCTAGGGTCAGTTGCTATGGGTTACCACAATTCAGTAATCTCGTCTAGTGATAATTTCACTCACTTTGCCCATCAGCACTTACCACCCTTTATGGTGATCGATTAAAGTGATTTCCAGACTGTATGTATCGTGCTGTAGAACTTCGGGAGAGAAGTTGAGGGTTAGAATCATCCAGGCAGATATAGGCCTTATTATATGGCAGAGTGTGGTCGCTGTCTCCATTCACCATTCAGCATGAAGAACACTTGGCACAGCAGTACTTGAGGTAGAAGTCACCAGTCATATTCATCCTTGTCATCAGTAGTAACCACTATTGCTCCAGACTCAGGCTCCAGTGTAGGCGCACGGCTAGTGCCCAGGCTTCAGGCCTAGCCATCTCAGACAGTTCATAGCAGCCTCCCCACAGGCAGGGCACGGGGGAACAAGAAAAAGATCACATGGTCCACCCCAATTATGTATCTCCTACCCCAGCCTGCACCACTGGCCATTAGGCTCACAGTGATTGGCTGGAGAGGGATATCTACTCATAGCAATCTCTCATTGGTCGCTTTGCTCTGTGACCAGGGTACACTGAGCAGCAGACAGATGCAAATGATGACAGATTGATTAGGGCAAATCAAATGAACATAGACTACAAGTCAGCAGCAGACTGCATACAATCTGAAAATACTACATTTATTAGCACTCCAGCCTACAGGGTGTTACATTAGAAAAACATGTCGTGACAATTTTTGCCTGATGAAGGAACCGCATAGTGTTATGAAGCGATGCATCTGCATGTGAGGCTATGTTTATCTAACGTCCAATTAAGACAAAATGATGAAGTGGACCATCAGTATATAAACAATTCCCAGAGCCAGTTGTCCTGCCAAATTCTGTGCGAATGGAGGCAACAATGAAAAGTCTTAGTATATTTCCTTTTTAAGTTGAATGTGATTAGGAAAATACAACATTACGGCCACTAGATGGAGCTGAGGAGCATAGGAAAGAAGTACTTATTTCCTCCATTCGCACAGACTGAATGCTTATAGAGTTATCGCAGCATAGATGGTTCTGCAAATCATTTATAAATACACCCGTATGGAGAAAAAAGAAATCGAATGACAGAATCTCCTCCTTCATTTACAGAACTCAAAGTATCGTGGGATCAGAGTAATAGTAGCTATGTGAGTGGTGCTGCAACTTTTCACAGTAGGTGCCGACAGACTCCTCTCACTGCACCGCTGAGTGTAATACATGGCGGCTATGAAGGTGAGTTGGGGTTCCATTCCAATAAATGGCAACAATAAATGGTATGATTAATGTAACGCTCATATGTGAAAAGGTCCTAAAACAGGAGAGCCGACATTGCTTCTGTTTAAAGTTATGAAAGGGAACTGTGGAGAACAGTGAAGTGACCGCATGGGATGACACATAGCTATGAAGGTCATTTCAAAATAAAAATAATAATCATTTATTGAATAAAGATTAACCTCACATAGTAACATAGTATTTGAGGTTGGATAAAGACCAAGGTCCATCCAGTTCAACCTGTGTGTGTGTGTGTGTGTGTGTGTATGTGTGTGTGTGTGTGTGTGTGTGTGTGTGTGTATGTATGTGTGTGTGTGTGTGTGTGTGTGTGTGTGTGTATGTGTGTGTGTGTGTGTGTGTGTGTGTGTGTGTATTTATCTGGCTCTAACACTTCCCATATCCCTGTAGATTCTGCGAAAGAAGAAACTCATCCTGTAGTTTCTTGAATTTATCAATGTTATCCGCAGATACCACGGCCTGCGGTAGGGAATTCCAAATTTTCACCACTCTCACAGTGAAATACCCCTTATGAATAAGATTGAACCCCTTCTCTTCTAACCTCTTGTTGTGTCCCCGGGTTCTCAATACAGCTTTAGGATTAAACAGTTTGTTCCTAAAATTGGGGTCCCCATTGATGATTTTGAAGACTGCAATAAGGTCCCCTGTTAATCGCTTCTTTTCTAAGGTGAATAAGTTAAGATTTTGAATGCGGTCTCCATAACTCAGGCCTTCAATCCCTTTAATTAATTTTGTAGCCCTTCTCTGAACTCTCTCCAGTTTCAAGACATCCCTCCTGAGAGTCAGCGACCAGAACTGTACCGCATACTCAAGATGGGGTTGAACCAATGATTTATAAAGTGGAAGTATTACTCTTGCTACAATTCCTCTTTTAATACACACCAGTATCGTGTTAGCTTTGCCGGCTGCTGCTTGGCATTGCTTACTATTGCCAAATCTGTGATCTATGAACAGCCTCAGGTCTTTTTCTATGTCTGACTTCCCTAAAGTAACACCCCCAAGTAGTTTGCGCACATGTTCTTTACTCCCATGTGCCTAACCTTACATTTTTCAACATTAAATCTCATTTGCCATCTTGTAGCCTATGCCTCAATTTTGCTTAGGTCCTGTTGTAGTGCGAATATCTCCTGTTCAGAATTTACTGCTCTGCAGAGTTTAGTATCATCTGCAAAAAACGAAATTGAGCTATTTAATCTCTATGTCATGGATGAATAAGATGAACAGGATTGGTCCCAGGACTGAACCCTGGGGCACCCCACTCCCCACCCTTGCACAATTAGCGAATTACCCATTTATCGCTACCCTCTGGGTCTGTTCTTGCAGCCAATTTTCCACCCATGTACACACACTTTCATCTAGACCTATAGACCTTAGTTTATGGATTCAACGTTTGTGGGGTACTGTGTGGAATGCTTTAGCAAAGTCCAGATACACCACGTCCACTGGTATTCCTCTGTGTAATTTAGTACTTACTTCCTCGTAAAATGTTAATAGATTGGTCTGACAAGAATATACCTTCATGAAACCATGTTGGTCTCCACTTAAACACTTTAAATGTTTTATTTATTATAATAAACATGAAGGGAAAGGGGGGGGGGGGGGTAAAACTTTTTTTTTTCTATTACAGAAGCAAATTCTCAGATGTTTTTTAGCTTAGAGCAGAACGGACTTGGTTTATGATATATGGTGGTCTAGGTTGTCCTGAGCTGCCAAAGCTATCACGGTACCATAAACCAGAGTTGGTACGGTGATAACAGACTGCATGCAGTTATACTCTCTGGAATTCCAAAAATATGCTACCAAAGTACACGTTGACACTGTGACCTAGACTGTCCCTTAAAGGAGAACTATGGGGTTAGGGCCTTTCCCCATAGTTCTCCTTAGGGTAACGGGAGGACACAAACTAGCGTCCTCCCGTCACCCTAAGATCAGTACACCGTGTCGCTACAGCTCGCGACATACTGAGACGCCGCAGCTGAAACGGATCCCGACAATTATGTCTGGATCTGCCCAGCTGCGTGAGTGACAGCTGGCTCTGCCTACCTAGAGGCAGAGCCAGCTGTACCCGCCCCCTCCCCATCCGTTCCGCCAGTCAGTGCTGGAGGATCGGAGCGGGGAGGGGGGGGAATCCAGCCCCTCCCCTGTCACGGCAGAGAGCAGTGATAGGATCGAGAAGTGAGCGAACGCCGGGATGTGTTCGCTCACTTCCAGATCTACTGTGCTTTAAACCTGTGCTGGTTCCAAAATACGTATAGGTTTAAGGCATCCCCCAAATCTATTATTTTTATTTCACCCTCACAGCCTTATGAAAGGGTCCTTGCTCCTGCTGTATATCAGTTTTAAAGATTTTGTTTGGCACTGGTACACGTTGTCCCTGGCAACGCCCAGCTTACTATGCCTTTTTTTTCACAATAATTTGCCTGTTAGCTTAATGGCCCAGAATTAATTCCCCCCTGCCCCAATAGACTGCAATGGAATTTGCAGCTAAGTTTGGGTTCCCTAACTTTCAAACAGAATTGACCAAACTCCCTATAATGTGAACCCAGGCAAATTTGCTCATCCCTACTGGGAAATAAAATCGTGCTTTAAAAATGAAATATATTTTGAATAATGCAGCCTTTGGCTGCAGTATAAATGTCCAGAATCTGTATGCAGAAGGAGCCAGTTGAATCAATAAATTGTGAAAGTTCCAAAGCCTGGCCTTAAGAAGCAAATGGGACATTAACATAGTAACTATTTCCTGTGTGGATGTCTTTCTTTGACTCTATTTCTTTCCAAAGACAATTTGTCTTCAACCATCTTACCTGCACTCTTGTCTCCAACAAGTCCAGCCTTAGAGCCAAGGCTTCCCTTATGAAGATGTCAGGATAGTGATTGGCCTGAAACACCTTTTCCAGTTCTTCAAGCTGCCATGTTGAGTAATTAGCTCGAGATCTGCGCTGCTTCAAAAGGTGGCTCTGGTCTAAAGGGAAGAAAATAAACATTTTACAAGTTAAAACTTATCATTGTTAACAAGTTAAAACTTATCATTGAGCTCCAGGCGCCAATCCCGATTTGTTCCCCTGGAGGTCCACATGAGCAGTATTTTCTGTTTTTTTATATTTAACTTTACCAGATGTGTTCAGGCTGTTCACATGATGCACATTGTCCTCTTCCCCTTTGGTCTTCTCCCAGCTGTGCTCGATGATTCAAAGAGAGGCACTGGCCTAATGACACTTAGTGCAGGGTAGCATGGTGATGCCCCATCAGGATTTCATGCCATCCTGCACTCACACTCAAAATATGTGTTTAGTCTTCCAAGTTGAATGATGATGTTTACTCTAGTACTTGGGGGCCAATTTATACTAGATGTGGGGCTGAGACCCCTTCCACTGTCTTGTAGAGTTAAACATTGCTCACTTCTGTCTAGCTGACAATCAATAACTAATAAGTGTTTTTACTTCACTAGTAGTGGAATGGGGGGGGGGGGGGGGGAAAAATTGGTCTTCCACAAGGACCCCTTGATGACTCTGTCCACCACTGTTAGGGGGCACATAATTAATTTTGGGCATTTACCCCTACTGTCTTTCTTTCTTTAATTGATTTTATTCCTTTTGAAGTCAGAAAGATACATCCCAGACAATTAGAAAACAAGATGAAGACTAAATGTATTACTATGGGGAAAAAAATTAATATTTGGTTTTCTCGTCTGCACTTGAAAGAAACCTAATGTAAAGGTAAGCCTTTCAGGTATATCACATATATGACATATGGTGTAATATTTCAGAGGGCAGCAAAGGAATCTGAGTTACTGAAGCACATTAACCAAAACTTGTCGAATTTTAGCGGGAAACCCCTACTTTAACACGTAGTCTTGAAGTCGCAATACAGAATTTACTAGTCACTTCCCTGTATTCATGGTAGATGGGTTACGGATCTTGCAAAGAAGAAGAATATCCTTACATGCATAAAGCAGAATACCCTACAACGTAGGAATAGGTACAGAGGGAGTTAACTGTTCTGTAAGATCCAACAGGCAAAGTTGAGGCATGGACCGCACAGGGAGAAACGTTAGCTCTTTTAGCAACCAACCAAGCTCAGTCCAATGAATTGTAATTATAGGATTTAAGTCCAAAACATATGGACAAAATCTACTGGAATAGCCTGACAACACCAGCACCGCACAGAGGTGGACAGAATGGAGTGCAAAAACTTACATTGAATGAGGCCATGCAGGGCAGATAGAAAACAGTGGGAAGGATAGTTCCAACCATCCTCCCAATCCTTATCATCTAGATCAGGAATCAGTGCCCCTTCCAGATGAATTGTGTACTAGAAAGGGTGGATCAGAGTAGATGGTATATAGTCAAAAGAGGTTTTTTTGGGTCTTGCACAAATTCTCCATAAGTGAGTTATTCACACCTATTGCCTTTCTTGACAATGATTTTCACTGAGAAATAGAAGGTGCTAGTGGATAACTCCACCCATAGTCTTCCACCCAATTCCATACCGCCACTATGGACTGACATTTCAAAGCGCTTTCATCGTAGTCTTCCTTGCTGCCTATCACTTGCAATACAGATGCCATTTAGCCTTCAGCCAGGAAAAGATTTACGATTATGTTGAGAAAAACAGGAAACATATTTTACTCTTTCCCTGCCAGTTAGGAGCAGTCATTTCTGTCATTGTAAACTATAGAGACAGCTTTGGAGAGGGAAAAAATGTTGAATTGAAACATAAATAATTACAAGCTACAAACATCTTCCATAATCCAGCAACCAGTCATTATCAATATCACAACATCTATTATGTATGATACAATGTTTCTCTTCCACAAACACTCATAGATTACGTACTAGAGACATAACATCTCCTGTAATGTTGAACAATCCCTTTGATTAATATTTAATGGCAATGATATTGTCTGCACAGGACTGAGTGCTGGAACGTCACACGAAGATTGAAAAACCTGATATATTGAGGTTTTTAGAGAAAAATTTTTACAGCGCAGTGAGAACTTGACTACAGGGAAAAGTATTGTTGTTTGGCCTGAAGGAATAATTGTATTACAAGAGAGGGAATTTGGTGTTTCACACTGCAATTCATGTTGTTTGTAAAATCTAATTTAGCCAGATTTAGCAGGCATCTCATGTGACTTCTGAATGGCACTGGAGCATTATTCACTTTATTTTATACTAAACATCTAATGTATGTGAGGATACAGTGGGCTAAACCATGGAACACATTGGCCTACACAAAAACAATAACCTGTGAGTAAAGCTGAACTGCAGGAAAAAGCTAGATACACAATTTATTTATTATTTGTATTTATGAGGGATGGACCGATACAGATACTAGTTGCTCCGATACCGGAACTTCCAGTCAGAGGGACATTTCCTCTGACCAGCAGTGCCTCGACAAAACATGGACCCGCCTCCCGGCTTCCTGATTGGCCGGGAGGCCGGCTCCATGCTGATTAGGTGGGAAGCCAGCTTCCTGGCCAATCAGCATGAAGCTGGCCAAACAGCATGGAGCCAGCTTCCTGGCCAATCAGAAAGCCAGGTGGCGGGTAATGATTGGCTGGGAAACCAGCTTCCCGGCCAATCAGCATGGAGCCAGCCAAGAAGCCAGGCGACGGGTAATGGCACACTGTCCGGCTTCCTGATTGCCCTGGAAGCCGGCTCCTTGCTATCGGAAGTATAAATATCGGTACTCGTACCGATACCGAAAAAACGGTATCGGTGCATCCCTAGTATTTATATAGCAAAGACAATTTGGGGCGCGCTTTAAATCCACGTGCACATCCACATCAGTCCCTGCTCTCAAGGAGCTTACAATCTAAGGTCCCTATCTCACATGCATACAGGGCCAATTTAGACAGGAGCAAATTAACCTACCAAGCACAGGGAGAACATGTAAACTCCTTACAAATAGTGACCTGACCAAGATTTAACCAGGGACCCCCAGTGCTGCAAGGCAGGAACGCTAACCACTATGCCACTGTGGTGCTCTATTGCAATTACAATTGTAATACATATGTGTAAAATATTTGTAACTTTCTGGGATTTGTAGTTATACAGCTAGTTTTGTAATCTGTATTCTGCCAAACAACACAGACAGGTCATTGATCTCCACTGCAGTAACAGTACAGCCAGGCAGGAGGCATTTTGGATGTGTTGGAATGGTGGAGCTATCTATTTATTAGGTTTAATGGCATTTAAATTATATGATTATATGTATGTGGGTATACTTGGTGTAAACATGTTTTCTTGTTAGCCATATTAGTTCATTACATACACAGGCTCTGCTTCCTACTTTGCAGTACTACACGATGGTTGTGCTTTACTGCTTCTTCTCACAATCCAAATCTATGAGTCATCTGAGTGATTAAAAACAATGCACTCCCTGTGTGGTGGATGTTTTATCTCAACAGTTGTTAAAATTACTCTTTCCTTTGTTCCTGCAAGGCAAACTAAAGGGTCATGTAACTTTCCCCTTCACCAGCAACATATACTCTCTTTTCCTTCCTCCTCCACTCTGTTTGGCTTTCAGGGTATACTCACTTTTCTTTTTTCCCATGCCACTGTGTTTGGCTTTCAGGACTGTTGGGCAATCACAAGGGCACCGATGCTGTTATATGGGAGAGGGGAGGGAGTCACATGCTCACACAAATACACTTACCTGAATGAAGTGGGGGAGTGAAGAGATGTGGCTGGGGAAGGATTCGGTCAAAGGAAAAAGGTAATTTTAAAGTGGTAGATTAAATAAGTCAACTGCAGAGCTCCCTCTGGTGGTTGAATGACAAATATCTATATTTAATACAGTGACAAGAATATGGAAGAGCAACCTTTTCATAATCAACTCCTGATATAGTTACCTGACAATTGGCAGTGTTTCCTCTGGTGGGGGAGTAACAAAGCATCTTTCTGGACCCTGGAGTGACCGCAGGGCTGGTAGAACTGAAATCCCAAAATGGGTGCAGGGAAGAAGATGCTGGAGAAGGTGGTAGGCAAGATGTGGCTGTATATGTTTGTAGCCATCGGGCGAGGAGGCATTGGGTAGACTGCACTAAACATGTTAAAAACCTAGGAAGAAGATATTATAACAAATCAAATAGGCATATTGGCACACATATACAATGACTACAGGCACCTTTAGGGTTATTCAGTAAGGTACTGGAAACATACCAGCATGTAATTATAAATACAATATTGTACCATAGCGCGGGTAGTTGATTGTAACATACCAACATGATTTCCTCTATTTTAGTCCAACTCCAGCCAAAATGTTTTGTTGTATTTCAAAGCATTAAACAGTGTTAGAATATTTTATGAGTTTGTATTGCTGTGTGTCACTGTTGGAATGGACACCACTCACCTTCTCTACACCAATGATTACACATTTGTGCTCCCTAAAGTCTTCGGACTCATTTAACAGTTGTGACCAGATTAACCTGTAGAAATCAATGGCTGGTGCCTCCACTGTTTACATATAACCGCTCATACCTACATGCGTATAGAACCTCTGACTGGCATTTCTGGCCACACACAAACTGGATGCAGCTTATCATGCAGTTTGTATGCGACCATAGCACAGAGTGCTGCTGTGTCCAGCAGCAGAGTTTAGCTGCATCTGAACACATCATCCTAGTCACCCATCTGAATTAGCCCTTAAAAAGAACTATGAGGTGAGTGATTTACACTCATCCTCATAGTTAGAGCCGACCTGTGACAATGAAACTGTCACACGTCGACTCTATTGATTGGGAAATGAGCGAACACATACCATCACTCGCTCACTTCCCGATAATCTCCCTGCAGAGAGCGGTGACTGTCAGTCGCCGCTCCCCTCAGGGATTCCCCTCTCCGATCCTCCAGTGCTGACTGAAGGAACGGACAGGGCACAGCTGGCTCTTCCTATAGATAGGAGCCCGCCGTCAATCAGCCAGCTGGGTGAATCTCGACAGTATTGTTGGGATCCATCCCAGCTCCGGCACTCTCGGTATGTAGCAGGCAATAGCCCGCTATATACTGAGCTTTGGGTAATGGAAGGAGGTTAGTATATGTCCTCATCTGACCCTAAAGAGAACTATGGGATAAAAAGGTTACCCCATAGTTCTCTATTAAACATTACTTGTACCACATTATTATTATACCGGATTTATATAGCGCCAACAGTTTGCGCAGCGCTTTACAATATAAGGAAGACATTACAATTACAATACAATTCAAGACAAGATGATAAGGAGGGCCCTGCCCGGGAGGGCTTACAATCGAAACATTTGATATTTATCTCAGTAAAACCCATGATAAAAGCCAGAGAGAAAAAATTAAAAAACATAAAAAGAGGAAAGGGATGGTCAACAAAGAAAAAAGTACGATAGTGTGAAAGAAATAAACCAAAAGTATTTATTTACTAAAAGCGCATTTAGAGTGTTTACACTGGCCTAGGTAGGGACCTACAAAAGGAAAACACAGACTTTTGTCTGCAGGGACCCTGAAGACTGATCAAAGGGTATCAAAGTACTGCAGGTTAAGCAGCAGGGGTCTAAAGGAAGTGAGACATTTCAGTTTACCTAAATTGTAAAACATAGAAGTAATTGTTGGGGCTAAATAAATAATAATTTAATAATATAACAACCCTCTTGGCACAGTCTTTCAATATCGGACCTTCCTTATCGAGTAGAACCCCTTCTTATTTTGGTGACAAGAAAAGTGGAAACATTTCTCCTTACTTTAGTGTTTAATGGAGTGTCCCTTCCCATTGGTGGTCAATGGAGAAATGCCCCCTTTAGGTTGGTGGTCACAAAAAAAATGCTTCAATAGAAATCAGATAAAAAGTTTGCCTTTACTTTGGTGGTCAGTAGGATAGGTGTCACCTTACGTTGGGGGTTCATGGAAAGAATTCCCCTTACATTGATAGTCAGTAGGATAACCAAGTTACATTGGTGGTCATCACTGGAGGAATGTCCCTTACAACGGTAGTCAGTAGGATAACCAAGTTACATTGGTGGTCACTGGAAAGAATGCCCCTTACGATGGTAGTCAGTAGGATAATCAAGTTACATTGGTGGTCACTGGAAGGAATGCCCCTTACAATGGTAGTCAGTAGGATAACCAAATTACATTGGTGGTCACTGGAAGGAATGCCCCTTACAATGGTAGTCAGTAGGATAACCAAATTACATTGGTGGTCACTGGAAGGAATGCCCCTTACAATGGTAGTCAGTAGGATAACCAAATTACATTGGTGGTCAGTGGTCACTGAAAGGTATGCCCCTTACAATGGTAATCAGGAAGAAAATATTCTGATACAATACTCAATGCTTAATTAAGGAAACCCTAGAAATCTCCATAGGTAACCTGGATGAGAAAGGCTGGTTTAGACAGTAACTGCCCTGTACTCTAAACAATAGCTTCCATTAATAACATTTCATAAGAATGACCATGTGCAGAGAATGATATTCCAACAAATCAGCAAACTTTGCAGTCAGTAACTCCCACCATCCTATCAGTCTTCAGATGTTGTTTTTTTTGTCTAAAATTTTGTCTATGTTCAGTTTACCAAATTAACCAGCGTTCTGTCTAGAGATCAAACATTTATGAGACACATCCTTGTAAACTTAATCAAGCATTTGTGATTTTTAAGCATTAACAAAGACATTGACAGAAATCTCTGAAAGGTGCTGCCCTATGGGCAAACCTTTACTTACCTGTCTGCAGCTTAGAATGTCATCCAATCAGGTTTCAGTTTATGAGATCCCAGATATCAGGAGATGTAAAGCTACAAATCCATGTACAACCGAATAATCTGAAGGGATTTAGAGACAATATTTTACAAGACAGTCACAGCCCATGGAAGTGTGATCTGAGACTGCGGTCCTCTCCACCACCTGAGCTCTCCTTCCAAGGTACAGTCTTTTTCCTCAGTCATTCACTAGCGTGCAGAAAACTATCTTTCAAAAACTTCAAAGACGCTCTTCAGTCAATTAGAGGGAAGTGTGATTGAGCACCAAGATTAAATTACTGAGTAAATATTCATTCTTAATGCATCCTCAGCGTTGACCCAGAAAGGAGCTGTCACTGGATGAATTTGCTCAGTAAATGTACTGCAGACCTGCAAGATTGTAAGATACCTTTTAACATTGAATATTTAAGGTAGACTCCCTTTTGGGTATGAAAATGTTGTATTGAAATCTAGGGGAACCTCTCTACCTGCTTCTTTTATTCACCACGACTGGTTGCCCTGCTTAGAAAATCCCTATTTGTCAGATCAGATTCTTATTTTGTGAATTGCCCCAAAAGTGTGTAAGCAGTCACCTAGTGCCACTATGTATGCTTAGCGTCTGAATAAAGACATTTAACATGTTGGACCCTGGTGTGTGGGTGACTACTTACTAATTTGGATTTACTCAGAGCCATCCGCAGGTCATACAGTACCCATATTATTACATTGGGATTCTGGTGTGGAGTGCAGTGGGACATAAACTGTTGTTGCCCTAAAAGCGAGCTTGTAAAAATGTATCATAAGTGTTCCAAGCCCCACTCACTATAGAGTAGAGTATCATATCATGTGAAAGAACTTGCAGTTCTACAATGTGAAGGAAGTGTACAACAGCACCCATTGGCAGAATGAAGGGGGGTTATAATCCCTCTCAAGTTTTTTATTATTGTTGTCTGTATCCACAATTAAATTTTTTGATCAGATTTAAAATGCTGCCTGTAGAGGATATTTCTCTTCTCTTCCTGTTCTAATGGAAAGAGCTCTACAGCTCCTGAGCTGTACAGGAAGTAAGAGAAAATCCTGGGCTGTGGTTTTCTGGTTTGGAGGGATTTCCCTTTATTTCCTGCTTTGGCTAACTATCATTAATACACAGTAAGAAGGGAGATTTTCCTTAATTTCTGGTTCTGTTTGATAACAAGGAAGTGGAGAAAATCTCCCCATTAGGGACATGGAGACAAATAAAAACACATTTATAGTAAGGAGGAAGGTTTAGAACATCGGTCAGAATTTTCCTGCTGAATGAATAATCCTGTGCTATAACAGGAAACTTGCACACCTTTGAGTGGCTTATGTTGCCCAAATTATTAAAGCTGTTTGATATCAGGCAGATAAAGAAAGGCCATACAAGTCCCAAATACAATTTTCAACCACATATCCTTTGACAAAGAATTACACCTTTTCTTAAAATCACAGAAGGAAGTAATACCATTTCAGCTAAATTCTAGCTACACGTAAACAAAAAAACTGGCAGGATTACCTCCAAAGGAGCTTTGAAGGCAGATCACTTTCTCAAAGAGAGAATTCCTTCTCCTCGGAACACTGACGAAAAGCATGACATTCCAAATCACTTACAAATAGCAGGTAATTTAATTAGCCCCACTCACCTGCATGCATTACTTATATCAGCAGGCTGTCTAGCACTGCAAATCACCCAGAACAGACACTGCCCTACCGGCTGTCAGCTATTTCACTGAACATAACCACAAGAGTCTACTGGGTTTTTTTTCAATGAAAAGGCCACAATGTTTGCTTCATCTGTAGACCAGTGATGTAAAATCTTACAATTAATATACAGTTCAGATCTAATAACCAGTAGTCATTGGCATTCTGCCTGTGTAGAAGGGACGATAGTGATGTTGCATGGATCATAGTGGGGGATAAAATATTGCAAAATCTGAGTCGACAAGTACTAAACAGAGGAAAATTCCAACCAGGTGACACCATAGGGTGTGCTTATATATAGTTCAACAATGGGTGCCTAAACCTCTATACCAAGGGTACATTCTGTGAATGCTACAGTAAGTGCCAGCATGCTAAAATACATCTCCGGAGATGACAGCCTTACTACCCAGCCCTTCTTGGTCAGATTGGGCAATGATGATCCACATGGCAATTCTTTTAATTCAAAACGTCTTTATTGAAATGTAGAAAAGCATATAAAAGGCAAGGCCTCAATACAACGGTTGCACAGCAAACGTTACAGAGATATACATATCAGATCCAGAACAATGTAAATATTGTACTACAGCACATGGATGAACATTCCAGTCCAAACAGCATTGCAGTGGATCGTTGCCACTTGGTGTAACTAATTCAACATAGTCAAAACTAAAAGAGCATATGCATCCCCATCCTTGTTGTTACACATCAAAATGGCCATTCTTAAAGAAAAATTCAGTGGGCAGGTTAACAATTTTTGCTCAATCACTGTTGTTTCCATTGCTGATACAGTTTGCACATAGCCCCCCTTACTTCTTTTAGCCTAAATAAGAGCGTTCATTTGACTAAAACATTTCTGTTTAGAGAAACTGGCCAGGGAGATATTATTAGACAGATTATATAAACCGTACATATCGACAGCTCTCCAATACCTTTGGGCAGCTTTAGGCTAAGGCTACAAAGACAAGTTTATTCACACCCTAAAAATAACCTTACCTTATTTACTTCTTCTTGCTCTGCTAAATATACCCTAAAAGGCTTTTTGATCAATCTGTTTGATATCTGATCAAGAAGTGCAAAAAAAAATGGTTGATCGTGTCAGAAATTCAGAGCTGTTCTTAGTTCACTCAAGATGCATAATAAGCCAAAACTAGACCTTATTTTGGATTACAGATCAACTAGTGCGTATGTCATAGAAATCTGAGAGTAGGAGGATTTTAATATTTTAGTTAAAAAAAAAAAAACTAGGCAGGGCTGACACTGTTTAGTCCACAAAAATGTGTTGTCAGCCCACTACATGAATTTGAGCGGAGTGCATTACTAGCAGATCAACAGGTATTTTTCTGTATTTGCAAGGTCTTTAACAGGATAAAACTTGAAGGAATATTTACAGTGTTTGGAATGATTTATTGCATATTTGTATTTATTTGTTTGCCCTGACATACACTTTAAGACAATTCTTTTTATTTTTTGTTTGAGTTATGGTATGTTGTGGGAACATGTAATAAATAAAAGTAGGTGTTAGCCCACTTTGGCTGCAAAAGTAGAAATACAGTTTAATGCTGTGAAGATTTAGATGGAAGAGCAAAGCAAACAATTACTTTGAATGAACCTGAAAGACAATTGGGTTGATGTATGAAAAGAGTTGAGAAAGTTCATTCAATTCATTGTGTGGATATTCATTACAGTTATCCAGTCATGAGAAAAGCAAATTCCTATTTACTTGTTTATTTCTGGCCGATCATCCATTGCTTCTTTTATCCTCTATATTACCAGCCATTAAAGGACACTTCTCTCGGATGTAGAAGCAGTTACAGATCTGTTTTGGGGGTCGCAGTTTGGAACTGATTTGGATCTGTTATTCCATCTGTCAGCACCTCCTCCATTAATATCTTGTTCCTTAATACATTGAAAAGCTAATATTAATGATAATAGAGATAATCTGGGACTGAAGTGTCACATTGAAAATGTATTGTAATACTAATTTATTCCCAGATGTGATAGAAAACATTTGTTGTTGCATCTGTATCACGTACCTGGTGGAGGACCGATTTGCTGAGGAGGCCTCCTTTGCGGCTCTTGTCTCACACCCCCGGATGTGGAAACAGGGAGCGAGTAGACAGAGAGAAGCACGGGTGCCAAAGTGTTCAGACACGGTGCCTGGTAGAAGTCCACCAACTGGATCCCTGGAAGGATGAGTAGGGCTGATGCACAGCTGTGATGTCAGCAAGGTTTGCAGCAGAATCTGGTGCGAGGTCAAACAAGCCAGACGGTCAGCGCGGTACAGAAGGAGCAGGCGGAGGCAGAGTCCAGATAACAAGCAGAGGTCAGGGGCAGGCAGCAATCAGTCAAAGTCTGTAGCAATCCGGGTCGAGGTAACAGGCAACAGATCAGCAGGAACACAAACACAAGCTAAAAGACCATTCAGCACTGACCCATTGGGCCAGCTGGTTTAAATAGGAACATCTATTAGAGAACCATGAGTCACTTCCTGTGGGCCACATTCCATTGTGCACGCATGCATGTTTTCTGGCAACCTGGAAGACTGGGACCCACGCATGCGCAGTAGCGCCCAAGCTCCTGGGTATGGCCTTACAATCTGGATTATTAATTTTCATTGTGGTGCTTCAATTTCACATTATTTCATTTACAACCCAAGGAGACAGTAGAATCCCAGAAGCTGCCAACCCCAAATATCCAAACATCCTGGCCAATTACATCCATAACCCCTACAACATTAAGACACCCGTAAGGTCCCATTGCCACCTCCAAAAAGTATACTTCCAAATCCAAGATAAAATCCTTGATACACACCATCATTGGAGAATGTATTTTTAGCCTATTCTCATCAGCCTGGGACTCATGATGAGACCTGGGAGTTTTCAAAGTGATTCAGGAGGGATGAGGTCTCCAGTCCTGGGTCCAGGCTTTAGCAGTGACCAGCACCTGATGATTGCACAGTGGTGCACAGCCCTTCAGGAAAGGATGCTGGGTAGGGGAATTAGCTCCTGCTGGGAAATAGGAACAGACCTATTGGGTGAGCTCCTGCTGCGATAGGACTGGATGGTGTTCAGGGGTGAGGAGGACTACCCCAGCATTTAAAGTGGAGTCAGGTGGTGTGTGTGCTGGAGGCAAACAAAGACAGCCAGGGAAGCTGGGAGAGAACTGGTGAGACTAGGAGGGCAGTGAGCCTGAGTGGCCACCAGTACAAGTGTGGGACAGCACTTCAAAGAGGACCAGTGGGTCAGAAGTGCTAATGTTTAAAGTGGAAGTCAGGAGGCTATACGTATGTTATCAGGGGCGTCCTGAGGCTGGGTGACACCCGGAGCGGTAACCAAGTGTCACCCCGCCGAGACGTCACTGCGCGCGCACGCACGGCAGTATTCGGATACCTACCTGGCAGAGAGAGGAGGGGACAGTCACCTGGCGGGATAAGGTATGCCGCCGGGTCCCCTCCTCTCTCCTGATACTGTCGGGCGTTCGGTCCATGACCGAGCGCCCGACTTGTGATGCCACTGGTTGTTATGAAGCCTTGCATGAATGTTATGCTGAACAACCCCTCTGAGGGTATCCAAGACGGATGTATGAACTTTTGTTTGAATAAAAGTGGGCTACCAAGCCCTTAAACAGAAAATATTGGAAGTGGACTGCATCCTTAAGGGCTCAGTCACACTAGATGCAGTGCAGCCGGAACGCACTGCCTCGCATTGCAGGCGGCTCACTTTTTAGTGGGGTAGGAGGGGGCGTGGCGGGCCATTCAAGTAGCCGCAATGCGATCCGCCGCACGGGATCGCAAGGCACATTGTGCCTGCGGTCCGAACTTGTGCGGTGCGATCAAAATGCTACAAGCACTATTTTGATCTCACTCACCTCATAGTTCTAACCGACCTGTGACAATGAGACTGTCACGGGTCAGCTCAGTAGATCGGGAGGTGAGCGAACACATACCGGCGCTCGCTCACCTCTCGATCCTGTCACGGTTCTCTGCCGTGACAGGGGAGGGGCTGTATTCCCCCCTCCCCGCCAGCGCTGACTGGCGGATCGGACAGGGAGGGGGCGGGTACAGCTGGCTCTGCCTCTAGAAGTTTGAGGCTTAATAATATTTTTGCTGTAGATGGATGTTTGAAGAATTTTGAGTCACACATTCTTTTATTGGCATTATTTAATCTGCACATGACTGGGTATTTAAGGTGAACAGGTATTTCCTTTTCACATGATTGGATAACTGAAGTAAACATTCACAAAACGTATTGAGTGAAAATTCTCAACTCCTTTAGTAGATCATCCTCAATGTTTTTTTGGAATGCCTGCAATATAATCCAGTTCACACACACGGAAAAAAAATTTCAACACACAGGGCGCAAGGGGTTCTTCACAGTTAGAGCGGTTAAGGTCTGGAACTCGCTGCCGCAGGAAGTGATTTCAGCTAAGAGTGTGGAATCATTCAAGAAACTCCTGGACGAGTTCCTTGGAGACCATAATATACAGGGGTACAGGTACTCCTGAGAGCAAAATCATACATGGACTAATACACACTCACACACCAGCTCAAACATAAATGCACACACACAATAGTTTGGACTTGATGGACTTATGTCTTTATTCAACCTCAAATACTATGTTACTATGTACTGCTGCAACTGCATCAACCGCCCGCACACTCACACACTTTATTCCCGATTCCTGGTGTAATATCAGGAACACATTTCACTGATTGTCTAACCACATTCAGCGTAATGCTGAATGAGATCTCAAGACAGTCAAAACAGATCATCAAACACTAGCTGCCATTGTGCGGCTTCACCAGACTGTTTCTTCACCATCACAGTCTGTAACCAGAACTCATCTGGCAGATTGTTTCTGGGTCACTGGCAGAATGAAAGAAGCTCCTTTTCATGATGAAAAGCTACAAACTTAAAGTCTGGAGATTGTTTAAACTTCAAACATGGCCAGAGAATGCAGCTCTTATCAAATGTGTAGTTTATGGATTGTGCAAAACATTGCTGAACTCCGGGCAGAAATATATATTTTTTTAAAATGGAAAATAAAAATGTTTCTGTATCCCTCTCATCATTCCTGCAACACAGAATAAATGGTCAGCAGCATGATCATGATGAAGGGACCGGGCAGGTTCCGAAACGTTGCCACGCATGGTGATATGACCTGCTACAATGAATAAAAGGATTTCATTTTGAAGAAGACTTGGAGTGCTGGTGACCGTTTATTCTGTTTTGCAAGTATTTGGCGGCGCCATCCATGGCCACTTCAGCACCTCACATAATATATGGGGCTTCTCGGTCAGGAGTGCGGTGGGACTCTCTCGTTGACTCTTATCATTCCAAACACATGATACTTAAAGTAACAAATGAGAGCTCGGATCAGCATTGTGGCATTTTCCTGACTTCAGCCCAACCATGGTCTAGCAGCATCTTTGTGAAACCCAATGGGTCTAGTAAGTGCAGTTTGGCTCCATAGACTATATGTATGTACTTTTGCTCTATTACAGCCAATGCAGCAGAGATGCTCATGTGCAAGCTGCTGGACCCAAGTTTTGGAAACCTGATTCTAGGTCCGTGCTTTACACCTGGTCGGTAGGGAACCAAAAGTGGGTCGTCACATGCCTTCCACCGCACTAGGTGAGAGGCTCCCCCTAGCGTAGCACTGTCAGTTCTCGTGCCGAGCAGTCATTCAAAATATGCTGCCTGGCACCAAGTGTCAGCTTGAGGTGCAGTGGGCTGAGGGTATGGCCGCGAGGGAGCTCTATCCATAGGTGCATTGCTTACAGCTCCCTCATGTGCCCTGTAGAATTGTCTGGATTTATGTGATGTCACATCCTGGCTCCCGGCACCTCTATAGGGTGTGCATGGGAGCTGTACAAGCAATGTACATATGGAAGGAGCTCAATCACAGCACAGCAGCCCACACTGGACATGTGTGAGAATGTCTGAGTGTGTGAGATTGTGTCTGTGAATGTGTGCATCTGTCAGTGTTCTTGAGGGCCCGTCCATACTAGTACAGTGCGTTAGGCGCACTGTACCATGCAATCACACATGCATTGAGTGTATCACGTTATGCTGCTCATACGTCAATAAAGAGATGTATTTAATTTGCTATTGGAGTGCCGGTGTCTATATATTTTGTTTTTATGCAATCACACCTGCCGCATGTTTGGCAACGCGCCTCCCACATCCATTCATTAAAAAAAAAAAAACCCAAACGCACCTCCCGCCCACAGTTCAAGCACCGGCAACAGAAGGAGCAGTACCACAATGCCGTAAGTTCCAGTGTGGTGCAACTTGGGTTGCAAATTAACAACCAAGAACAAAATATGGGTCCTGAGGTCACACAGGTTAAGAACCACCGTTCTAGGTCCTAGATGTTCTTTGTGTCCAGGACATGCCCTTTGGTGCTATTAAACTACAAATAATATCTCTAGCATAAATCCTGTGGGAGGTATACCAACAGAGCTGTCTCATTGTTGGATGGCGATGCCAACACTCACAGCACTCCCCAAACATTGTGCTGCTACTGTGGAGGCCAAGAGTAACCGGCTAGTAATATGCTACTGCTCTCTCTTTCTTCCCTGTTCCTGCAAATTGTGTGCTGATAACAGAACCTCAGGGATCATGTGGCTCAGATAGAAACAAAAACTATACATTCCCTGCTAAAAAAAAAAAAGGTTTATAAATATGTATATGCTTATATGTTTAAAGCAGTTTACTATGGCCTGCATTTTTATTCTGGCTGCATCGTTTTGGGCTTATACCATGAACTGACACCCAGCTCAACTTTCTTTGGGTCAGAAAAACATAAAAGCTAATACACACAATAAAGTTTGTTTCAAGGGTCAATCCAATCTTCATTTCAGGTATTGCTGAAGCTCCTAAATAAGCAATATCAAGCGCACACGGTCTGGTACTATGAACATTTTGTGTTTGATTCTAATTGGAGAACTCTTTTATTCTATTGTCTATAGTAACATTAGAAGCTCTTTCATGTAACCATTCTTTTAGATGCCAACACCTTGTTCCACAATACATACAGGAATTTTGATGTTTCTGTTGTTTTCAGTCTTGATTGTAGGAAAGTTGTAGCTTGTAGCTGCATTCTGACCTTCTGACAGAAAGGAAAACGCTTTCCAGTCAAGGGTTTGTTTTAATATAAAATAGTAAATTGAAACAATACTAATATCCAAGTTAACATCTGTACAAGTTCATTCTTTTCTCTGAACTGTTAAAAGTTCATTTCAGTCACTCGCGAGTCTCTCGAACTATGGCCTCCATGTGAAGGACCTTCAAAGCTTCCGAGATCTGAGGGCTGGTGTCCATCTGCCCATACATTCCCACCAGGAAAGCTCTGTGTAGAAGTACAGCGGCGTGCTCTGCAAGAAGATACATTACAAGAGTTATGATGCCAACACTGGAAGTTAATTGCTGAATAAAATAGATAAGAAAGATTGGACTGAAAGAGGGGAATAGTTTGATATGTAAAATGACAACATTCTTAGGCTAGACAGAGATGTGAAATGGCAGATAGAACGCTCAAGTGCCACAAGACTGTTAAATAGAGATCCCGAGGTATAAACATGTACAACTGCCTTGGCTGAACATGTATGTCTATGCACTGAGCAAATATTCCTGTCTCATGGATATACAAACAACAGCTAATCGGTGCTAAATGGATCCCAATAAGCTAAGTGTCAAAATTAAATAAACAAGGTCTGCTGCCGTGCCAACTATGTAGTGTGAAATTCTTAAACCATTGAACTGCAATGGGTTAAGAACAGTCTCATGGAAACTACAGCAATCATAAAGGAAAATCCTTTCTGGATGATCAATTCTTTTCACTTGATAAAACGTCAGCTTCGGAGGGTTGCAGAGGTTGTGCTGTTATGCCAGACATAAAAGAGTGTCCTGATCCAGCGACATTCATCTTATCTCAATGAGTAACTTGACGTATATCTAAAGCCAAAACGTTCTCATTTCTAGAGGGCAGGTAATGGTTATAACCTAGTTTATTTTGCTGTGTCCCATTGAAGAGATTTTCCTTCCCTTCTTGTCCTGTAGACACAACACAAAGTGATGAAAAACCTCTCCAAAGTGAGGAAAATCCCTTCTTCAGCTTTCCATATGTGACCTGAATTGCAGCCTATTTAGCAGGAAACTCGAGCCGTGGGTGGTCTATTCAGCACCACTCAGCTCATGAAACGTTGGGTGGAAAATTGTTGGCCAAATAGTGATTGCATCCTATAAGATGTGGTCACTGTTTGCGTATTCAGGCAGCCGTATGTGTTGCGGCTGTCTGATTATAATACCTGGCACTGGAGATTCCTCCATCCATTCTTTTTAGGGTGGATGGGGGAATCAAGTGACATTCTTGCATTCAGCCTGCATCTATGCCTTTGACAGATGTCACAGGAACAGGCTTCCCCACTGTACATTTTCCACTTTATTTCTGTTCTGGTATACACTGAAAATGGAAGATTTTCCACGAAATTAATTCCCAGTGACAGAAGTCACAAGGACAGAGGGGCTGAATCTTCCTAGTGTGGACAAAGTCAACAATAAAAAACCTGATAGGAGATCTAATGCCTCGCTGCTTTATCTAAAACTGAACAGTTCAGAATATATCTAGTTTTGCAAAAGAAAGCAACCCACTCTATATATGACAGCTATAAGGACATAAGATTGTGGTAGCATTTAGTGGCATGTACAGTAATGTTTGGAGGTGCTGATGCTAAATTGAGTTTCACTGTCTTATATGCAACCACAAATAAAATAAATCTTATAGATGAGCCTTACTTCTAACTCTTCCATGGCCTATTCTTCTAGTTCTTCCACCGTAACATGCAAACTGCATGTAGGCACACAGAACCTAAAAAAGGACTTTACGTGGCAGAAGAACCAGGTATGGTGTCAACATTTCCCACCAACCTCCTTTACCGTATCATGACTAAAGAGCAGGTACACTTTAAAATAGGCTATCATCATTATCAATTAATATTACACAGTGGCACACTAAAACTAAACTTTAGTAATTGGAAGACATTATATTGTATTTAGAGAGTGTCACAAAATGCCATTAAAAATCCAATGGTGATTTCCATAACATGGACCAACCCAACATAACATGGATGATGGCAGGGGATGTCTGATCAGCAGATCTTACCTTGGCATAATAGTATGTATCCGGCCAGGTTGTTCAGTGCCGTTTGTACCACTTCAGAGTCTCTACTACCAAGGCAGTACATAAAGGTCGGGAGAAAGTCTGCAGCAATGCTGGAAAAGCCATAAGGATCAATCAGTAACAGCTAAAACTTTGATTGTGTGTTTTAAATAAAAGTCCCAATCCCTGTAAAAGTTAAGTAAATGTGGAATAGTGTGGACGTGCCTCCTCAGCACGACACAGCTAAGCAGCTCTCAGTAGGCTGACCGTGTTACACTGCCCTTAAAGTGTAAGTAAACGCTAACGACTTTTAGAGGTGTTCTGTAGTTCTATGAAATGTCTAGGGATGCACCAAAACATTTGGGACGAAAATGTTACTATGGGCAAAATGACGATAGTACCAAACCGGCTGAAAATGCGGCCGGAAATAAAGTGCATCCCTAGCTTTTCTCCTCTCCGCTGCTCTAACCCGCCTGTGTCGACAGAGGCAGCGGGGATCGGGAGACACAGACTGGCGCCCAGCGGGGAGGAGAGAAACTGTCAGGAGGCCGAGTGGGGCAGAGACAGCTGTTAGCTGTCACAGGAGGCCGAGCTTTCCTCCCGCGTCGGTCTCCTGTGACAGGTGAGTCAGGATGGAGAGCAGATAAGAAATCATGGACACCGGCACTCCAAAAGAAGAATAACGTCCCTTTATTGACGTTACATGCAATAACACACTTATGTTGGACAGCAGAGTACAAACACTCAGCGATCAGTGCTAGTCGTTGAGTGTTTGTAAATAACTGAGGACATGGTAAGCTTACTGTATCCCCAGTTATGAATAAAGTTATGATGTAGTGATCTACATCACTTCCTGTTCATTCAAGATTGTGGACATAGTAACTGATACTAACTCCTCAATTTATGAATGGACAGGAGCACTCAGTATAAAGGTTTCCTGTTCATTCAGAATAGGGGTTGCGGAAAAAGATTTAGGACTCTGTGTCCGCAAACTCTTTTTCTATTTTAAAGCCCCTAACAGTAAAGTAAAAAAAAAAAAAATAATTAAAAAATAATTTTACAAATGTCAAATAGGTTGGGGAAAAAAAAGTAATTTTCGGTTTCAGTTTTGGACTGACAATTTTTTTTATTTCGGCTTTGGTCTAAAAATGTAATTTTGGTGCATCACTACAAATTTCCTGTGTGAGGGTGACAGTGCTGTTTCTCCATTTATACAGTGAGTGAGTGTTGTCACCATAAAACAGAACATTTGTTACTGGCAGGATAACTAGGTGAAAATAAAGAATATAAAGCGGAAGTGAAAACCTTACAGCAGAATTACATGGATAACAATATAAAATGTGATGCATAACAACAACAAAAAAGTCTATTAGGATAAGAGAGTGCATAAGCTACATATACATTTTAAAGATAGGGTTTGCATAACAATAAAGTGCATGCCATGCAAAATAATTAAACAAATCAAACATATGCAACACATCTCTGCAATACATGCACCCGTTTCCATGTTTTATCCCTTTATAGACCCTGCAGGTACCCCAAAAAAAATCTGCAAGAAATAAACCCTTAAGCCCTGTTGTGGGCTTACAACACATGTTTTTTTGGGGGGGAAAAGTGGTGTCAGCCCTACCTAGTGTCTTTTGGTAAACTACTTAACAGCTCCTACTCTCAGACACTAATTATTTTGTAGTCCAAGATAAGCACTAGGGAGTTCTTTGAGGTAACATGAGAAGTGTGCAGAGGACATGGAACAGCTCGGACAAGATTAATATATTTGTTTTGCACTTCTCAAACAGATATAACAAAAATGCTTCCAATGGTATATTAAATGGAGCGTAAGGATGCAAATAAGAGGCGTTCATAGTTAGGGTTTACATATACTTTAATGGGTCAAAGTCGTCAGCTCCACTATTTATGTAAAAAAAAAGAACTACTGCACAGCACAAAATGGATCAAAAGAGTTAAAAAATATAAATGTACGTACATGTAGGGCATACAATTGAAAAAAATACTTGAAACTAGGGATGCACCCATAGCAAGTACAGTACTCGGTACAAGTACAATTGCAGATACTTTTTGAGCTCCAAGACTAGACTAGAGAAAAATTCCAGTTAGGTTGCAGCTTTCATTTGTAAGGAGCACACAGAGCTCCTGGGATTTGTACATCTCTGTTTTAATGTACGATTTTGGTTTTATCAACATATATAAAGGGATGCACCGATACCAGTTTTGCGAGTACAAGTACTGATACTTGCCCAAGTAACGTACTGATACATTATTGTTTATTGTCATGTGACAGTTTTTCTAAAACAATACAGACTAATGATTTCAGGACAGTGGTGGAGCGCCATAGCCAGGTCCCAGCTGCAACCGCTGCAACCCTGGTAGTTCTCATGAAAATGCCAAGTATCGGCATTGGTACTCGAAAAGTATCTGTGCATCCCTACTTGAAACCCATAAAATACTTTCTACAACTTAAGATAATAAGCACAGCTAAAGAATATTTATCAACGGAAGATACACACAATTCCAAAAGACAATTTCTCTCTATTCGAGGGGCCAGTGACAACTTGAATGTTGAACTATACATAGCTACAGCAAAGCGCATCCGTCTCACTCACCTGGGATTACACTGAATGGAGCGCAGGGCCAGTGCGAAGGCCAGATTACGGCATGATTCCTCTTTGGAGCTCATGAGCCTCTGAAAATCGCTCTGGGAAAACAAAGAGGAACAAGCATACTGCCATTACTACATCTTCAATAAGAAGAGATCACTTTACAGCATTGATTCTACCTTACACGGAGTTCACAGCATCACAGACATGTGTCTCCTCGCACTGTTCCCTTGTTATATTCTACAAGGATTCCCTGCAGTGTGAGTGTGAGGCCCGGAGCCCGGCACCAATGAAGGGAGGTTTAAACAATTACTGCTCACTTCAAAGCCAGTTCTTCTGACACTTTTAAGTTCATACTAGAAAGCCTAATGTAAAAATATAGCCAAGGCAGAAATATTTGTTACAAATCAAAATGCTACTTCAGGCTAATGTTTAAGCCCTGGTTCACACATAGGCACATTGCATATGCGCGTCTGTCACGCGTTTTTTTTACCGCGATTCGCGGTAAAAAAAATCGCGCGACAAACGCGCGTTTCCGAGGGCTACTTGGCTGTATCCCAATGGAAACGCGCAACAAAAACGGCCCAAAGTAGTACATGTACCTTTTCAGGCGTGGGCCGTTTTGTAGCGCGTTAGGGACGGGCTGAAATACGGCAAGGTGTGAACCAGACCCATTGAATACAATGGGATTTAGATGTTTGAGCGTTTTGTAGAGCGTTCGTCGAGCGTAGAACGCGCTACAAAACGTTCAGGTGTGAACGAGGGCTTAAAGTACAACTCCACCTTCAAACTCTGGCTTTAAGGTGGAACTAAAGCCCTGATTTGAAAAACTGCAAACAGGAAGGATTTTTAATGCAGAAGAGACATTATTTGTGCCTCTTAATAATAAACGATTCTTCCCTTCATCCTTGCAAAGATGCTTTACAATGTACACTGAGCTACCCATGTGCAGCTCACTGTGTTCATTCTCTGCACACCTCGGAGCCGAAATGAATGGAGTTATGTCATCCCAGCCTGGCCAATCAAAATAGCCAAGGATTGTGAAACAGAAATAAGCCAGGGGGAAGAAGATGGCCCCGGTGAAGAAGCTTGAGGACTTTGTGGTGTTTAATGAAACTTGTAAACCACAATACTGCATTTAACAGGCACTATAAGAAGGAAGTCAGAGCGGCTGCAGAGAGTGCTTGCCTGATCTATTTGTTAACCTACGAATCTCTGATGCAAAACCAACATTTGTACGTCATATGAGAAATTATTTTAAAGTTGAACAACTCTAATGTTAGGAACTGGGGCAAATGCTGGTGGCACTGTGGTCCTAAGACCTGAAGGGAGTAGTTCTAGCATCCAGCAGGAGAGGGTATTTGGCTCCTCCTTCATGTTTAACCTGTGTGCTCACTCTGCTCCTTGTACCAGTCATCCTGATTCTACTGCCTGACCCTGCTTCCAGTGTTCCTTGTCTTTCTGATTCTGCAGCCCATACCTGCTTCCTATATGCCTTACTTCCTGTACTAGTCATCCTGATCCTGCTAACTATACCTGCTACTTGTGTACCTCATCCCAGTCTAGGGCTGCAAACAACTAATAGATCAATAATAATTGATTATGAGAAAAGTTGTCAACTATTCTCAATTGGTTGGTTGGATCCCCTAGCTCTCTCCTCCAAGCGGGGGGGAGGGCACAGCAAGCAGTGGGCAGGTGCAATAGCCAGCCTGCTATTGCAATTTGAAATGGCCAATAGGCTGGCTATTGCACCAGCCAACTACCTGCTGTATTTACATTCAGATGCCGTCTGTGGCATTTTTCCACTGGCAGCTGTCATTCCCTGGCTGAAGCTATTCAAGCGCCGTGTGTTTACAATACAGTTATTAAGAAAAAATTCTAAAAGGCGGGGAAAAAAGGTAATTTTCGGTATCGGCCTGACAAATTCTGCTGCCATTTATTTCAATGGCACCCCAAACGCGCCTCCCACCCTCAGTGTGATTGCCCGCACTGAAACGCACACAGTACTGCAATGCCGTGCATTCCAGTGCAGTGCGAATGCAAAAAATTGCGCATGCAGTTTTATTCTGAAGTAAGCTTTATGCTTGTAACACTGCATTTGTGTGTTTTATTTTAAATTAGGTTGGTATCTATTTAATTTTTTTATCCGATTAATCAAAAAAATAAATCAGCCAACTAATCGATTATGAAAATAATCATTAGTTGCAGCCCTATCCCAGTCCTCCTGATCCTGCTGTCTGTGTGCCCGAACCCTTTTCTGGCCTCACCCTTCCTTCCCGCTGTTCCTTGTTCACCCTTCCTGACCCTACCTTACCCGATTCCTCCTGTTGCTTTGTAAATAGCTCAGTTACTTAGGTAGGTCGTTCAGACTTGTACATTGCTCAGTTAGTTATTAGTCAGATAGCTGTCACGGTCAGTGGGTTTTGAAAAACCAACAAAAGCCCAGCAATATATACACTTGAGTTGTGTGCATTCAAAACCTGTTTCTGTTCTGATACAAGTTTCTGCTCTGACACACCAAGGAGGCTGAAGCGTGAGAGACCACTGTGAGCTGCTATGAGGATTGGTCCCAGTAGCGTTCAATTTTTTATATCAAGTGGAAAATGCCTTTAACAGCTTTGAGAAAAGCTGTACGGCGATACTGACCTGTGTAGACAATGTCGGCACTCAGTTTTTTAGAACTTAAGAATTATATGAAACCTGAGCATGGCTTTGGTCTATAAAGCTAGCAACCGATGGATCACCGGTAACAGATGCAAAGCTTGGCATACTCACAGCAAAGAAAGAAAGGATTTCAGGCCTCCGCACTGACATTTCATCTATGTCGCTCAGGACCTGCAGGATATCTGGAAGAAAAGGAAACAAGTCCAGGAGACATCAACTTAAATCCATCACAGGCTGAGTCTGCAGAGAAGCTGGGCCAGCATGACACAATCACAAGGCTGGGATAAAACATTGTCTTTCAATCAAGCAATTCATTTTGCAGAGAAAACAAAGTGTGATGACAGATTACCATGGACCCCTGAAGAAGGGGCCCAGCTGCCAGCTCTGCATGTTGTTCTAGGCCCCGGGCAATTCTTGGGCTTTCAAGAACTGATCGGATTGCAGGCAAGGCTCTGGGATGGATACAAAACAAAATTACCAGCGCTGTAACAGAGATGTAGAGGAAACGGGGAAAGAGCTGACACAGATCTAAGATGTGACTTTTCACTTCTCTCATGGGATTCTTTAAGTATATTCTAATAGAGATCTCCCCTGATATCAGAAGACATTTGTTGCTTATGGGCAACATTGAGAAACCGCAACTTGCTGAACTTGTCTTTGTGGCAGCCTTTGTCACAAGAAAATGAAGGAAATAATAATTTAAACAAGTCAGTATTAATCTATGACAAGGTCGCTACATCCCAATGTAAAATTTTCTACTGGCAGCAATGACAAATCTAAGTATGCAAAAAGTTCAGTTGTTTATGAATGTTTTTGTGTAGAGCTATCGGCAGGGAATATTTTTTTCTATGCCTTAAGGCATCTTGTTTTGAGCACCCAAGTGTACATCCATTTACACTTGTTAACCCCTTGTTGCCAGCCATAGTGGGCCATGGTGCCAAAGGCTGGTAGGAGGGGCTCTCAATTATGCGATCACTGTGATTGGATGCACAGTGATGATGTAATTAGAAGCCTCTATCACTTGCTCCTGATTGTTGATAGTGCCAGCTTGATCACAGTTCTGGGGGGTGCCGATTGAGCTCCATCGCAGAACAAAACAGGGATGCATTAATGTGGTAGCTAAGTGTTAAGGCCCACCTCAGTGCTGCAGCATATTCTTGTGATGCCAGCAGGAAGTGATTAACATAACAGTTACATTTTGTAGTCTGAAAACATGTGTGTAATATGTATGGATGCACCGATACCGGTTTTCCGATATCGAGTACAAAGTACTGATATGTATCTTTCGGTACTCGTCGATACTGAGTACTGGCACTACCACTAGCATGGAGACAGCTTCCTGGCTTTTTGATTGCCCGGGAAGCCGACTCCATGCTGTCTGGCCGGTTCGATAGTGATTGGCCAGGAAGCCGGCTTCCCAGCCAACCAGTATGGAGCTGGCCAAACAGAATGAAGCCGGCTTCCCGGACAATCAAGAAGCGAGTCATTCCTGATTGGCCCGGGAACGCCGGCTCCATGTTCCCTTGCGGCACTGCCATTCAGAGGAAATCTCCTCTGGCCGGACGTTACGGTTTTGGGAGTAAGTAACAGAGCATTTGCGCAAGTATGAGTAGTCGCCAAATACTTGGTATTGGCACTTTCAGTTTTGAAATGCATATTTTATATCTATTTTTAATATATACCTACCTACCCATCTATTTAGACACTCCTCAGTCTTTGATGGGGTTACATTCTGATAAACCCATCGTAACACGATTGTATTGTAAACCGAGGAGTGTACTCCAGTGTACTGTACTGCCGTGGTCGGCAGCAGACAGTACACAATAGGGAGCAATAGCCAGACTGCTATTGGCTATTGAAATCCCGTCCACTAAGAGGAGGAGGAGTGTACCTGAGAAAGTTCTTAGCTGGGCGGGTGCAATAGCTGCTATTGCAATTTGAAATAGCCAGTAGATGTCTGGAAATTGCTCCTGGCTGTTTACATTCACCTGTCGGCTGTGAAAGCTAGCCGGCAGGTGAATGGGGAAGCGTAGTGCCGCGGGGATGATTGCTTGAGAGTTATTATTAATTCTAAAGCAACCAGAAACTACAGTTATCCGGCACCTACCGATCCCTGTGGATCCCAGTACTGTACAGTAAACTCCATTGTAAATGCGAAAGATTGTAACTCGATCGATCGCAACCCAAGGAGCATCTGTACACACACACAACCGCTGTTTTATAGGTAAACATTTAACACGTCAAAGGATTCTCAGAGCGCTATGGGAGAGCAGAATAATAGTTATCTCTTTTCAGGGGTTGTACTGGAGGCAAAATTAGAAAGTGGAGAAGTCACTGCACTGACTCAGTTGGGTAGGCTATACACTTTTTGGCTGTTTCTTGATGAACTGGCCAAATCCCGCACAGTAGGTGCCCTGTCCTTCCACCCCACATCCCTTGATCAGAAGATCAAAAGATCCCAATTTGGCAGTGAAAGTGGAAATACACTTTAAGATCCAGAACCTATCTACTTATTCACAGGCAGAGCTACCAACAGGTACAATACAAAATCCACTGCAAAAGTAATAAACTTTGGAGTAGTAATAAAATTAAAGCCCCTTTTTGAGCAAAAAGCAGAGTTTGGACCCTTTTCAAACCAAGAGCCGAGCAGAAACATAGAAACGTACCCTCCACTGTATGACTACGGGAAATCCTCTTAAGGTAAGGTGCCATTTCAGCAGCGGTAAGAGGTGTAAACATTGAGACGCTGACGAGAGGAAGTGACCCTGCAGTTGAGTCATCTGTGCCAAAACATGGGAGAAAATTGTTATATGAAAACAGTCTAAATAAAAACACAAATCTAGAATTGATAGCTAACAGTTAGGACCTGTACATCTATGTCCTCTGACATTCTCTGAGGCCCCGTTCACACCTTTCCGTTTTGTCGGGCGTTCAACGTTCTATGAACGCTCTACAAAACGTACAACCATGAAAATCCCATTGTTTTCTATGGGCATGGTTCACACCTTTCCGTATTTCCGCCCGTCTGAACGCCCTACAAAACGGCTGACGCCCAAACAAGTACATGTACTTCTTTGGGGCGTTTTCCATTGGGATACAGGCAAGCAGCCTTCGGGGTCGCGCGATTTTTTTTTAACCGCGATTCGTGTGACGGTCGCGCGACAGACGTGCATACGTAAAACGCCTAGGTGTGAACCCAGAGTTAGGAGGGGACCTACTATTTATATAACAAAGTAGCCCATTAATCTTTTCCCTGCCGCTGATGTAAGCCATACATCAGCAGCAGTGAGGCCCTGTCTGCAGTATAGCAGCTGGGAGTCTGTTTACATGTGTAAAGCCTACTGTTGGCTTTAGCGCTAGTTCACACCAGCCCCAGTGCGTTATGGCACGATTCGGTGGCAGAATACGCCGGATCGCATCCCAGCCAGGTCACTGCGTTCTGGGACGTGGCGGTGCATTGAAGTCAAGGGCACCGCAGCTACGCCCTCAGCCGCAGTTTGATCGCCTTCACCAGAAACACGTGGCACAAAAAATTGTGCATGTAGCATTTTTTTCTAATCACACTGGACCGGAACGCAGGCATTGATGTGCCACACATTCTAGTGCGGGCGATCACACTACGGCCGGGGGGCGTGGCTGCGGTGCCATTGACGTCAATGCACTGCTATGCCCTTTCCCGCCCCAGAACGCAGTGATCTGTCCGGGATGCAATCCAGTGCATTCTGGCACCGAATCTTCCTGGAACGCACTGAGTCTGGTGTGAACTAGCCCTTAAGGTGCCCATACACCTTACGACCATCGCAAGACCTTTGTCTTGCGATGGTCGTAAGCTCATTGAAAGCTTGTACGATCTGCCCATCCTGGATGGGCAGATCGTACTTGCGATCATCGAAAGCCCGCCCCGCTGAGGGGCGGGCTTCCGATGACCGCAGTGAGGGGCGGGCTTCCGATCACTGCAAACGGACAGTGTGGGCGTGCGCACACCGGCCCGTTCGGCAGTTGTCGAACAAGCAGGCCATTAACCCGTACGATTCTCGGCGGGTTTTCAAGCCTGCTTGTTCGACGGAAGACGTGCGACCGTACAGTAGAAACGGTCACACGCCTTCCATACAGTGTACGATTCTCGTACGACCGCGGGATTTCCCGCGATTCTCGTACGAGAATCGTACAGTGTATGGGCACCTTTAGATTGGAGGTGGTTTACAGGTGCCTGATTACTATCACAAGTCTTTACATGTGCGTAATCAGGAACCATCATGTAACATTAAGTACTGCAGCTGCCACCATTTTATTCTACAGGATCTCTTCTTTCAGGAAATATATAACTTTGATATGTGATTTTTCCCTTAAAGGTTCATGCAGGTCACCCACTGACCTTCTATTTCATAAAAACTTTAATTGTGCAGTCTTTCTGTTGCAATGGCCAACTCCTGAGATGGCTCTTATTAGTCCATGCAAGGGAATCTTACTCCTTCTAAAAGCTCCTTAAAGGCCTATGTCAATGGGCTATGATGGACATATAGAGCATGCATTTGACATCTGCTGTAGATGCATCTGAAATCATTCTGAGATCACTCATAATTCCTAAAAGATGCCGTTGACCTACTTCAGCCACTTTTGCGTTCCCATAAACTTGTATGGGGAGAGTGGCAGTTCTAAAGTGAACAAAAGCCTGCTGACAGTTGCAGTTATGTAAAAAGAGAACCTAGTGGCGAGACTGAAATCTCATAAAGGTCACAGGGAGTCATGGACACTTTACAAAGATCTGACTGCTGGAGACCCAAAGATACAAGAATCCAGTGATTAAACAACACTGCTTTCAACCCAAAACTGAAATGTACCCTTTATTCTGTACCTCAGAGAAGTCATTGTTTCCTAGTGAATGGATTAGTTGAATACATGTGATGTTTCAGGGCACAAAATGAATGATTCTACTGCATTTTCAACAAATTATATTTGAAATTACACTTGCACACATTCAATCTCTGCTCATATGTAGGTAAACATACAGATTTCAAAGTAGTATTAAACTATCAACCTTTTTTTCAATAATGAATCCAGATCAAACATATACTTACATTGCAATGAAGTGTACTCCTTTACATTTTTGCACAAGCACTTACAGGTTTCATGAGGAATCATGAGAAAATTAAAACTTAAGACAAAATAAAAAGATTTTCAAATCTCAGCAACATTGCAATGTTTTTGAATAGCATTATCTCTGAGTAATTTCTGAATTGTTGCATGCAGCTGCAATATCACCAGGGTCACTTTCCAAATATTGCACTGGGACACTATATTATGTCATAGAATTACGGGGACACACCTTCTCTCTCTTCATCCTGGCTCTTCTCCAAAGTCCCACCTCTGCTGGGCAGGCTTAGACCAGCCAGGAGAGACTTGAGCATATTTAGATCATTGTTCTCCGAGGACAAAGCACTGCAAAATGATAGACATCAGAGAGATCACCATACAGAAAAACATCAGATATTTCTTCTAATAAACATGCACCAGTGTTTTAAAAATACCGGTTTATCTACAGCCAATGAGAGTGGCTCTGTGCTTTGTGATCCCAGCGATCACAAGTTTACACAGTGTAATAGTAAACCAAGAACAGGCGTCTCCTTCCTCTCACAACTGCTGATCACTCTGCCATAGAGAGGGGAACAGTCAGGCTGCGCACCAGTGAAGTATTTCTTATTTTATTTTTTACTAATTAATACATTTTTCACTAATTAATGAATGTATTATTATTAACTTTAGACAGTAAAATCCATAAGGTGACAGCTCATAACTTTACCTACTGACCCACCTTATGCTTGTACAAGTCTGAGCATGACACCCACTACATAATCTACATACTTCCCCTCCTGCCTGTACATGTCTGGTGTGATTATGACACCCCCTATATTAGCTATATATACCCCCTTCCTGTTTGTACATGTACGACACCCCCTATATAATCTATATATACCCCATCCTGCCTGTACATGTCTAAGTATGACATCCCCTATATTAGCTATTTATACCCCATCCTGCCTGTACAAGTCTGAGTATGATATCCCCTATATAATCTATATATACACCCCATCCTGCCTGTACAAGTCTGAGTATGATATCCCCTATATAATCTATATATACACCCCATCCTGCCTGTACAAGTCTGAGTATGATATCCCCTATATAATCTATATATACACCCCATCCTGCCTGTACAAGTCTGAGTATGATATCCCCTATATAATCTATATATACACCCCATCCTGCCTGTACAAGTCTGAGTATGATATCCCCTATATAATCTATATATACACCCCATCCTGCCTGTACAAGTCTGAGTATGATATCCCCTATATAATCTATATATACATCCCATCCTGCCTGTACAAGTCTGAGTATGACACCCCCTATATTAGCTATTTATACCCCCTCCTGTACACGTCTAAGAGTGGCATCCCTATATAACCTATACATACCCCATTCTGTCTGTACATGTCTGGGTATGACAATCCCAACAGAATATAATTTGGTTTAAATTTATAAAGAAAACATAATTTATTTGATTTGTTTTAACAGTAACGAAAAAACACTTTTTTTTCAAAATTGCAGGTCCTTCCTCCTTTACATTGTTAAAAAAAAACTGTAGTTTTTACATGCCATCAAAATACAGTTCTATCTATCTCAAAAGATGATATAAAATGTATTGCAAGACCGAGTAATTGTCAGTCAGACTATCACAGCACTAAAAAATGGCATGTAAAGGAAGAAGGTGAAACATGCTGGTACTGGGGTGGATAATGTGTCTATAGGTGTATTCCATTTGTGTAAAACATCTACAGGGTTTGCAAAAATGAATACTTCCCTCTGTGATCAACAGTGGTGGAGCATACAGTGTGAACACTATACTCTGGGCACCAGAACTGTTAGCTATCTATCAGGATTTGCTTTTACTGTCCTATTCTCAGACTCAATCAAGCTTCCTGCGTTGTGTAGCATGAGTGACCAGAAATAGTAGACAGCCTATGACTAGCCATACATGCTGAACTTTACTAGATTTGGTTAACTTTAAAAAAACAAGTTCAAAATTTGACAAATGACAACGTTTTCGATTCAAAATCTGTTCGCCAACAGAAATCCTGAAACTAGACATTTTATTTTCTTCCATAAACTTTTATTAGATTGAAACTGGTCATTTTTGAGAAATGTTGTCAGTTTGAAATGCTGTTTACATCACATGCACTTACAGATGTCTGTGACTGGTCATAGTGTAGACAATAGAAAACATTCAATACCTTGCATAAAATATCAAATTATTACTATTATTCTGATAAAGAATGTTCGTTAATTGTTCATCTCTAAAATTGTTCTTACCTGGGTTATGCTTAGCCTAAGGAACCTTCATTCTGCCTAAATGCTAAATGTCAATATCGCTACAGGCTCTTCCAAGTAAAATTCATCAACCAATCTGAAGCCAAAATATATGGTTTAGTTTTGGAAGGAGTTTGAAATGGTAAACCCCTATGAGGTTGTAATTGTTGTCCATATCTCTGCTGGAGAGAATCTCCCCTATCTGTTTGTCTTGAGAATCATTGTCAGTGGCACAAAAAAAGTGGAAATCCTAAATTTTACATCTGTCACCGAAAAAGTAGAAGAGAGAAGATCTTCCAATGGGGAAACCTGTTCTGGGAAAATGTCTAAATCGGCGACTTCCCTTTACCTTGGAGAGATTTCCCATTACTTCATGTGCTGTTTCTGAACAGTAAGTAAAGGGAAATCACCTCAACTGGAAACAGCATTTAAAAATATAGATTTTGAAAGTCCCTCAAGCATTGCAGTCATTTGTCGTCTTAAAATGACATTAAAGTCGCATTTCCGACCCCCCTTAATGATGCTTTAAGGACTTAATCCATTCATCATCTTCTTTCCAGTAGTTTTCAGGAGTCCCTCCAGCGCTGGTGCCGGTCTCTGATCCAGCACAGACTCCTCGGGCCCCACGGTGTCTGTCCGCATGCACGCTCCCGGCCCAACTTACCCTGTGTCTCTCCTCTTCTCCCGGCCGAAGATCTCTACTGCACATGCGCCCACCCCATCATCCTTCACGGCCGGTCGAGAATCTTCAGATCTTCGGACGGGAGCGAGCAGCGGAGACACAGGTAAGTTTTTACCTATTTGGTAACTTTTTTTTAATTATGATTATGCATATATCTACTGCTTGCTAGCAGTAGATATATGCAAAAAAGAAATATGAAGGTATAATTGAACTGTAAGAAACACTTAGCGCAAAGCAAGGCACAGCAAAAGTGTTTTCAGCCATTAGGGTGTACTAATGAATATAGAACTGCATCTTTTCTATATGCCTTGAGTTAAGCTGAATACACAGATCTTTGTAACAAAGTAAACAGTAGGAGTGCTAAGCTTCTCTATTTCTTTTACACTTTTAATTAAAAAAGAAAAAAAAAAAGTATATTAACATACGATACATCAAATAGTTGTGAGGGATCTATTGACATTGAAGAACATTTGACAGTTCTGCTGTGAGCTTTGGCACAAATAGCTCACAGTAAAGAAAAAACACAATAACATATGCAGCCAGGACATTCGAGGTATTTCATATTTAAATGACTTACTGTAGGGGATCAGAGTGTTTCTGTAAGAAGGACACAGCTGCCTGAGCGTCACATGTGATGTACTTGTGGATGAACTGTACAAATTTACTGATGAAGCCAGCCAGCTGCCTGGAATACTTTCTGTAATGCTAAATACAAGCAGAACAGCAGTTAGGGTAAGATGACCAATAGCTGTAAATATATTAATACATCAATACAAAGAAAAAAAGTCTATGCACAACAGAGTGCTGCGCTGCACTGACACGCATTGTTTTGTGCATTGCACAAAAATGCAGAAATGCATCATTTTTGTGCAAAACATACCAACGCACTTGGTTTGAACAGGGCACAGAGAGAGCAATTTCTCTCTCACTGCCCTAGGGTTGGGCTTGTGTTGTCAAAGCAGATGAATACAGTTTAATGCACCCAGTGAGTCCTAAATTAAAATATACAAGGTACCTACACTGGATTTACCTGACAGGATTGCATTATTTGACTATGTCTGATAATCCTCAAATGATTTCTGTTCACCTGAGAATCTCCTAACCCAGATTGAACACAAGGACTCAAGCTTTTGCTTACAGATGCTATGAATGGACCAGGAGTCCACACTGCACATGTGTGCAGGGAATGTACACAAAATAAAAGCACAGTCTCTTCCGCCAAAAAAAACGCTTAGCATTTTTTTGTTAAATGACTAAGCTTTATGCTTTCCAGGTAAAATAAAAAAATGTCCTAAATCCAACACTAAACAATTCCAATAGTCTGCTTCCTTGTATTCACCCTTTACAGAACTGTTTGCTGCTAAAAGGCACATACACTTTAACAGAATATTCAAACGGACATTGCTTCTTACCTGTAGGAGTTTGATAAAGGACAGAAGGCAGTCCCAAAGGGCTTCTTGATGCTCGCTATGGAACACCTGGGGTTGCAGGAGCTCCAGAATACCCAAAACATGCATGAAGAATGAAAGATGATGCTGTTGCCGAAATTCATGGAAATTCAGGTGCACACGGCCATGGAGCAAAGCTGCTATCATCGGCAAGTGTCTAAAACAGAAATTTTCAGTCAGTTTATAAAACATCTATAAGCAGGAATTATGCTCCAGTGCTGCAATTTTCCCTGCAGTTAGAATGATCAGAAATATGCAATCCTCTTTGATTAGGAGAATGTAGTGAATGTATATACATTAGGCTCAATTCCTAAAGCTCTAACAGAAGGATTTGGATATTTGTTTTAGTATTGTGACTAAGTTTCAAATTTAACTGGACTCAACTGAAAAATTGTACCCATCGTAAAAATACTTTTCTCTGAGCTCATTAAGGCCCCATTCACACCTGACCGTTTTGTAGCGCGTCCTACGCTCGATGAACGCTCTACAAAACGGTCAAAAAAATAAATAGCATTGTAGTCAATGGTATCGTTCCCACCTGTCCGTATTTCCGCCCGTCCCGAACGCACTACAAAACGGCCCACGCATGAAAAGGTCCCGGAGCGTTTTTTGCTGCGTATTGGTCCGTTTTGTAGGGCGTTTTCCATTTGTATACTGCCAAGTAGCCTTTGGAATCGCGCAACTTTTTTATCGCGGTAAAAAAAACGCGTGACAGACGCGCATATTACAATACGCATAGGTGTGAATGGGGCCTAAAGGACACAGTGGACATCGGGAAACTCTGACCATTGGCTTATTTATAAGGGGACACCTGACTGAGTAATGGCCAGATTCACCTGTGTAAATGGCCCTAGAAGCCCAAGGCCTCCTCTAGAAAGCTCGGATACAGAGACTAAATGTAATCAGTGGCTGCGAGGTAAACCCACAAAGCATGAACTTAGCCAGAGAGGGAAGAGAACATTTCCTGAAGCTGGACAGAGAGATGAAGGACTATGTCCTGGTTGAGGTAGGACAGGAAGGGAGGAGGATCTGGCCCTCAAACCCACTTCAATCCTGTGTAGGACCAGAGAAAGTTCTTCACAGAACAAAGCTGTCAGTGCAGGGCTACAAGGCTGCCAGGTGTATATGCTCTTTTGGACCCGGGCTTGAATTAAGTGTGCCTGCAGCAAATGGAGGTCTCAGTGCAAGCAGGTATCTGGTGCCTGGAACGTCAAAGCTATTCTGATAATGCAAAATATCATTGTAAAATTTCCTGTGAAGAACACACCCCTATTAGAATCAGATCATCTGGTTTATTCCTGAGAATGTACTCCTTAAGTTTTGTTTAAAATATAAGATTTTTTTTAATGGAATAACATTCCCCTTTGGTGTTTGAGAGTTATGCGATCCTGGACTGCCCCATGTTTAAATCCTGTGTCATTTATTAGCAATAACATAAACTTAACATATTTTTCATATAGGTATTTGAATTTACATATTGAAAAAATTAACCCTTGCAGTGAGACTACCCCTTCACTGCAAGGGTTAAGTGCCCGTTTTGGTCTAGGGCCTAAAATAAGAAATATATATCAGTAACTGCTCAGCTCTCTTCCCCTGTTCTGGCTGACCCTCGGCATCCTCATGTATAATTCAAGTCAATGGACTTGTATTACACATGATGACTGTAAGGCTGTATTACACGTGAGGCTGCAGGGACCGGTCTTGCAGCATGGCAAGACCAAGGTTCGGATGAGTATATCTTTTGTATTTTAGACCCTACAAAACGAGTACTTAACCCTTGCAGTGTGGGGGAAGACCCAATGCAGGGTTAAGTTTTTTAACTGCCCGAAGTTCTTCTTTAACCCTTTCGCTGCCAAGGACGTATGGCATACGGACCTACAAAAGTGCTTCCAGCTGGCCAGGTCAGTATGCCATACGGACCTGGCATTTACAGTTCTACTATAAGCTGATGGTCGCTTTAGCGACCATCAGCTTATAGTATAACTGTTCAGCAGACTGTCCCCTTTAAATTAATAGCTGTCATCAGCGGCAGGTTCCGCCAGTCAGTGCTGCAGGATCGGACAGGGGAGGGGGGAATCCCTGCAGGGAGCTCTCTGCAGGGATAGATCGAGAAGTGGGCTAGCGACGGTATGTGTTAGCTCACCTCCCGATCTATTGAGCCGACCTGTGACAGTCTCATTGTTACAGGTCGGCTCAGATTATGAGGCTGAGTGAAAATCACTCACCTCATAATTCTCCTTTAAGGTATAAATAAAGCATTATTTAAAAAATAATTGCCCACTTGTCCAATTTTTCTACCGACAAGATTTCTTTAGCAATTGCTGGTTAATAAAATAGATACCTTGTAATTATCTCCTCCTGACAGCTGCAGCTAACTTTGAACTGTATACGGTATGTCTTTGTTAACATTTTAAAGTGCAAACACACTAACATCAGTGCTAAAAGATTTGCTGACAGGAGATCTAAGCAGCTGCAGTACACTCACAGGCATGTGTCCAGCACTGAAAGACATAGGATGTATAATTTACGTTCTCAGAGCTTTAGTGACTATTTTTAAAGATGGCATTTAAACACCTTGTTACAATTTCAAAGGTGTTTTCATTATTTAAATTAAGCATGTCATAAATATATCTATATCTCAGTTAAAAAAGAGCACCTTTCATTTCAGTAGTATGTCCAATATGGTACAGGGCTTTAATTGATTTAGTATTCACTAACCACAGACCATCCTGTGCCATTTGTGACTGGTCCGCTACACAGTAACCACTCGATTTAGCAGAGTGTGTACCTGAGCAGAAGGATGGGATGTGCCACGGCAAGCTTGCGACAAGCCAAATTGGCATCTGACATTCGGTTATCTTTCGCATCGTTTGTTTCAGCCAGCAGGGTAATGAAGCGGTGTATGAGGCCATCCATCTGATACATTAAGGTTGAAAATATAAGTAAAAGTTATTCAATGAACAACAAAAAAGAACACAGCAACACAGATAGAACTATAAAGTTACTGCCTCTCAGTGTAAAGCAACAGTAACATATGCTCTAGATTATTTTTATTTTCACTGATCTACACCACAAAATATGGAAAAATAAATAAATACATTTTCAATTAAAAGGTAAATATAATAATGGTTTTATTTTTTACGTTTATACATTTTTAAAGTGATGTTTTTATATATATCTATAGATAGATATATCTATAGATATATATATCTATAACACA
>NW_017306536.1:963888-991516 GCF_000935625.1 Nanorana parkeri
TACACACACACACACACACACACACACACACACACACACACATATATATAAAAAATGTAAAATAGATATTTTTTATATATCTATATACTTTGCAAATAAATATTTAATACACAACAAAGAGTTCCCAAATAACTGTGGGTTATAATTAAAGAGACAGTACAGCACAAGTAGCTCCTGTTTAGACACTGCTGTCTCTTATCAAACCTTTGTACTGAGCCGTGATAAGGGGCAGGTCATTGCTCCAACTTATCAAACTCGTTTACTTATGTAAATTTCACCTTCATTTCTATTATTATATAGAATTGATGTATTGATTGCTGTGAATAATAGGTGTTCTTCAACCTAGTAAGGAACACGTAAGTAAGGAAAGCATCCTAAAGCTGGAGAGTGAGGGGCAGCACTATGAGCCAGTCGGGAACTACTGGATGACACAGTTCTACAAGTCTCTGGCAAAATGCTTACTGCAGGAGATATCAAGGGGTTGCTCCTTCATTGGACAGTCACAGGCTGGGGAAGTCTGGACCCAGGCTCAACTGTTTTACTCCTGAAGTGTTAACCGGGAGAAGGCTGTGGTTTATTAAGGGGGAATTCGATCAGGAGTCTGACTAATGTGTTTAAACTGTTTTAGTTGCCAGAAATGTTGCAGTTCAGCTCAGCCACTCTTGTAATACAGACACCTTGCAATAACAAGTTGGTGACCTCACTTTTCTCTATTGAAGATAGGTAGCAGAATTCGGTCACCTCCCCACCCCTAGCCTGCTGCTTAGTAATTGTGCATACCCCTTCCTGTAAGTTCCCTTTGTTAGAACAGCAGCATTGTGCAATGCAATAGAACCCCAGCTGGCTCACAGTGCTGATCATCCCTCTCCCAGTCCATGTTCTGGTACGCAACAGTTTATGGAGTGCTAACATAAAAGACAGATTTCAGTCAATTATACTAGTGTTTTATATACAGTTGTACATTATTTTAATGAGCACATCGCTGGATTAAAGGAAGGTTTTTTTACATTCAACTGTTCACTTTTGAAGCTCATTTTGTCTAGGGGCATAGGAATAAAGTGAAATACTTACCTTAGTCCCCGCTCCAGGAGGATCTCACCTCGCAGTATGAACTTTCCCCTGAAGCGGCTCCTCTGCCACTTGACAAGTCGCAGCTCTCCGATGTCATCACGTACAATGCATGACTGCGGGATTGTACGTAATGACATCGGAGAGCTGCGACTGGTCAAACAGCAGAGGAGCTGCTTCAGGGGAAAATTCATACTGTGAAGTGGGATCCTCCTGGAACAAATACAAAGGATGCGGAGGTCTTGACCACATATCTGGGAGTGTTGGAGAGTGAAGGAATTAGCTACGCATTTTGCCTTATTCGCTGCCCCCTAGACAAAATAAGCAGTTCAAATTTGTAGTGAGGATTGCCCCACTGCAACGTGATTTTTTATTTTTTTCTTATGACTGGAGTTCAGCATTAAGCATTTTTTTTTCCTTACAGAAAAAAGCAGGAGCAGGGATTTAGTACGGTCTTCCAACAAATGCACGGCCATATTCAATTATTGCTATTAAATGACCAGTAAACAAAACCTCCTTCCAAGATGTTACTGTATGTTTGCATTAGGTTTCCTCAAGTTCCTAAAGTTCCCATGCAATGCAATAGAGAAGGTGGAGATGGGATCCCTTACCTTACAGGTACTGCGGTCTGTGACACCCTCGCTGGTCAGTAAGATTTCTGGAACAGGACTAATCATTTCAGGAAGTTGCAGATACAGCTGCAGAAGAAAGTCTCGGCAATGCTTCCCCAAAGAACTAGAAAGATAAATGCTGCATTAGATGATGTATTCTGACCTCTCAAACCATGCACTTAAACTCTACAAATCTACTTAGAGGATCATGCAACAAATACATTTAACTTTTCAATTGAAATAAAACCATGCTGTATAAAGTAAAGCATGGAGTGACAGCAGACAGACTGAAAATCCAAGCAGCCTAACAACACACAAGTACAGATAGAAATCTGACAGCATCATTTTGTAGAACTTTCTGGCATTCTTGAAAGCCTCACCTTGTTCCCCAGCGTTTTACACAGTTGGTTAAATGTTCCGTCACCTTTCTGATGCTTTCCTGGTTCCCATGGCAACAGTTAATTAGTAATGGCAGACGAGACTGGATCAGGGGAAAGGAGGCCTCATCAGGCCCCTGACTCCTGGTTTCAGCTTCTGTGATAATGAGATCCACAAGGCAGATGAGCTCTGATGCCTTTAGATGAAGTACAAACTCCTTGCGCCCTTTCTAAATGGAAAAATGAGAACAAAATGCTTCTAATACAAGTCACAAGGAATTCTGGGGAGAAAAAGCCATTAGATAATGCTGTACCTGTGGTGTGCGCTGGTCTCTCCCTTGCCATATACGAGGAATGTGAACACATGCCCACAAGAAGTCTAGCGAGGCGGAGGGGTCAAACCTGACAGCAGAACAAATTAAAAATAAGATTTTTTTTTTATATAACTATACAGATCTAATACAAATGTTTAAAGCTGAAGAAGTTTAATCTGCTTATATTTTGCCTTCTCTGGTTCCAACCCCCTCCCCCCCACCCCCCCACATACTAACAACATTTTAAACATCCCCGGATTTCATTACATACCTTATTCTAGACCCAGGGACATCACTGAGTCTCTGTGCTTCGCTATTCAATGCTGGCAGTTCATGGCTAATGGGAGGGGTGCGGTACATAGCCTCCCAAAGACAGAAAACCCGCATGTGATGCTGAGTCTCCATGATAAAAACGAGTGAAATCCAATAAGTGAAAGGGGCGGGCCAGGAAAATTAACATTGGGGAGAAAAGAGCTAGATGGTGCGGGACATCTTCCAGCCAGGAAATGAGGCAGGCTCGACCTGACGTGCTACAACTTCTCATTCACATTGTTAGAGGTTCACAGTGTGCAGTGAAATCAGGGATCAGAATAAGCAATTTGATTTAGGTCAGCTTTAATCACTATGTGAGCAAGCTGTCAGTAAAAAATAAAAAGCACTATATACCAAACTCTATACCTATACTAAACAAAGTAACACAATATAGACTTTTATACAAGACCAGATTCTAGATTAAATGTTCTAAAGTAGTTCTTCACACAAAGTCTGTTGCAATACAATGGCACATTTGTATGCACTTGCTCATCTTTAAGCCTGTTAAACAAGAAACAAACTGGAAAAGGGTAACCAATCCACCTTAAAAAATACTACAATAACCTTATCACTAGGGATGCACGATACTAGTTTCGGTGCCAATACCGAGTGTTTGGGTGAGTACTTGCCCAAATGCTCCAATACCTTCCCCGATACCGGAATTTCCGGTCAGAGGAAGATTTCCTCAGACCGGCCGTGCCATAGAGGAACATGGAGCCAGCTTCCCGTGCGATCAGGAAGCCGGGTGGCGACTAATAGCCCGCCTCCTGATCGGCCAAATCAGCATCAAGCCAGCTGGCTCCTTGCTAATTGGCTGGGAAGCTGGCTTTCCAGACAATCAGCATGGGGCCAGCTTCCCAGCCAATCAAGAAGCTGAGAGGCAGGTCATTACATGCCGTCCGGGTTCCTGATTGGCCAGGAAGCCGGCTCGGTGCTGATTGGTTGGGAAGTCGGTTTCCCGGCCAAACAACATGGAACCGGCTTCCTGGGCAATCAGGAAGGCAGGCGGCATGCGATTAGGCTGCCTCACGGCTTCCTAATTCCCGGGGAAGCCGGCTCCATGTCTGCGGAAGCACCGGTATCGATGAGTACCGAAAGCAAAATATCCGTACTCGATACCAAAAAAACGGTATTGGTGCATCCCTACTTATCACACCAAGATCACTGGAGGACATAGACATCTGGGGCTATATATCCTGTCTACAGGGGGGCAGGGATGCTGAAGAGGCACTCATCCCCCATGGGCTATACCTCCTAATTACACCTTAGATAGAATAAGGGCCCGTTCACACCAGATGCGTTGCGTGGCATGGCAATGCCCACGCTCCGGTCCAGTGCGAGCGCAAAAAATAGTGGTTGTACTATTTCATGCGATCACACCAGACCGGAATACCAATACCAAAACCAGAACGCAGGGAGCCGGACAGTATGCAATCCAGTGCGTTCCAGCAGCTAACCGTACTGGAACACAGCTGAATTGGTGTGAATGGGCCCTTAAATCGGAATCCCAGCATTACTTTTAGTCTTGCACAGTTGTATAGGTTCCTTTCCTGTACTGAAAATGCTTACCCTGATTTCTCTGCACACTGTGAGCTTCTTGCAATGAGATAAGGAGGGGTATGAAGGAACCAAGAAAGACAAAATGCAAGTCTAAACTTCAGTATTAAACTGTGCTTAGAGGACTGGCATTCAGCCACTGACAAAGGGAAGTTTCCATAGGGAATTGTATTTTATGATTTTAACAGTTGGTGGTAAGTGAATTACGCAGCTGCAGAGCTTACTTCCAGTACAAATTTGGAGTTACTACATAAAAAATGAGCAGAAAAAAAAAAAGTATGAAATAAACTAAACTGAAAAGACCAAGACATTCACCTCTGCTCTCGATGTTTGCTTAGTAATATAGCAATACACTGGTGCAATGTGCTCCAATTTGACTGATGGGTTAGAAGGGCCAGAAGATAGGGTCGGAAAGAAAGTGACTGTGGTCCAGTTGAACCTTTGACCTGAGGGCAGAGAGAGTAAACAGTATGTGAGCCTCATCATTACCAAATTGATAAAAACCTCAACAACATCACATTCAAGTCTATTCTTCCCTTTTCCTAAATCATCCCAAGTAGAACCTCAGCCTTACTTGTTCTGTCTCTGGTGCTTGGTAGAAAACTGTGCTGATTTCATTTTTACCCTTTCCCCTTCCCACTGCATGCCTCTGAATTTTCATTAAAGGGCAGTGCGGCAGGCACACCTTCTGTTGGAAGACACCCAGTCCTCCAGAAGACCCATTGACTGCCTTAGGCACGCTCCATGGGCTTTAGGGGGTGTCCTATGTGGTGCACTGCTGTAAGTCAGTTTTATCTTGATGGGACCATTACTGCAGAGTCCACTTCCATTGCACATTGAATCCTAGAACTGCAGTTAACAATATACTGTCAGTTGTTGTGTTGCTCTCTGTTTGTTCATGCCGTGTTTCTCAGGGAGAAGAACTGACTTGCAGTATTCTTTATTGCATTAGGTCATAATGTGTGTTCTACTTTCCACTTATACAGAAGCAGTAAGGAGTATGGGAGGGACAATCAGACTACATGTATAAAAATATACATAGCTGCAGAATTGAATTTCCGTATTAATAAAACAAAAATAGAGCTCAAGATTGCCTGTGATCATCCTTACTGCATCTACAATATACAAGAACAGAACACACACCACAAATATTCTGAATCCTTAAGACCCCAATCCACAACAAAATTTGATTGGCGTGGAGAATATTACACAGGTCATACACTATGCCATATTCCAGTAATATGACTGATTATAGAGTCCCTAGAGACACTAGAACAATGTACAGTCTTGGCGAGCTTAAATTAACCCATATAAAAGCATTTCTGATTTTCTCATTATGGACCATCAGACAGCCAGGGCTGCAACCAACTAATCAATTAATCGATAATGAGAATAGTGGTCCAACCAACTAATCGATTAATCCATAATGAGAATAGTGGTCAACTATTCTCATTATTGATTCGTTAGTTGGATCCCCTGGCTCTCTCCTCCATTCTAGGAGGAGGGCACAGCAAGGAGTGGGCGGGAGCAATAGCCAGCCTGCTATTGCCATTTGAAATGGCCACTAGCAGGCTGGCTATTGCACCCGCCCACTACCTGCTGCATTTACATTCAGCTGCCGTCTGCGGAATCTTGCCACTGGCAGCTGTCAGTCCCTGGCTGAAGCTACTCAAGTGCCATGTGCTTACAATACAATTATTTTAAAAAAAAACTAAAACATAAAAGGGTAGGAAAAAAAGTCATTTTTGGTTTCAGCCTGACAAATTCTGCTGCAGGAGGTGTGTTACAGTGCCATTCATTTCAATGGCACCCCAAACACGCCTTCCACCCAAAGTGTGATCGCCCGCACTGGCACAGTACCGCAATGCCATGCATTCCAGTGCAGTGTGATTGGCAAAAATGCAGTTTTTTAAAAAAAATCCCTATTAAACTTTATGTTTGTAACACTGCATTTGTGTATTTTATTTTAAATTAAGGATGGTATTTAAATTTTTTTTATCCGAATAATTGAATAAATAATCAGCCAACTAATCGATTATGAAAATAATCATTAGTTGCAGGCCTACAGACAGCTGAACAAGTGTTTAACCCTAAAGATTGATCTCACTGGACATGACATGTTCAGCAATCTGATGATCGGGCCCATGTAAAACAAGCCATTAAGTACATACATACTATTCTTTCAGATAAAGGGATCCGCATACATTTCCTATGAAGCACTGCCTGAAATGCTCCCTATGTGTACTTTATTATCCAATAATCCCATGGTGCGTCCCCATGAACCAGAACCACCAGCCATTGCCGATGAAACTCAGTAGACTGAAACAAAACTATGCACAAAACAAGTGTTCTGGTTCTGCAAAGGCCAAATTATATTTCATTATTTGTAGGGTTGCACAGATACTTTTCGAGTACCAGTGCAGATACTTGGCATTTTATGAGAACTACCAGGGTTGCAGCTGGGACCTGGCTCTGGCGCTCCACCACTGTCCTGAAATCATTAGTCTGTATTGTTTTAGAAAAACTGTCACATGACAATAAACAAAAATGTATCAGTACTCGTACTTGTAAGTACTCGCCAAGAACCAGTACTCGTACTCGCAAAACTGGTATCTGTGCTTCCCTTTATTTATATTTATAAAAACAAAATCGTACATTAAAACAGAGATGTACAAATCCCAGGAGCTCCGTGTGCTCCTTACCAATGACAGCTGCGTCCTAACTTTTGAATTTTTCTCTAGTGTAGTCTTGGAGCTCAAAAGTATCGGTACATGTACTCGTACTTGTACTGAGTACTGTACTTGGTATCTGTGCAACCCTAATTATTTGGTAAATGCTGGAAAGTTAAAGTTTTAATAAAGTCAAACTATTTTTGAATGCTGAATAAATCACCCACGATGGATGCTGCTCCTGTAGAAACAGCTGGTCCCTAAGCGCTGGCCCTGATATCCTGTTTTACGGTGGCTCCATTCCTTTGCAAGGTTCCTATGGACCCTCCCTTTTGTGTGTGCTAGTATGCAGACCTCGGGGTATATGCACTGTTCTCAGGAAGGGGGTGAACATTGAGCAAACAAAAACAGTTACTCCAGCCTAAGATTATACCAACTAACGAGGAAAATGAAGACTCAGGAGTAGATGGCAGTATTAGGAAAACAACATCTTTAGGTGACATAATTCCCTTTCTGGTCAGTGTACAAGGGCAGGGCAGTACCCAGAGGCATGCAACGTCTCCAAATGAATGGAGACAATAAAGATCCCATTTAGAACAGGGTTTCCTTTAATGAGTGCAACTTTTCAAATGCAGCATTCACCCCACTCAAATACTCTCTCTTCATTAACAGTTTACATTAGGTCAAATTTCCACATACCTTGTTCCATGAGAATAACAACTTCTGCTGCAGGTCCGGACAGCTGCAAATCACTTCCGGATCTAACAAGTCAAGCCAGTCAATGAGGAGACCTGAAGAAGGGTTGGTACGAGCTGCTTCGGAGCTGTAGAGATACGTTAACAATAAAATCTCTTCTCCAGAGTTTAAAGAGGAACTGTACTATAAAAGCCATGTCCAAATGACTAGTCACCAGTATTGCCTAGGTTCTCCCGGAAACTGACCTATTCCTCAGAGCTGACTTTTTATGCATGGTCAGTACTGTGCGTTTTCAGTGGAGATGGCCATGTCCGTAGAGGCAGGGCTTTGCTTCCTTATATCAGAGACTATAGTAAGGAGAGCGGTCAGCAGAACAGTGGTGACATCACCAAATCTCTCTTCAAATCTCCTGAGACTATCAGTCAGATGCCGGAGTGACAGAGATTTCACACAGCACATATACAACTATGAGGCTGTAGGGCACAGGAGAGCCTAAGTACACATGTATACCAGGAAGTGCACTGATATTAGGGAGAATCTCAAGACAAAAGGTCATTTTTTTAAAGTACTGCTTAAACACAATAAACATTTCTAAATGTTCCCTACAATAAAGCAAAGGTTTACTTTTTGAGTTTAGTTCCACTTTAAGCATTTACATTTATTTAAATAGCAAAACAGTGCAAAAAATGCTACTTAAGTTATCTACCTGAAAAAACAAATGATTGAAGAAGTATTATGAGCGAATACCTGATGAATATTGAGTACACATGTAAGAAATGAAGACAAGCCGGTAGACAGTCATTTATTTTGAAGCATTTAAAGGATAAGTGCACCCATATGTTTTGCCCTCTGACCTATCTACTCCACTCCCTTCCCACTTAAATAGAATATATCGCCTTTATGCTGCTACAAGAGTCAAAACACTGCATGCAATGATCACCATTATTTCAGAAAACTGTCAATATATAGAGACAGCTGTGTTCACTCTAGACAATAATGGCACCAATGGAGAAAAGGTCTACTACTGTGTGGCCAGGTTGCAACTATACCTCAGTGGAGGGAACAGCACTTATAAGGCTGTTTATTGGAGTATAAAACAACTCAAAGAAGAATTTGCACTCAAAGCAAGGTTCACCTCTTAAGTGTGCTTGCTTAAACCCCAAATTATCATCTGTAGGTTAAATCACCTGTAGGTTTCGAAAAAAAGTTAGATAATATACTTCCCTTTACCCTGTATGCCGTAGTGAATGGGATGACGTCACCACACTGCTGATGTAGGGCTGCACCTAGCGATTATTTTCAGAATCGATAGTTCCTCGATTATTTTCATAATCGATTGGTTGCATAAAAAAAAATCTCTCTCTCGTTGCCAACCATTCTCATAATCGATTATTATCGATTTAATCCATTAGTTGTTGCAGCCTTATACCGATGAGATCCCAGGGAATGCGGAGTACTTCAAATCATGTGAGCAGATGCTGCAGCACAGTGCAGGATCATTTTCTCACAAGATATGGACTACTCAACATTGCCTAGGTGAAATGTCCACCATAAAGTAAAAGTATAGCCAGATCCACACAACTGATATTTAATCCATTTGCACTCATTGAAAATATGAAGGAAGGGGGCAGCACTTCTGTATTATACACTGCTGTCAATACAATACAGACAGCTTACAGATAGATGTACACAGTATGACTCCATAAGTTAGCTGCTGTCGCCTCACTATGTAACTGCTGGGGCAGATCCATGACCAAGCTGTATTGCTGTAACTGTCGTGGTAAAACCTGAGGTCAGGGAACTGTGCTCTCTGGGAGGGATAGGTGGTCTCAGAAATGTCATAACACAATTACACATCCTTTGATAGGTAAAGCAGTTCACAGCTATGTATTCCAACCTCAAATAGCTAGTGTATTTGCCTATAGTTTGCCTTTAACACAAAATTATTGAGTGACTCCCGAGTGCAACAACACCATCAGAATATTCAATTAGGCAATTGAAGCAATTTAGACAATTTAAAAGGAGGATGTACCTGCAGCCCTCTTTTTTTACTAGTGTATCTTCCCTTTCCTGCAGTAGTAGAGAACTCACAACAGCAACCGGGCCAGGAAATCGAGATGTGGTTTCTACAGTGACCGAGAGGAGGACAGTCAGGAACTCTTCTAGGTAAGGAGATTTGGCTTCAATCAGACCTTGAAGAACTAGGGATAGAAAAAATAAAAGATCATGAATGAAATGACACTGAAATAAAGAGAATTTATACCAAGAAATGTAATGTCTGATTATAGGAAAATAGAAATAGTATTTATTGGTTGCACAGTGATCAGTGATACCAGAGGGAGGGTTCCAGCAGAAGATTCTGAAAATCAAAGTGTGTATCTAGGACAGGCCTGCACGGAGAATTTTAGAGGCTTATTTGGATGCTTGATCTGAACAAAGAATACATAAAGCAGGGGTGTGGACATTTTTGAAAAAAACTACTCGTCCAAGGACTAAAGTGGGGGCCGAATCTGTGATAGCATTTGGAGGTGACAGGTACTCTTTATTGACCCTGTCACCTCCAACACAGGAGTTCTAGCACAGCACTGTGCTAGGACTCCTGTAAAAGGAACGAGCAGCGGCCGCCAGGGACAGAGCCAGTCACTGGTCCATCACTACTCCACGCCCCCCGCTCCGTCCCCGCTCTCAACGCTCCATGCTCCGTCGCCGCTCTCAGCGCTCCGTCCCCCGCTCTCAGCGCTCCACGCTCCGTCCACGCCCCCCGCTCGCAGCGCCAGAACACCAGTGTTCTTGTCACTTCCTGTGATCCTGCTTGCTAATCCCATATGATGCATGTAAAGGAGAGGAACATAAGCAGACATGTCTGAAGTGCAGCCTGGGTGGCTATCGTGGCTCCCTTCAAAGACTCAAATGAGAAGAAAAAGTAGCCACACATGGAAAGGAAGTGTGATTGACAGGATTACCAGGTGAAAATGAAAACTGAAGACGTCACATCTAAGGACTGGTATGTTGCTATATATACACACATAGGGTTTTTTTTGCATATAGATACGCTTTAATTACTTACTACTGCATTTTCAATGTCCCTATTGCAGATTTTTCGCTGGCTTACTGTATGGCGATTTCATTATTGGCAGGTAAGGAAGTGCAGGAATTGAGGAAACTCTCTCCAACAGAGCCACAGATAGCAGTAAAAACCTGACAGAGTTCAAATCTTTCCCCACTCTATCCAGAACAAGGCTTGACATAAACATTAAATAAATATTAATAAAGTCCTAACCTAATTACATCAGCATTTAACACACAGTTCACATTCAATGGCTGTACTATTACTTGGATGTTGGAGGAATCAATAGCTGACACTTTTTAAAAGGGATTTTTCACAGCCACCAAGAAAGTGAATAACAACTTTATTCTTATGAGCTATGGGGTTGATCCTGCCTCCTGTATACCTGGCAGCAGGTGTTACAGTGCCACTTGATTTAAGTGGGCTACTAAATCTGAGGTTGTGGCACAATAAATCAACCAGAACAAGAGCCAGTTTGACCAGTCTGTTCTTGAGTCACCTCATTAGTAGCATATTGACTGCAATGTGTTGCTAATGAAGGGGCTGCCAACACGTGGTCAAGAGTCATTATCAACAGATTATAATCACCAGCATATTTCAGCATTCAATTAAAAAAAGACAGTCACACCATTAAAGGTGCCCATACACCTTACAACCATCGCAAGACTTTTGTCTTGCGATGGTTGTAAGGTCATTAAAAAAACGTACAATCTGCCCATCTTGGACAGGCAGATTGTACTTGTGATAATCGCAAGCCCGCTCCGCTGAGGGGCGGGCTTCCGATGACCGCAATGCTCAACGGGCAGTGTGCGCTTGCACACACCGGCCCGTGCGGCAATTATCTTACGAGCATGCCACAAACGTTGTCTTAAGAACATGTTAGAAAACCAGCCGAGAATCGTGCGATTTTCGGCTGGTTTTCTAACATATTCGTAAGACAAAAGTTGCGCGACCGTACAGTAGAAACGGTCGCACGCCTTACACACACCTTGCGATTATCGTACGATCGCGGGATTTCCCGCGATTATCGGAACGATAAATCGCAAGGTGTGTGGGCAGTCACCTTTACAGTACAGGGGCACATTGCTGTCTGTGGATTAGTGGTGAACTACAGGAACATATCCAGGTTCATGGAGAGACATATGCCGTTTTTTCTGATAACACATATGACTTGTAGGATTTAGGGAATCAGACATTTCCGGGTATTTAGTACCCTTTTTTAGTATTAATTTTAACAACAATCTTCCCATACGGTTATATGTCCATTTAACGTATCTTAGGCATGGTATTACCTGTAAAAGCCTCCCTTTGTGTAGACCTCCAAAAGCCCTGAGACAGCTGGGGAGCCCTGCCATCTTGGATGTTATGGTAGCAGCCCCAGCAGACTCAGAGAGGTCACTCAAGTGATATATTATTCCCCTTTGCTTCTGCCCTGCACCTGGATAAAGGTTTATGTAGGAAGATGAGGGGTGGAGGAGGCCAGAACAGACAGTCCCAGAAGAGAGCAAAGGGACCAGCTTAGAGGAGCAACAAGCAAACCTTCTGAAGCTATACAAAAGGCAAAGAGGTGGACTGGGGGTGTATGTTAAACTGAGGTACAGTTTAGAGCGGGGAGACAGTCTGTAGGTGCCATTATGAATGGCCTGACCACAGTTGACACATGCATTGTACACAGATCTCAGGGTCCAGGTGGTTGTGCAAACACTGTACAACCTGTGGCAGAAAAGGAAGATCCTATCCAACAAACATCATTCTCTTCCCATACCAGTAAAACAGGCAAAAGGAAAAATAGCTTCTTTTTAACACAGTAAGACAATCACAGAACAGAAATTACAACTGCTCACCCTTGCTGATGAGTTCAGGTTCCACATTGCAATTATCCCCAGATTTCAGAGTTGTAATAATGGCACACAGAGTAGAGTTGATCACATCTGGGTCACGCCGGAAGGCCAGAGCTTCTGCCAAGTGCAAAAACCCACTGCGAACTATGGAAGCAAGATCATTACAGAAAAGGCTGTCAGTGTCTAGAAAGTGTCCCATTCCCTCCTACTAAGAAAACAGTGATAACTAAGTAAAGGCGCAGCACACATTTTAAAATATGCCAGCCATCAATTATTAAATCACCAACTACGGTTTCTCTAACATTAAACTGAATCTTGCAGACAGCTCTGCACAGTGTTAAAGGATCTCCTCACCATCACTGATCCGACGCTTGGATGAATACTGTGCAGCAAAGGATTTGAGCTGTGCTTGCAGTGGACCCTCCTCAATACCTGGGCTGTCCAGCCACTGTAACATCTGCATGAGCACTTTGAAGAAGAGTGATGAAAATGCAGTATCCTGGGGGACACAACGCTGTAGACAGAACAGGAATGCATAATTCTGTATTAGAGAATGCTTTGCCAACAAGCATGAGATCTCATACTTCCACAAATAAAATTGTTTTTGTTACGCCCCCTAGTGGAGAACTCTAACTTTACAATGTATTACAAGATCTGTTTAGTAAAGTAATACTGTATATATCTATGTAAATATATAATGTATATATGTGTGTATACAGAATACAGAGCTACATTCATTTGCTCTCTCATAATTGCCTAGAGTTCAGCTGTTTGCCATTTATGAATAAACACGTTTCATTGGCATTATTCCGTGTGCAGACCAGTGCTGTTTTCTGCTTTGATGGGTGTAGTAAACTACTGTCAGACACTGGAGATTGTAAAGATGGTGGCCGGGTCCCAGGAGTCAGTGGTATTATACAGTATGTAATTATTGACCACAAAAGGTTAGAAGTGTAAAGTGACAGAGGCGTAGAGAAATAGGATTGCTTCCTTCAAGTGTCAGAAATATTTTTTTTTGCTGTGACTTTCTCACCTGGTACTGATAGAGCTGTCTCATTAACGGGCAAGATATAAAATGGTTCCTGTGCATAGCCAACACCAGGGCTCCGCTGTGAGGTGAACTGAGCAGAGCCGCTACTGCCTGGAGCAGTCGCACTGCAATTCCAGTCAACTGAGTGTTTCCCTGTCGGATACGAGCCAACTCCTGACCCAGGGCTTGCTGTAGGGCCAGTGATATAGGTCTCGGGTTGTAGTTCTGCCATCGGGGGTCTGCATTTAGAGGGAAAAGCTGAAAGAGAAGAGACCATATGAAGACTGCAGAATTACAGAGAAAAAAAACGCAATATTGGAATGTAACGGATCAATATATATGAGTGACGCTCTGGAAGTAAAAGGGTTACAACCTATCAGTTCAGAATTTAAGTAAGAACTTAGGTCTGAGATTATATAGTTGGATGCCATGAAGTTAGAATGCTTTTTGATCAAGTGAATACAATAGCTGGCAGGGGATATTTCTCCATCCATGTTGTTTAATGTGGATAGAGGAATTTATTGATGCCCTACATGCTGAAAGAGAGACATCTTAATTTGTATGGCCAGAATTATAATTAGAGCTACAATAAAAGCAGATATTTCATGTCCATATTTATACAGCATCAACATAGAGTATTACCCTGTAATGTACAAAGAACCATTCAACCAAGGTGTCCACAATCTAAATGCCTCTACTACAGTCAAGCGCACAAAAGGGGGCAATTTGGGAGGAAGTTGATTTACTTACCAGAGCATCGTAACCACTGAAAGTCTATGCATACATGGTAAGAACATGCAAACGCTACAAAACGTGAGATTTAGCGCCAAACTTTCCAGAAAATCAGTCCACTCAGAAGTATCTTGTCATGGCTCCTGATCACCTACATTCATCAACAATAGTACCTTCACGCAAGGTTTATCCTTACCTTACACAAACAATTTTCAGCCTCCTGGCTATGGAGTTGGCCAGCTTGGGTTGTACAGGCTCTCTGGCCAGCTTGGGTTGTACAGGCTCTCTTCCTATTCGAGTATCATTCCTGTCTCGCTTCCAGACTGTTACCCACTCTCTTTTTTTATCAAACCTCAGCCTGGTCAAAGCACCTGTCTATAGGGCCACACTGGCATGGACCATTTGCTCCATGGTATCCACATGATCTGTGCTTGATCAGCTTCATTGAGCTGCAAAGGTGACATTAGGGTCCAATAGACCCCAATGTCTCCTTAATGAGGACCTGTCACCAACAAAATGGTGTATGTGATAGCAGTAAAGTTGAGTGGATAATAAACAAAAGAAAAAAAAAAAAAGTTTAAAAAAAGTAAAATATATTTAATAAAAAAAAGCTCCTGAGCACATGGCCTTAGGAATATAGGAATGGAAGCTGTTGCACCTACATTTGAAGATGGCATTTGCGGCACACATGTTGGGTATCGTCATGCATGTTTTAGAGAGAGCAATAATTATAGAGCCATTATCTAGTTATTTCAAAACTGACATGTAGAGGGGTTTAAATTGTCACCTACAGACAATCTGGGGTACTAAAGTTTTTGCCATTTCATGGGCGCATGTAATGTTGAGGACGACATGTTTGGTATCTGTTTACTCATCTTTTATATGTCTCCCAAAAAATTGGGTATTATATTGTGTTTGTGACCATTTAAATTCATTTGAATGCATTTTTTTTAACTGAAAACTTGGGTTCGGTAAACTGTGCTAATATTGCGTGACATAAAAAATTGCAACTTCCACTATTAGGTCTCGTTCACACCTAGGCGTATTGCATATGCGCGTCTGTCGCGCGTTTTTTTACCGCCATTCGCGGTAAACAGGTCGCGCGACCGTCGCGCGTTTCCGAAGGCTACTTGGCTGTATCCCAATGGAAGCGCGCAACAAAAAACGGCCCAAAGTAGTACCTTTTCAGGCGTGGGCCGTTTTGTAGCGCGTTAGGGACGGGCAGAAATACGCCAAGGTGGGAACGAGACCATTGAATACAATGGGATTTATATTTTTGAGCGTTTTGTAGAGCGTTCGTCGAGCGTAGAACGCACTACAAAACGTTCAGGTGTGAACGAGGGCTTATTTTCTACAGGGCCTCTGCTTCCAGTAGATATATAATTTAAGGAGCCTTAATAAAGTTTCAGGCCTAAAATGTGCATTGTAATGTGTGTGCTCTGGCAGAGAGAAAATTAAACTAAGCTTATGTGCCGACTACGGTCACTGGACGAATGTAAATATTGAATGTAAAAACTTAATATAAAACTCTAAATCTCATAATATATACCCAGAGAATAGCAACAAACTGCAGATGTGATCTACTTTGATTTAAAAAAAAACACGAAACAGCAAGTAAATAATACAACTGAACATAACACAGCATTTTACCTGCAGGAACATTCCAGCTAAGTCATCTTCTGGGCCTAACACTGGGATCTGGGTGAGACCCCTTGGCCGTACCTGTCCTTGGGGCGTTTCACTGCTTGGCTTCCTTTTTACCACATCAGCGCTGTCTGTAAATTTAAAGAACAAAATGAATAATATATCATCAATGCAGGGCAGTCCAAAATATAATGAAGCCACTAGATGTAAAACCAATCCACCAGTAAAGAACTGTCTCTAAATTTTAGCAAACGAGATCTGCAGAATGGGAGCATACAGTCTCCTTTTCTGACTGAGGACACTGAGATGTGCTTGTTTCATCACTGCTTACACAGCTCTGTCCGAAGCAAAATCCACAAAGCTCAGCACTGAGCTCCTCTATGGTGAGATTACAAGCACCCTGTTTATTATAAATGTATCTCTAAAAGGAGCACTTTAGTAAAATATGCAATGTAGAAACCCCTGCAAAATGGTTGAAACATATCGGCCATCAGTTTGCTGTTTAATGGGAAAAAAGTTTTGTTTATAATGACTTTTACCTCGTCTGGGTGGTATTGAGGCAGTCAGCAAGCTATGGAAAGTCTGCCCGCCTGTGGCACCTCTTTCATGCTGAACCTCCACTAGATGTGCCATGTAATCTGCCAAAAAGGGAAAAAAGTTACTTAAATGAAGGAGACATAATGCTAGGCAATACATATCTGGATGTCCATACATCATACTGATTACACAATAAAAAAAACACAAAAATAGAACAAAATCAATAACAAGACTAATACTTACTTTTATCCATTATATTTTGCTCCAAGGCTTGAGGCTCATGGGAAACAGCCTGGTCCAAGTATATTAGTAATTTGCTCATACTGGACACTGGGATGCCAAAAGATTGAACGAACAGTAGTAGCTGCTGTGGCTCCAAATCTTGTAGAGCTGAAAGTAAAAGCATCATAAGCAAAAGTGTGTTTCATGTATCTTACATAGACCCTGTCATCAACTTCAAAAATGATGGTAAAAGCAAAGAAAAAACAAGAATTTTCCTTGCAATGTGCCTTTGAACATTGCAAGGAAAATTCACTTTGAACTTGACTATGCCAGGAGAGTCAATTCCCTAACATCCCTCGATCCTTCCAAGTCAAAGCCTTTGTCTCTTCTGGGAGTGCTTAATTACTGACTGCGGGGAATATTAGTGTGTCCCTTGAGTGTCTGGGGCTGCTGACATCACATACAAGAAGGCAGCACCCAGCAGCAGTCTCAGGGCTTTTGGATGTCTACATTAGTGAGGTTTTTTTTTTATTGTAAACATGCATAAAATACATTAAGGGCCCAGTCACGCAATATCCAGTACGTTTCGAGCCTGGAACGCACTGGATTGCATAGATCTAGGGGGGTGTGGTGGTGCCATTCAGGTCAATGGCACCGCAGGCACGCCCCCCGCCCCGGGTGTGAACGACACCGCCACAATTCGAGGTACAGGAATGCCCTCCATTCTGGTGCATGCACTATTTTTTCCTCTCACACTGCACTGCACTGCACTGGAACAGAGGGCATTCATTCAGGAGTGAATAGGATAATAGACTGGTCACTGCTGCTCTCTTACTCTGTGCTGGGTGGCTGATTTTGTATCCACCCCATCGCTGTGTTGTGCAGAGCTGGGGGTGGGACCCAGAGTGGGTCCCACCCCCAGCTCTGCACAACACAGCGATGATATCATTGCTAAATTTACAAGGTAATATCTGCATTTGCAAAGGCATTTGGTGCACACAAAGTGAACTCAAACCCTTTGGAGCTATGGAGGAATACATTTAAATGAAAGCTTTCGTGGCTGGAGTTTAGCTGTAAAATAAAACAACTGAGTGATGGTGGAAACATTCACAATTCACTCTTCCAGAAATCATCATATTAGAAATAAACACAATGCATTCATAAATACAGCAAACTATTTTGTTTTTCTACAAATGCTTGGGCAACTCAGATGTCATTCCACAGGTATCGTTAGGTCAGACATGGTAAAATGTAAGCTCTAGTCTAACTAGATAATTGTATTACGTTGCTAGAAAAGGCAGCAACTTACCAGCATCGACAAGACGTGGGACCTCAGAGCGAATCATTCGGAGTTTCAGCCAATCAGGGAGCAGCAAAGCTTCTTCTGAAGTGTCCACCAGAAATGCAGTTGGAAGAGGCTTCTTTTCAGGAAACCAGATGTCCAGCAACGCAAAGAAGTCATTGTGACCTGTCATGAAAATGGTGTACACTTCTTCAGTTTCTCTTGGGACCACATTCATTTTGGAAAAGGAAAGTAAAACTATGGCCTCCTATTAAAAAATAATATGTGCTGCAAAATCCAACATATACCTGTTGATCCTGCCAGTAAAGTCCACCAAATACAGCTTTCTGTTATGTAGTAGCAATGATGTTGCACTGCTTCTGCATTCAGAGCAAAACTGCCACCCTCATGTAGGCTGTGTCTCCTTGTACTACAGTGGGATGAAAACAGTGTGGCAGTGGGCATTGTTAACAGAATGGTCACTGCTGATTGACAAGCCTGCAGGTTGTCTGTCAATCATCACCTGGCCACGCCTAGTCCCGCCCACTGCTTTCTGGACTGACAGAACTGCCTCTGTTGCTGAAACCCTCCCACTGTGAGCTGCAGCATCTGGGACGGGGAGTACATGAGACACAAATAAAAGAGCATTTGGCTCAGTCAGGGAAGATAAAGGAAGTGTTTTGTTTTTTCAATTAAGGAGGCTTGTACATCACCTAGTACCTGAATTTGGAACTTGTTTATATTGCCATATATGAACCCTTTACTAATAGCAAATTTTACCTCGAGGAGGTCCAAGTGTCAGAAGAATGACCATGGCATGAACGACCAGGATGTGCATTGTAGCAGCCTCTCCAGTAACCCAACGCAAGAAAACTTGATCCTGAGACTCAGACTGTAAAAGAAGACACCACAGACATCATGAGAATTGATTTACACTGTGTCTAAAACTCACTGAGAAATAGGGCAGGAATACTGAGTTGGCTATACTTCAACCAATCAGATGTCATACACTTTTTATTTGAATTCATATTTTCTATTCTACATTTGAACCAGTGTGGAACTATGTATAACTGTATCTTGCAACCCAACCCAAGGCACACTCTATGACATGATCTGTAAGAACAGCTTTCCAATAGACACAGCATTCACCCTATGTCTATTATTCCCCAGTGGTCTCTGGGATAAAATGCTTCTGCATATATTCCACATTTTGTAGTAGTTTAGAATACTTGCTTCCCAAGGTTACTCCCACAGGCTCCATCTCTATAGGACTTACAAATGGACGGAGATAACAGGTATTCAGCCCACTTTATGGTTGAATATTTTAGCAGCCAGGGAAGAAGTGAAACAGCAGAGTTTCAAAACATGACCCAGGTGAAAGGTAAGTAAATTGCCTGTTCTATAAAGTGGCACTCCAGAAAAAAAGAACCATGCAGTTCCCAAACTGCAAGGGTTAAATGCTTGTTTTGTCTAGGGAGAACATAAAATTCAACTATAATTACCTTGTTCTTTGAACTTGCAGGACCGGTCCCCCGAAGCAGCTGCTCTGTGGTGGTTGCACACTGACATAACGTACATTGTAGAACAAGCAATTATATACTGGATTCATTTACTTACTGATGGCTCTGAGCATAAGCAGTGGAGATATCAGTGAATCCTATGCACCTTTTCCTGGCCAAAACAAGACGTTCTGGATAAATATCATTATTACAAGGAAGGCCTGTATGTAAATGTCTAACCATTGTGCTTTTAAAGCTTTACAAGCCTTCTGCTTTCTAGGCCTCTTCAACAATCAAGTAAAGGTCTGTCTTGTAAAAATGGCTTAAATGGCTTCACATTTTACAATGGTCAGCTATCTTGTGATATATTCACCCACTACCTTTTCAAAAGTTGAACCTAAACTAGGCACACTTCAAATAAGAGGTCCAAGAAGAGCTACAACACATGGTCACCAATCCAAAGAAAGGATGTCCTTGAGCTGGTGAGAGTTCAGAGAAGGGCAACTAAACTGATTAAGGGGCTGGAGGATCAAAGCTGAAACGAGGTTGCTAAATTTAAACTCGTTTACACTGGAAGTGAGGTGATTAAGAGGGGACATAATTTTAATGTACAAAATGTTTAGTGGTGATGGCAACATCAGCAATAAACTTTTTCCTGTAAACTCCCTAACAAAGACTAGAGGCCACCACCTAAAACTGAGAAAAGATTTATCCACAAAGGGCGTAGGGGCTTCTTCTCAGTGAGATCGGTTATATTTTGAAACTCTCTGCCACAAGCAGTGGTATCTGTAGAGAATATTGATTTATTAAAAAATCAATTAGATACCTTATAAGAGGCCGTAACATACAGGGGTACAGGTACTCTTAAAAACTAAGACCACACAGGGACTCATATACACATGCATGCACTGCACTGCACTGCACTACACTACACACACACACACACACATAAAGGTTGAACTTGATGGACCTGTGTTTTTATTCAACCTCAAATACTATGTAACTATGTAACATGGCGACCAACATACCCAGCTGTACACCTCATCCCCATCTTTGCTCTTTCGCATTCGTCTGACATAGCGTGAGAAGATGGAAAGCAAAGCAGAGAGGACAGCATTGGACTCAGGGCAGTAGGACAGCTTGGAGAAGAGATGACTCATTATGGTAGAGCGTTCCACTGTGAGACGAGCAACATCCTATGAAACAAGAAGAAAACCCATTATGTGTGTGCCTACAATTGACTAGACACAAATCTGTAAACTTCAGGGATGAACAAACTATAAATTAGATAGAGGAGTTTAGGCCTGCAAGCAGATTTAGTACATCTGCATCCCAAGGACAATGAAGCTAAGAGTGAATGTCGTTGGGGACAACATGGTCCATTAAAAAGAAAAACAGTTTCTTACTGGCTTGAACGTAATAATCACGTGCACAATACAATTATTCAAACAACCAATTATTTTAAAATGATGAATTCTGATTGTGTAATATAGTTACCTGCACATTTTGTATATGTGGCTTTATCATAAAGTTCTTATGTGGAAGCAAAGAAGTCCATAGCTACCAATTAGAATCCATCATGTCTCATTTCAGAGTGAATTCTGGGTGGTTGCTACGAGTTAATGCATTTTAGAATAAGAAAAGTTGATAATCTCTTTAGGAATAAGCCTTGCGTTTCCAGTCTCCTATAGATATTTGCTTATATACGAGGTATTTGCTGCCACAATGATTAGAGCACACCTCTTTTCCCATGTATAGTCCCTGTTGGGAGTGATTAATGGAAGCTCTGAGTAAGCTCCAAGCAACTGGGGACTCTTTCCCTGATCCTTATTAAGAGAACTGGGCCAAGCACCAGCAGTGTCACATAAGATAAATAACATTCTCCTCCATTCCTGGAAGTACTGAGTATTTTCTTCACTTCCACCATTTGAATGGAGCAGCGTGGGAAGTAGAGGAAAGTATGTGGTTCTAGGAAGGGGTGCATTAAAGCAAACCAATGGAATTTCCCTTTATGAGCAAAGCACAAGTTCGCTTTCAACATTCTAGCACGTCAATAGATAAATCATCATACCCCAATACCCATTGTACCAATAAAAGTATTGTGTTCATTTAAACTTTTCATAAATGCCAATTTTAAAAATACAAAGAAACATGTATCTACTGTCATCTACTAGTTCACAGCTAGAATCCACAGACTAACAATGATGAAGGCACATATTTTTACTGGAAAATGAATTTACTCTCACCAGGGCAAGTTCATTGTGATGACCCTGATCTTCTACTGGTGCATGCTGGGAAAGGTACACTAGATAGGCACTAATGGTCCTCAAGTCAGTCTCCATATGAATAGCCTGTGAGAAGAACAAATAAAAGTCTTAAGACACCAGAATGACACAAAAAGCAGTATAACTAAAACCTTCAAACGGCTCCTGAAGAGATTACAACAGGAGGCTGAGGCAATGACTGCACATTGTTTAGAAGTTAGACGCTTCCCTTCTCTGATGTTTGAAACTCCAGAAGGAATACTAGAAAATAGCTTTTCCCCCATTTTGTTAAACAACAGGTCCATCAAAAGCTTTTGTATTACACAGGTGTTGGTCTATGTTAAGCTTTCGCATCAGGATCCTGTGACTCTAAAGCTGCAAAAGATTCCAACATCTACGCTAAACTGTGTGGATGATGAGGAATCTCCCACTGGGCAAAGCTTCAGTATCTTGCTAGTCGGCCCCGCTGGCTGTCAAAACACCTGAACAATGCCTGCATCCAATCAGATTGTTCAGGTATTTTGACAGTGGGGCCGAATAGCAGGATACTGAAGCTTGCCCCAGTGGGAGATTCCTCCATCCACACAGTTTAGTGTAGATAGAGGAATCTGTTGCACTTTTTCCACCTGACCATAGAAAACCTGCAGATAATCTATAGGTGTATGGCCAGTTTAAGTAACACCAAACTGAATAAAACAGATGATGTGAACAGTTCACACCTGCTGTAATGATGTAGCAGTAGTCCCCTTAACACTATCAAACAATGGAAGTTTTGGCAAATCTCGAAGCAGCCACTGGTAGCCAGGAATCAGTTCAGAGTCTGTAGAGTCTTCATCCATAGGTTGGTCCTTTTCCTCTCCATCCTGCAGAGCCCCTGCTGTCAGCACCATCGAGAGGCCCTGTGAAAACCAAAATGTTATCAATATCTGAGCTGATATAGACAATTTTCAGTGTTGTGCTAAATATATATATACACAGGTGAAACTCGAATAATTAGAATATGGTGCAAAGTTCATTTATTTCACTAATGCAACTTAAAAGGTGAAACTAATATATGAGATAGACTCATTACATGCAAAGCAAGATAATTCAAGCCGTGAATTGTCATAATTGTGATGATTATGGCTTACAGCTCATGAAAACCCCAAGAACACCAAATCCACAACCTCAAAAAAGTAGATTATTACATGCAATCAATAAAACAAGGATTGTACATAGAACAATATCGGACCTCTGAAAAGTACAAGCATGCATATGTACTCAGTACTTGGTTTGGGCCCCTTTTGCAGCACTTACTGCAATTACTTTTGCACAATATTCTAATTATTCGAGTTTCACCTGTATATAGATGTCTCTTAAAAGTTGTATAGGTTTAAAGTTATTGTAAATCATGCAAACCATGTATGTGCATTTTATGCTCTCTACATTCCATAAAGTGGGTAGAGTTGGACGCATGCCTATATTATATATTGTATTGTACCGTCTTCTCAACATGAAATCATGTATGTATATCCCATGCTATTTTATTTTATTCATATTTATACCATCTAATTAAAATTGAAATCATGTTCTTGTACTGTATATGAATTTGCCTTTCCAAAGTCTATACTCTATTGATTGGTGATATATATATATTCTTTGACACAGTTGCTTAAATCCCATTAATAATGATTGTGGTCTATGTATGCAATAGAAAGATATATACATAAATATATGGTATATGTGTATAATGGGAACCTGCTTGGTGCAAACTATGAGACTGCATCTAGTCTAATATAACTTCAATTTCATTGTATATACTGTGGATAGCACTAATTATCTGCCATGGGAGGATCCATCCTTTGATATGATCGCTTCCTCAGTGTTTTGTTAAATCCCTTTCCTCTTGTTCGTTTATGTTTTTGCGCATGGGAGTCGTGGGTGCGTATTGGATGGCCTGCTTGCCGGGCCTCTTGGACCCTTATGGTCCTGGAGGCTCGGGAGATGCGCGCTTGCATCATCATGTGCACGCGTCTCGGGGCTCTCCCACTTACGCACCGTGCTCCGTGCCGTGGCTCCGCCCCTACGGCGTGCAGCATTCATGGATAGCATATAAATGGCCGCAAATGCTGTCATTTCTTATGCGGCACTCGTGAGGAACACACTAGAAGCTGGCTATATTAGGTAACACATTTGATTTGCAGTTGAAGTCCCATTCTTTCTTTTATAATGGTATTGGAAACAGGCATTCATTTATTTTTTGGCAATTGGGCACCATTGTTATATGTATTTGCACTTTTTGAGTGATATCTTGAGTCTCACCCATGTAATTTTTCGTGGGTGTGCATGTTGCTTAGTGTGCATAGTCAAAAGCAATGCTCATTGAGCAATATGCATAGTTATTATATTGCCATGTACACACGTTTATGAGTATTTTGATAATTGAAGTATTAATTCACAACCTTTTGATTAATTTCACCCGTTTATTATTCAGACATACATACACAATCTCGCACATATTAATTATTATGCTTCACTAGCATTTACTATCACTACCCATCATTATGAATATTATATAAATCAAACTAATATGCTATTTATACCACTACACACAATTTATTCACTTATTATTCTCATTAAATCATTATTTTATTAATCCCTATTTGTGCTTGTTCAATACAAATCTCCTTTTCTGTTGCCCTCGATTGTTATTGCTGCTTTGCTCTCCTGACACGATTCCCATGCGTGGCTACATTTATTCGAATAGAGGGAAAACACACCTGAAAACACTCGGGACCCCTCCCTTTCATGTAGTGGTGTCGACTGACGGTCCTTTTGGACTCCTCCATGTAAGCTTTGCTAATATCCATGATACCATAATGTGTGTCTGTATATGCTTGTTCTATATATGAATGCAGTCTCCAATTTGCCTCACATGGGTTCTCTCTTATTTAGGATATATAAATTCCCCTGAAGAGCCCATTAGGGCGAAACATGTCGGGTTTTATCTGAATGAGTCCTCTATTATGTCCTATTTTAAAAATAATTGTTGACTTGATGTAACACCTATACTGCATGTGAATTAGACCAATTATGTTTCAACTTTATTTATTTATTTCCAATTATGTAATAAATTAATTCATATTTCTATACAATTAGAGAGTTTATAGCATTTCTTAAAAGCCCCTCCCCTTTCGGTAATCGCATACCTTAAGGTGGAATCTACTCCTTGTATTTTTTTTAGTCAATCAATCCCGGGTGTGAAATCTTGCTCTCTTTGTTCCTGTTCTTTATTGCTCTAATACACGCCAACTAAAACTTACTTACAATGCTAAATGCGAATACCTTTGTAGCATGAGATGGAACATTCCAAAATGACACTCACCTTCATGGCCAGGACCCGGGAAGAAACCTGAGGTGAGCTGAGACGTCGAAGGAAATAGTCCAACACCTCACAGGTTGTTTGCTCATCCGCTTTTGGGCCTAAAAGCAAATCCTGAAGCCGGCTGAGAAGTTGCCTCTGTTTTTGCTGCCTCTGCAATAAATCACACTTACGCTTAAATATAGCTCTTAAAAAAATTGAGAGACACCAAAAATGCCCCGCAACTGTGTCTGTAAAAACTGTCTGAACCCTCCCATTGCAAGCCAGATTAAAACCTGCAAAAGAATGACTGCTGGAAAACGAACAATAAAATCTAGAAACTACGGAACACACATTTGTTATTTAAATACACTAAGGCCACCAGGGTGGTTCGGCTGCGAAAGTTTGGCCGCGCGCATCCACCGACATGAATGATCCCATACATTGCTATGGGGACTGTTCATGTGACTGCACAGCTCAGTGCGATCCGAACCGCCCCCTCGCCGCCCGAATTGCTCTCTGACACTTCAGAGCGGTCTCCATACAGTTTTCAATAGAACCGCGCTGTTCAGCACGGTTTTGGGCGTTTTTAATTGTGTTTCAGCGCTGAAACGCAATTAAAAACTCCAAAAACCGCCCTTTTAAAATCAGCACGGAAACCGTGCTGATCCGCAACCGCCCTGGTGTGAAGGGGGCCTTATAGGTGAAACCGTTTCGGCAATCTCCTGTACAAAATATCATAGCTCTGCTACACAGTATATCTATCTGTGATTGCACTACTGCATGGCTGAAAATCTTATATCCAATGTAGGAGAGCAGGGACAGTCCCTTGCCATTCAAATCTATTTTCGACTGCAGAGTGCATTTCATTATTCAGACAAGAACCATACACGAATGTGCATAACTGCCAAAGGATTTAAAACCAGTTTAGTCTGTCTTGCGATCCATGAACTACTACCAGATCTGGACCTCACTGCAGTAAACCGTTACAGCCTGGACTAGTACCCACCCCAGCCTAGGACTGGACAAAGAAAGAGCAGCAGCACACACATTAGGTCATTCGTCTGCCCTCCCCTTCTGCAAGCATGTGCATAATATTAGAATAACAGCACTGTGCACAGTTTAGAGCCTTGATTTGCACCTACCTACTGATGACCCTCTTCTCAGTCTGTATACAGAAGTCTAGGTGTCTACATAGAGTATATAGTGTAGAAAGATGCAATTAAGGTTCTTATACTATTTCTATGTAAAAATGCATTTCTTTGACATAATGCATTTCTAATAAAATACACAACTGGATTAAATGATTTCAGTTTTAATACCAATACACACAATTCCATGTACACTGTGCAATGCATACAGATAATGGCAGTTGGTACAAAATATTTAATGTCATTTGTTAACGTGATAAAATACTCCACCGAGATTAATCGTGGAAATGTCTGATGCACAAACTGCCCAAACCTACCTGGTGTTTTTTAGCTTTTTGCTCCTTGCTCTCATTCTCCTCATCATCTTCACCTGTTCCTGACTCATCAGCAGCATCATGCAGAAGGAACTCACACAGGCACTGCACAGGTAACACATCGATGGACCCTTCACTAGATTGGACCAGGTCTGCCAACCAGGGCATTGACTGAGAAGATGCCTGAAAAAGAAAAGAGTTTCTTCGGTGCTCACCATAAAATCTTTTTTTCATTGACAGATACAACATTACATTATTTTGTGCCTCTCTCTGAATTAGATTTACTTTTCTACCAGGGACTAAGTTTGTCCTGCCAACTGCCAATCCACCATCCAAAGAGCCTGCCTCAGTGGCCAGTAAGGGCAATCTTACTGGACAGTAGGATGGCATTTAGGCTTGAAGTCAGAGAAAATCAACCCCAGTAACTAAATAAAACCAAATCAGATCTGTTATCATGGCTAATAAAAGTAATAGCGCAGTTTTACTTTTAAACTTAGGAAATGGAGGACGAGTTCACTTATGCTGATATGCAAGGTCACAATATCCATGCTGGTGCTGCATGCTACTGAAACAAATGCAAAGCTCCTTAAAAGGAGAACTATGGGGTCAGTGTTTTTCCCCATAGTTCTCCTTAGAAACAGTTCTCGGAATGGGCAGTGCATTTTACATTACTTTAAAAAGTGGCTTAACATGAACCCCTTGTTTCCTAAAAAAAAACAACTCCTGGCATATAAAAAAAATTAACCCTTGCAGTGGGGCTACACCTGCACTGCAAGGGATAAAAGGAGAACTATGGGGTCAGGGCTTTTCCCCATAGTTCTCCTTAGGGTAACGGGTAGACACAAACTAGCGTCCTCCCGTCACCCTAAGCTCAGTATCTCATTGTCACAGGTCGGCTAGAACTATGAGGTGAGTGAAAAGCACTCACCTCATAATTCTCCTATAAGTGCTTGTTTTGGCCTAAGGTCTCGAATAAAAAAAGATATACTCACCTGATTCTGCCTGGCTGCTAGACCGGTCCCTGCAACCTCTTTTTCCCCCGGGCTCTGGTGGTCTTAGGATCTGTGACATCATCAGTCCATTATTGTGCACTGGATGTGA
>NW_017306536.1:991543-994435 GCF_000935625.1 Nanorana parkeri
AGAGAAAGGTGAGCTATCACCACAGAGGATCAGGTGGGTGTGTCTTCTTTATTTTAGACCCTGGACCAAAATGAGCACTTAACCCATGCAGTGCAGGGGTAGCACTGTTGCAAGGGTTAACTTTTTACATGCCCGGAATTCTTCCTTAAACCTGAGGGTATCTGCATAAAGAGTCACTAAGCTTGTAGAGCTGCAAAGGAGCTTTAATATACAAACAACGTCTTCACTTCCTTAGTAATACTTGGCCTTTTCCCCTCCCACCTCGCCAACCAATAGTGAAGAAAGCGAGGCAGGAGACGGTGGGGCCAAGGGTAACTTCAGGAGTCAAATCCTGAAATAACTTAAATGAATATTGGCATTCCAGAGGCTTTACAGTTCCCTAGAAGGGAAAAGGGTATGTGATTGACAATTTCATCAAACAGATTTAGATGTCTCCAGTTTAGCAAATTTAAGATAAGCACAGGTTCACCTACATCTCAAACAATTACACCCGAACTGATTATAAAGAATGGGAGTAAATTATCTCATAAAATTAATTGTGTTGTCTTTGTCGCTTAGAAATTGTGCAATTGTTAAAAATCCAACTAGCACGGTATTATGTTTAATATAGACATACTAACAGTGTCAAAAAGTGTTTTGTGCTAAGCGCTCTAGGTATAAATACCTGTCTCTGGATGATATGCAGCAAAAAGTCAGGATTTCGGCTGCGGCAAAGCAGATGTCCTAACCGTAACGACTGATTCAATGATTTGATTTGCTCTAAGGCAACAGGCGGAGGACGGCGAGGAGGACCCCTGAAACAAGGAATTAACAAAAATCAGGAAAGATTGAAGGTCACTTTTTACTTGGGTCCTTAAATGTTTCCATGTACTGAAGGTGTTGGTGCAGTCAATGTGCAATATTTTTATGCTTAATCAAATAGAGAAAGCTGACTATATATCATATTTCAGTGTTGGTAAAAAATGTATAAAATTAATAAAAGCACTCATGTCAATGTGCATTTTTTTTTGCATTGGATCCTGCAAATAATTTTATCCACGAACAGTGCATGGTGGGTGCAAGGCACCGGCTCCTGATTATTCCCCTAGCCCCCAGTCCATACTGAGGTACAGACCTTCGGTTATAGAGCTAGAGGAGGCAATAAATCGACTATAAATGCGGTGACATCACCACACTTGTGTTCCTTTGACAATTATGAGTCCCTGTGCTGCGATGGGACTTGTGAATGGATAATGCGTCTGTGTGGGCGGAGGTTTTGCCTACAGATACACTTTAAAACAAAAAAGAGCAAATACAGTTAGAATGATACCAATAGCTCAGCCACTAAATGCAATGGAAAAATGACTTAGACATACTGTGGATCCAGGCTTGTAAGTTGGGATAAGAGCAGGCTGTTACTCTCGGTTATGGTCTGCTTGGTGGAAGCTGCAGCCAGGTGACTCTCAAATGCCAGAATTTCCTGCTTCTCACGCTGGGAAATTTGTAACTCTCTATTGATAATTTCTGTCCTTGTCTCTTCATCTGTCACTGTGCATGGTGGATATGAGTAATTACTGAGGAAGGCAAAAAATAAACATGACATTTTAGTGAACAGTAGTAATAAAAAAAAACTACTTATATTAAAAGTAATACATCGTCATTGTCTCCAAATACACTCCTTAATGGTCTACTTCCTCTTAGAGTTTGGACACCATAGGATACTTTTTCTTAAAAATATTTACCTAAAAATGGAGGGGCGTCTTATACACGGGGGGCCAAGAGGAGAACCGCGGTTGAGAAACTGCTGATACCTCTGCAAACTAGCCGCATGAGTGAAACTATCTAGGCTAGGCTATCTAGGCTAGGCTAACAGGTTTCCTCCAATCATGAGCCTTATGTACCTGACGTCAGCTGATGCTGCGGAGAGCGTGTAGCCAGTGCCCAGATGCAACAGGGAGCCCATAAAAATGTCAGAAAACAAAAAAAATACCGGTTTAATACCGGTACCAGTAAGCGGCTGTCTTACTCTGCAAAATTTTAACTGGATGTAATCAGTTATGCAAAAAAGCATGGGAAATATTGATTTATATTTTGGGTAAGAAAAGTCGGGGGCGTCCTATACATGGGGGCGTCTTATAGACGGAAAAATACGGTAAACCTTTAGCTAAATCAAAACAGCAAAGATAACAGAAGCAGCCAGTACAAGTAGCAGGGATGAGGGTTGTCATTAGACATGTACATTTTGTTTTACGTTCCGAATAGATACTCATATGAATGTCGTTAAATTCGGACATTCAGATGCATCCGAATTTGAAGGCTTCCGAATGCGAACGAATCCGTATAGCCAAACGAAATTAGACATCTATTTCTGGCCAATCAGATTTTATTTGCTGGCGGTTGCCTTACAGGCAATGTGACTGTTCCGAAAGTAAAAATCGGATTGTTACGAAACGAAACCTCCGATTGATCCAAAAAACAAGGAAACAAAAATCTGAATAAATCAGAAACGAAACAAAACAGTTTTTTTTGTGGAATTACATGTCTAGTTGTCATCAACCTACATAACAATTGAGCAGTGTTTTGGGCAGCACGATAGGCTCTTATAATAAAACTCTGCCCATTACGAATTTTTTTTTAAAGAAAAATACAGAAGGTGATACTGGGATCAGAGGATCTCTATTGTCAAAGGCTGTTTAGAAAAAAAAAAAAAGATACCAACAATCACATTAAGAAAGCTAATCTTAAACACGTCATTCATGTTTCATTTTCTTAAGTTCATGGGTTGAACAAGAGAAAAACAATATCCAGGCTAAACAGCATGGATGCAGAAACCCATGAATGAACAGGAAGTGATATAAGCACGTCCTATTCATTCATAACTGGGGACACATGCTCGGCCATCCTAAACTGACA
>NW_017306536.1:994488-1034118 GCF_000935625.1 Nanorana parkeri
GGCGGAGAGCAACGGGGATCCGAGGGAAGCCTGATCGGAGCATGGAGCGGCTCCAGGCGTGGAGAAGAGAGCAGTGGAACATTTTAGATCGCGGCGGGGGGGGCGGTAGAATTTTAATGAATAGCTGTCATCAGCAACTTTTCAGCCTCTGATGACATATTATCTTACAGGGGATCGTCTGAGGGGTTCCTTCTGATATAAGTTTATGGTGAAAGGTGGAAACCACGGACGTAAGGCATACTGAGCTGGTCAGCTGGAAGCAGTTGCGTTCCACCGTATGCCTTCCGTTGGCGGGGGGAAAGGATTAAAGTGCAACTGTGACAAGACTATGGACACTAAACAATTTACATATACTTAAAACAAGCCCTCATCATGTCCGTGAAGGTTTTTATTCATCCAGGTCATGGTATACAGGTGAAACTCGAATAATTAGAATATCGTTCAAAAGTAATTGATTCAATTCAGAATTCTGAAAATAACAAGGCGTACAGCAAGCGCAGTTGCCTTGATTTATTTTTTTACAGATAAGACCGCATCACCTCTCTAGGTGCTTTTAAAGTGAAGTTATTTACTGTCAAAGATCAGCACAAAGACTCTAAAGAGTGTTTCAGTTGGTTTCTCACAGGGGTGGCAGACTGCCAAGATTCTGTGCTCATAGAAAAAAAAACATGTTTTGTGAATTATGGCAAGTCTAGGGCTGCAACAACTAATCGACATAATCGATTATAATCGATGATTGAAAAAGTTGTCAACTTTTTCAATCATCGATTAATCGGCTTCCGATTGGTTGGCCCTGTTCACGGCTCCACACACGCTGCGCACCACACCTCCTCCCCACCTCATGCTCGCCGCTGCCAGACCCGCCCGCATCCACACACCACACCTCCTCCCTGCCTCACGCTCACCGCCCGTCCAAATCCACGATCGGCACAGGGACGTGGGGAGAAGAAGTAAGGAGGAGCAGGTGTGGGGGGATGACAGCCGCCGATAGACAGGCCCGATCTCAGAAACAAGTTGCTGGAAGACTGCTCAGGTAAGCCTGCACTTTCCCACACATGGTGCTCTATAATGTATTGCTGGGATTTGTAGTCCTCTATACAGCGCAATGCAGAATACCACCAGCTAGAGAGGACTACAAAATCCAGCAATACATTATACACTGTATGTATAATGTATTGCTGGGATTTGTAGTCCTCTATACAGCGCAATGCAGAATACCACCAGCTAGAGAGGACTACAAAATCCAGCAATACATTATACAGCACAATGCAGAATGCCGCCAGCTATAATGTACTATTGCTGGGATTTGTTGTATTCCTCTATAGTTGGTGGTGTTCTGCATTGTGCTGTGTAATGCACTGTTGCTGGGATTTGTAGTCCTCTATAGCCGATGCCATTCTGCATTCATTGCTGTATAATTTTAAACTTTTCATTTCACTATATTGCACAGCACACTTTTTTTTTTTCTTTTTTACTTCCACCGCTCCAAGCTTGCTCCTGTGATGGACTGCAATCTCAATACAAACTAGTAGTCCCATCACTGGAGCCATTTTTAAAATGCATTTTATTTTTTATCCGATTAATCGAACTTAATAATCGGCTAACTAATCGATTTTGAAAATAATCGTTAGCTGCAGCTCTAGGCAAGTCATTTCTCCACATTGCTTATAGATACAGAGATAAATGGGGGCTTGTCTTAAAAAGTATTTACTACTTATTTCAGAATATGTAAATACTTTAGTTTGCATGATTTGAGCACAGATTTACTTCAAAGTATGAGATACAGCAATACTGCAATGAACGCAAATCAAATCAGTTTCTAACCTACAAGAAAACTTGTCATATAAACCCGGCACTTACTTTGTCATGACCATTTCCATAAGCATCTTTAATGTTGGATATTCTTCCCATGCAGCCAACCCTGAGAAAACATAACACATTTCAATTAACTTCAATCTTGTCTTCAGTTTGACAATGCAAATCCAAGATTAGCAACAAAATAAGAATACTCACCAATATTCTCTGGGTTAAAAGCAGCAACAACAAGCAAGAGAGGCCAAGCTTTCCAATAGAGGGTGGAAATGGCAAGGTTAGGTGGCTGATACCTGTGATTCAAAAGCAAAGTAACATAAATGTTACACACACACACACACACATACTGACAGCGGCTCTCAAACAGAGTATTGTAGTATGCGATGATACCTTTCTTATTGGACTAACAAAATATATAAGAGACAAGCTTTTGCAATCTAAAGCTGGCCATACACTTTTAGATTATCTGCAGATTTTCTATGGTCAGATGGAAAAAGTGCAACAGATTCCTCCATCTACGCTAAACTGTGTGGATGGAGGAATCTCCCACTGGGCCAAGCTTCAGTATCTTGCAAGTCGGCCCCGCTGGCTGTCAAAACAACTGAACAATGCCTGCATCCAATCAGATTGTTCAGGTGTTTTGACAGCCAGCAGGACCAACTAGAAAGATACTGAAGCTTGGCCCAGTGGGAGATTCCTCCATCCACACAGTTTAGCATAGATGGAGGAATCTGTTGCACTTTTTCCATCTGACCATAGAAAGTCTGCAGATAATCATCAAGACCAGCTTTAGTTCAGTTACCTTTATACAATGGTAAAAAACAAAACTAAAACCTACAACTTACCCTGGAGGAAGTTGAATGTTTTCAGGATGGTGGTAAGTGCAGAGATTTAATACGGCATCAAGAAGCTGAATCCTTTCAACTCGGAGGACCTCCACATCTACAGAGCATCATAGAAACCAAGTGCTGATTTTTAGTTCATTTGACAGAAAGGAAAATCAGACTTAACACAGCTTTAAAATAGGATTTTGTTTTTATAATTTCTAGGAAACCAATGAGCTCTGAAAAATTCTGAGACGTAGGGTGAGGCAGCTGCCTTCAGGAGAAATGTACACTAGGCAAAAAAATAAAGCTGGTCACTTTAAGGCAATAACCCCTTTCACCTTACTCCTGCTAGCTGTAGTATTCAACATAAAAGGAAATGAGGGGAGGGAGAGCTTTGCACCACATTGAAATCCAAGAAATCCTATTTACTCTATCTTCCATTGAGGGACACAGCTCTGAAGAATTCTGAGACATAAGAACGTACAAAAGCAGTCCAAAATAGAGTGGCGGCCACACAAAACAATCTGAAAAACCAGCCCGACAAAAAAACATAAACAAGGGCGTTAAAAAGATGCTTGAAGAACTTTTCTGCCAAAACTAGCATCAGAAGAGGCAGAACATGAACTTTATAAAACCTCGCAAACATGTGAACAGAAGACCAGGTTGCAGCCTTTCAAATATGAACAACCGAAGCAACACTGTGAAAAGGCCAAGAAGTACTAATTGCCCTAGTAGAGAAAGCAGAAATAGGAAAAGGAGGTATTATATCCCCCAGCTCAGGCCTGAGCAATAATCTGGCGAATCCACTTAGAAAAAGTGGAAGTAGAAGACGAACAAGCTGCGAAACGTCCAGGATTGAACTTATCTGGTATGAATCTCTAAGTTTTGTTGGATAGCAAGAGAAACTTCCCGGATTTAATTTTATCCGGCATGAATCAATGAGCAGCTCTCGATAGTAGAATCTCAACAAAGAAGCAAAATAAAAAAGCAGAAGAAGAGGAGACATCCATTCTGCTGAGGATACTAAGCATAGCTAGCAGAGTGAGATGAGAGGGGTTATTGTCTTAAAGTGACAAGCTTTAATTTTAGGCCTAGTGTCCATTTTTCCTGAAGGTTGCAGCATAACCCTACATCTCAGAATTCTTCAGAGCCGTGTCCCTCAATGGACGATGGAGAAAACATAAAAACATATTTGGGATGGATAAATTAAGCATGGTAAAGGGGCTAGGAAATTATTTGATGTTTATTATTTAAGTGACACAGACAAGCTATCAACAAAGCTCAATGACAACAGGACAAACAGTATATGAATAGCATGTATAAGTCCCCGTATAGTGTATATAGAAGAAGGCTTTGATGCATGTTTTGCTTCTTTTTTTTTTCATATTTCCTTTACGTTGAATATTTTTGCTCACTTCATTGGAATCTGCATGCTAAAAGAACTGGAGTCTCCATGGTCCCATCTCCTCTCCATGCATCTAATGCATGATGTTTACCAGTCCAGAGGAAAAGGATGTTTGCATTATTTTCTTGCATTAATTATATTTTTTATTGTACAAATCTTATGGCCCCAAAAAATCCTATTATACATACTTTGCTTCCTGCAGCCGCTAGGCCAATGAGGTGACCCGCTTCTCATCTGGTGGCAGCAGAAGAGATGGCCGCTCTCATAACGACAGCACCATTCTCTTCAGGAGTACTGCGAGTACAGGGAAGCTCACAATAACCACAAAAGAATGTCCATGTCATTCACATACCATTTCTCATCTATTTTGATATGTAAGAGGTCATGTCACACAAACCGTGTAGCTATTGTACCACCCCAGGTCGTGAAACACTTACCATCGGCTTGGACAGCTGCTGCCCTTTTAACAAGGTGGTCAGCGAGCTCCATGGCATCTGCTGGGCCAAGTGGAAGTTCACGAGAGAGGCCAATGACAAGGATACGCATTAACGTATCTTCTAGAAGTGGCACTTCCGAGCAGAGGCGAAGAAAGAAACTTTTCAAAGAGAAGAATATGGAGTCAGCTAATAGCATAAATGAATAACAGCATAGAAATATATGTGACTCTGTCTCACTCCTGTGGTCCCTGGTTTCCTAGATGCCATGGGGAGCTGTTCCTGTCCTTGCTCCCTCCTGCCCTTTATCCTTCCCCCTCTCTGTCTTCGCCTCTTCTCCATCTGGTTTCTCCTTTCTCTACTTCTGTGAACCAACCTTTCTCTCTTTCCTACATTTTCATCTATGGCTCTTCTCTATTCAATTTAGTGGGTAAGGATGTATATTCTCCAAGAGCATTCAGCCTCTGGAGGGGCAATTGAGCATTTTGTACCTTCTTTCTACCACTTTTTACTTTTAATTGGGTTGAACAACTTTAACTACTTGCCGTTCGCCTGTTGTAAACAAACTCTCCAGCGGGGGGGCGTAAACATATGGCTTTTTTTTCTCCCACGAGCAGAAAACGCTGCTACTTGTAAACAGCCATTAACGGCTGTTACATACAAGCGGTCGGGCGGCTCTCTGCGGGCCCAGGACCAGCTTGGCGGCTCTCTGCGTTAGGATCGGAGGGAGATCAGCACTCTACCTGCTGTCTCCTCTCCAATCTCTGACTGTGGAAGTGGTGTGCATTACATCACTTCCTCATTCAGCTGTCATTTCCCTGGCTGCACTCGCCAGAGAAGAAGCTGATCCATCAGCTTTTTTGGGGGTCCCCAGGTGATATTAGGGGCCCCCTGACACTGATGTCTCCATAAAGAGGACCTGTCAGTGTACCAGTGCTATCACATTGGGGGTTATTAGCCCCCAATGTGATAGCAATAACATTAAGTGTAAAAAAAAAAAAAAGGTAGAAAAATGAAAGTCACATAAAAACATTTAAAAATAAAACCTCAAAACTTTTTAGGCCCCCCGCGTATACGCACGTACAAACGTAAATACGCGTCGGGTGCGCCAAGGTTCTAAAACGACAATTCTGCTGTACATGTTACATATCACCGTGAACGCTGGAGTGCGAGCAATAATTCTAGGGCCGATAAACACTAAACTGATGAGTGGCAAAAACTTTTAAAGTATCGCCTTTGGGCAATTTTGGGTATTGTAGTTTTTTGCGGGCGCACGCAATTTTAAGGCTTAACATGTTTGGTGTCTATTTACCTGACATGACCCCATATTTTATCAAAAAATTGGTTAGTAATAAATGTTTCCTAACATAATGTAGGGGAAACAGTTTTTATTTTCAAATTTTGGGTAATTTTTCCTTAATACAGTAAAAAATAAAAAACCCCAGTGGTGATTAAATATCACCAAAAGAAAGCTCTGTGTGTCCCCAAAAAATTATCTTAAATTAATTTCAGTACAGCGTTGCATGACTGAAAACATGTCAAAGTACCACATCGCTGAATACTGAAAAATGGCCTGGACAGGAAGGGGGCATAACACCCCGGTCAGCAAGTGGTTAAGAGAATGATTATGTTAGCAGTAGCTTAACCTGATATGGAGGCACATTATTATGGTTTGGCATTTGATTGCATTGTGTTATTATGTACAATTGCTGTAACGTGTGGCATTTTGCCTTACTCAAATCTATGTGCTGTTAATTTCTGTATGTGTGTTTCATGATGTTTTATGAATAAAGCATTATAAAAAAAAATGTAAATCTGTATTCTATTTATTTTTATACTGTTCACACAATCCAATAGGCTTTAAAAAGAAAACTGAAGCCTTATCAGTCCTTACAATTTTGTCTCTCACCGTTCCGCACATACAAACACACGTACTTTCTAGCAAATGTTTGTGGAAGCTGTTTTTGGACTACATAATATCAGAGCACCAAGTCAGAACAAAAGCAGAGTAAATCAGTAAATCAGAGCACCAAGAGAATTGCCCAATAGTTCCAGGTCACCCACTGCCCTTCCTTCTAAGAGATGATAAAAGAGTCCTGAGCTGAGCTGTGTGAAAGTCTTAGGTCACAACCAGGGCCGGATTTACTCTCCCTGCTGTCTCAAGGCCAGGTTCCATTTAAATTTTTAGCTTATCATTTACTTTTTTTTATTTTTTATAATTTATCTTATTATTGTTTATTTTGTAATAATGTTTTTCTTATTATTTTTTACTTTTTAATCACCTTTTTATTTTAATTATTATTGCTTATAATTTTTATAATTTTTTTTTCACTTAACTTTATTGCTATGACACAGGAGCTAGCTAACAAGCCCCTGTGTGATAGCTTTTGGAGGTGACAGGTTCTCTTTATTGACCCTGTCACCTCCAATAAAGGAGTTCTAGCACAGCACTGTGCTGGAACGCCTGTGACAGCTGAGATGGGAAGAGCACAGCTCTCCTCCCTCAATGTATACACGGAGCTAGTTTTAACCCTGCCGCTCTGCTCCCTGCATCGGCGGCCAGTGAGGAGAGACTCGGCGGCCAGGGGGAGGACGGAACCAGAGGAGAGAGGTAGGTGCGGGGGTGGAGGACGGACAGGCTGCACACATTTTACACGTGATCGCGGCGACATCGCGACATGGTGAAAGTAAGGTATGTGCTGCTGGCAAATGTGTTTTTCAGCAAGGCATTGCACAGGTTAATTCTGAGGTGAGCCACCCACAGTCCCCCATCCCCACATTGTAAAGCCGCAACAGCTGCATTCTACCTTCATGGGTATAAAAGTCACATATACTGAATATTCATACTTGCGGTCACTTTCTGGCGGCCAGTTATCCCACTTGTAATATGTTTCTGGCTGTTCAGTGAATAGGACTTTGTGCAAACTGTGGAAACATTAGACATTATGTTACTTGTAAGGCTACAACTCACAGATTTTAAAACTGAACTCAGAAATAATAAAAAAAAAAGAAAACAAATGTACTTTTGTATTATTATAACATCATTACATGTACATTTAAATACAGCTAGTGTAAATACTTGAATTTAAATGGACTTCAGCTTCTTGTACTCCCATGTGCAGGATAACTCAGACTGAAAAAGGAGGGATTGCCCAATTAGGAGCCCTCCAAACACTTAGGCTGGGTTCACACCTGGGCGTTTTTCAGTGCTGATCGAAGCGCTGAAAAAGGCTAAAGAAGTGAAATCCTATGAATCCCTATGGGCATGGTTCCCACCAGGGCGTATTTGAGCCCGTTTTGTCACGCTGAAAAAGGCCCTACGCGCAAAAAAGTACCTGAGCTTCTTTTTCGCGCGTAGGGGCAGATTTCAGCGCGTATCCATTGGTATTCCTGAGTGTGGCTCGGGGTTAACAAAGCGGTAACCCCGAGCCACACTCGGGAATACAGCGTAGGTCTTACCTTGTTCCAGATCCCCACGGTATCCTCCGGACACTGCAGTCTTCCGGGTTCCGTCCCTTGCGAGCGTCCGCGTCGCAGGGGGGCGGAACCGGCGGGAAGTTTAAAAGTAAGAAATAAAGCACCGATGTAATAGGACCCCCTCTCAGTCAGGTCTCCCTTAGCCCTCATCTGTAATGAACTGCTGAAACCCAATTCCTACCCTGTTTCCCCCCCCTCCCCCTTGACCCTCTCCCTACCTAGATGCATAATGAGGGCGGCGTGCGGGAAGTGCGCAGCCCTCTACGTCCATCTATCCTTCACTCAGTTACCTCCGATACCCATGTGCCCTTGGATACATGGGAGCAATGGTTTATCATTATGCTACCTAGCACCTGTTAACCTCTGTCTCCCAATATAGTGCCTCCATGATGTTAATGGTTGTATGGGAAGAACTGAGGTTTACCGTGATTCATGTCAAACCTTCATGTGTAAACGATTGCCTTTGATATGTTTATATGATGTTGTATACGCTAACCAAAAAAACAACAAAATAAAAAAAATTCTTGATTAAAAAAAAAAGAAGAAAAAAAACAGATAGAGAAAAAAAGGGGAAAAAAAAAAATCATACCGCCAGGGAGGTTAAAAAACCGAGCGTCGAACGCGCGTTTCATTGGGAAAAAAAAGTGCTTAAAAAAGCACATAAAACGCGCCTATTAGGAACGACCAGGTGTGAACCCAGCCTAAAGCTGACAAGTAACATGATATCAAGAAGGCAGAGAGATGTCTTAATCAGTTTGGTGCTGCTCCTTCACTAGTTGTATTGCTTAAAAAAGAGAACTATGGGCTTTTACCCATAGTTCTCCTTAGGGTAACGGGAAGACACAAACTGGCGTCCTCCCGTTACCCTAAGCTCATTATATACTGAGACGCCGCAGCTGAAGCGGATCCCGACAATTATGTCTGGATCCGCCCAGCTGCGTGAGTGACAGCTGGCTCTGCCTATCTAGAGGCAGAGCCAGCTGTACCCGCCCCCTCCCGTTCCGCCAGTCAGTGCTGGAGGATTGGAGTGGGGAGGGGGGAATCCAGCCCCTCCCCTGTCACGGCAGAGAGCTGTGACAGGATCGAGAAGTGAGCGAACGCCGGTATGTGTTCGCTCACCTCCCGATCTACTGAGCCGACCTGTGACAGTCTCATTGTCACAGGTCGGCTAGAACTATGGGGATGAGTGAAAAAAACTCACCTCATAGTTCTCCTTTAAATGGCATAAATAAAAACCAGGTCAGTGGGCTGGCTGTGCGGTGGGGTGTGTAAATCTCAGGACTAGGTTGAGAGAAATGCAAATCTTGTTCAGGTAAAACACCTGCCATAAAAATAGATTTCAATTATGGATTTAGCTCCTGAAGTTAAGCTATATATATTCTAAGTAGTACTTGAAATGGTGCTACTATAGGACACAATATGGGAAGTGCAAATGTATATTACTGAAACAAGCTTGGGACGAGAACACTGCCATCACATACTGTATGTATTATATCAAATATGTTTGTAGAAGAGATGTTGAACACTAACTATTCAAAGCCTACATTTCTGCAGGTTCCCTCCTCTAGCCTGCTTATTCAACTATAATAAATATCACACATTGATTGAGTCCCCTGAAGACTAAGAGCTGTCACTCAAGTGACACTCTATAGGAATGATTAGCAACTTCTGTGCTTCTTTTCTGCGTTTGTCGCATGTGCGCTAGCCCATTGAAATGAATGAGCTGATGCATGTCAAATGTGGCAAAATGCGTACACACGTAACGTGTGATAATTATTATTATTATACAGGATTTATATAGCGCCAACAGTATGCACAGCGCTTTACAATATAAGAAAGACATTACAATCACAATACAATTCAAGACAAGATGGTAAGGAGGGCCCTGCCCCTAAGGGCCAACAATCTAAAAGGGAAGGGCAAGTGATACACGAAGAGGTAGCTGTGTGGGGACGAATTGTTTGAGAAAGTGATAGTTCAGTGGTTAGGTTGAGGTGGGATAGGCTTCCCTGAAAAGATGAGTCTTAAGGCAGTCAGAGTGGGAGATAGTCGGACAGGTTGGGGTAGAGAGTTCCAGAGGATGGGAGAGACTCTAGTGAAGTCCTGGAGGCGAGCATGGGAGGAGTTGATGAGGGAGCTGGAAAGCAGGAGGCCTTTTGAAGAGCAGAGGGGACGGTTAGGGTGATACTTTGAGACCAGGTTTGAGATATAGCCGGGGGGAGAGTTGTGGATGGCTTTGTAAGTGGTTGTTAATATTTTGAATTTTATAATGCGACATGAAGGGAAGAGCTGGGCCAGCACAGAGACACTACCAGACAAGGAGAGAACTATAATATAGAAGTAGGGAGAGGGCTGTGCAATGGTCACATTTTCTAGCAATTTTAAAAGGCACATTGCAAGTAAATAAAAAAATTATTTATAGAAAGGAATATAAAATACTCGATTCTTCTGTGTTTTACCTGCAAAGTTGGCGACAGAGTCCCTTTATCTACAAAAGTACTGTAAACTTCAATGCAGCCTAGCTGATTTCTGTGTACAAAAGAAGGCTGTGTGCAAGTGTTTGTTAAAGTGATGAGCACAGTATGCGTAGTTCAAGTCTTTAGGGACATTTGGGGAAAGGTTTGTGATTTTCACTGTTTTTAGTGCAAAAAATCTCTTGCCATAGACTACCAGTGCAGCTAAAAGTGTTCTGTAAAAAGATTATGGTTTTGAAAATTATACCAGTGCACATATTCTTTAGGTGACAGCTTGCTGATGGTTGGTACCACTGTATGAAGCCACCACACCGCATCCCGCTGGATGGCAGCAATCTGGTTCTGAAAGGAACGCAGCACCTCTAAACCTATAATGAGACCACATATAGGTATTAGAAAAAGAGTAGCTCATGATGTGGATTATATAACAGAATGGCTTCAAAATGTGAAGGGATCTTACTCTTCTTCTCTCCCTTGTCCCAAGCAACTCCTGCTTCCTTCACTTGAACTGTAATCCCCAGCATCATAGACACTGCAAGCAGGTCTGTGATGTGGACAACAAAGCGTTCCTGAAAACAGAAAAGAGTGCCGTAAGGAAATCTTCTTCTCCTAGATCTAATACAAATGCTGCCTGTCTCTAACCCAAGTTAACATGTAGCAAAATAAACCTGGGCCAGACTTGGGCTTACAGCTCCAGGTCATTTATAAGCAGCAGATCAGGTTCACTATTTCATAATATTAAATTCTCCATCACTGGCCAGCAAAGGGGACCCTAAGATGACTAAAAGAGCTGACTGCTAGATGATTTGGTGCTTTGCAGGTTGCACTTCTAGTGAATTGTCCCTCGATAATTGCAGCTATAAATGAACTGAATGGCTTGTGGTTCTTCTTCACTAGTTAAAAGTAGCTGATGAATTTAGTTAAAGTTTGTGTAATACACTGAAAATCAACTTCTCTCACTTGGTGCCTTTTGGCCTGATGTACCTGTTGATCCTTCCAGGAATCTTAGCAGCTGATAACTTCCTGTCCTCTCTATATGTTTTGACTCTGATCAGTTACAATGTCCTCAATTATGTTGTCCCTAGTTATCTCTGAGGACTAGATAACTCTTCCCTCTAGGTCAGGGGTGCCCATTAGGTAGATCGCGATCTACCAGGCAATCGCAAAGCGAACATTGGTAGGTTGCGATCGGCTCACTGACCTAAGCTCCCTCCCGCGGTGCTAAGGTGGCCAAATGTGTCAAACGCTGCAGACGGGAAGGGGTGGGACAACTCTCCCTGTCTGCAGCGTCGGACACATTCAGCCACACCAGCACCATGGGAGGACAGGACAGTGCACATGAGAGGAGACCTGAGAAGCTGCTGCAGTGCAGATAAGGAAAGACAGCCAAGAGAGAAGGGGCAGCAGAGAGTGAGAAGGGGCAGCAGAGAGTGAGAAGGGGCAGCAGCGAGAAAGAGAGAAGAGACAGCAGCGAGAAGAGACAGCGGAGAGAAGAGACAGCGGAGAGAAGAGACAGCGGAGAGAAGAGACAGCGGAGAGAAGAGACAGCGGAGAGAAGAGACAGCGGAGAGAAGAGACAGCGGAGAGAAGAGACAGCGGAGAGAAGAGACAGCGGAGAGAAGAGACAGCGGAGAGAAGAGACAGCGGAGAGAAGAGACAGCGGAGAGAAGAGACAGCGGAGAGAAGAGACAGCGGAGAGAAGAGACAGGGGAGAGAAGAGACAGGGGAGAGAAGAGACAGGGGAGAGAAGAGACAGGGGAGAGAAGAGACAGGGGAGAGAAGAGACAGGGGAGAGAAGAGACAGGGGAGAGAAGAGACAGGGGAGAGAGAGCACGAGGAGAGAGAGAGAGCAAGGAGAGGGATAGAGAGGCAGTAGTCCCAGGAACAATTTTAATGTGCTTGTTTTTTAAATAAAGGTGTTTTTTTGTTGGTAGATCTCATCATTTGAAAAGTAGATCTCCAGACGAAAAATTGTGGGCACCCCTGCTCTTGGTTATGGGAAAAGGAAGAGGCTATTGCAGTCTTGTCCTAGGATAACAATGTTGCTCGTCCATAGATACAGTACGATGATTGTTCAACACAAGCAGCCAGTGCCCACAATAGACAGAGCAAGCAATTCTAAGTCTTGGGCCATGTCACAGCTGCTCATAAAACACACCCGCATCTGCTGATCTGACATGGCGCTTCTCTTAGCTCCAAAAAAAGGGGTTTCCCTTTTCTGGATAACATTTTCAAAATTGTTTCAAGACTTCACAAAACGCTATTTTATAAAGTGATCAAACAGCAAACAAGGACTATTAAACAAGAACAGTGTTATATAACAAATGGAAAAAGACACAGGGGTGAATGTGTTACCTTGAAATCAATGTCGGTGTATTGCGGCTCCTTTCTCTCCTGCATTAAACCCAGACAAAATGCCTGGAAGTTGATTTCATGTTTGGTCTGTTTGATGATTTCCCTCAGCAAGGCGCGTGAAGCTCGCAGATAATCCTCTTTATTGGTAAGCAAATCTTGGAACACCATAGCTAAGAACTGAAGAAAGCAAGAGACGTTTCACACTGTGAGCTCTTTCCTCCACAATCACGCTAATTTGACTAATAAGCTAGTTACCTTTGGTGCCAGCTCGGAGCTGTGCTGTAATACCGTATACAGAATCTGCATGTTGTTCGGGTTCCTAGCGTTGGAAAGCTCATTAAAAATCACAAATTTGACCATTGTGCCAAGGTTGTCTCTGTGTGCGTTCAACAGCTCCCTACCATAAGAGAAAGGACAGAGGTGTCAGAAAGAGTTCAAAGAGACAATCCAGCAAAGAATAGAATTGTTTTTTTAGCAGTTTTCAATCAAACCATCAAGTAAATGCTTTATGACTGGTATGATTTTGAAAATGCTAGTAGCATGGCTGGTACACTGATCCTCTGATGTTAGTAGCCAGCCAACAAGTATCAGAACTTGAAAACTCAGAAAGTACAGAAGCCACTGGATCAGCATGATATTCAGCCAATAAGATCTTTTAGAAGGGGCTTGGAAACATCACCACACGTCTTTCTCTTCACGTGTTCCTTTTATTAGCCACTGCCTATTTATACTGTCTTAATCCTGTGCAGCTAGTTCTTGATTCCATTGATGTCCCTATGTAATACTGCTGCTTTACCCTGAAGACTGAAGACTTCCATAATCTTATGACGATTCCTTCTTAAAGCTGACCTTTACCCCCTTTCACTAAAAATCTCATCAGCATGCAGATATGAAATCATCTTTCATAAGTTAAACATATTTTTCTTTTACTTGCAATTTCTTTTTTTCTACTTTCTGGTCCACTTGGGCACGAATGATGTAATCATGCCCATGCACTGCATCCTGGGAAGGTTACATCAGCAGAGCATTGCTGGGAAATCTCACGAGATCTCAGGGAAAGGCATCTTCCTCCCTGAGATGATGTGCATGGTCACATGTCCTAGTCATTGTAACATTCCTACCTTTCCTCCGGTTTCCGGCAATACAGGCCGCTCCGTCGGAGTTCGCGTGACGTCGCGAACAGTGACGTCACCGGACTCCTCCCCTTTTTTCTATTTAAACCGCGGGAGTCATTTGCCTGGCGTTCGTGCTAGGAGTCTGACGCCAGGCAAATACCCCCCGCAGCAGACCGCACTATTGGGCCGGACAGAGCCCCATCCTGCCACCACTCTATTGGGCCGGACAGAGCCCCATCCTGCCACCACTCTATTGGGCCGGACAGAGCCCCATCTTGCTCCCACTCTATTGGGCCGGACAGAGCCCCATCTTGCCTCACACTCTATTGGGCCGGACAGAGCCCCTCCTCCAAGGCTGCCTCAGCCTCTCCACGGCCCTGCCCTCGGCCAGCCCACTCACAGAGAGATCTCCTCCCTTGAGCCAGCTCCACAGGGAAGACCTGCACCTCACACCTGATGCCACCGGGTGGCAGCAACACACTCCAGATCAACTCACCGCAAGTATCCTTATACTACTATAGCATATTACTGTGAACTGCCAATGCTTATCAGTTAATACCAGTTGCTCCCAGTCTTGACTGTGTGTAACCTATGCTAAAATAAACCACTTGCCTTCTAACTCTGATCTGGGTCTTCCAACCTTACTGCTACCTGACTGTGTTAAGTGAACTACTACACTGAACCCATAGATATATAGGCATCTGAAGCTGAGATCCACACCAGCCACTGTAACCACACCTCCCGCATTACAGTCATGTGCCAGAGTTCCAGGAAGTAAAAGGAGATGGATTTATCTGCCTTTAGCAAAAAAAAGCCACGGTGAGAAGAATGGGGATGAAAAGAAATACAAGGCATGCAAAAAACAAAAAGCTGGCAATTATCTAGAAGTATGTGTTTGTAGATTGTCATTACTAAACATTTCTAAAGGTGCCCTTGTTGTGATTTTGAAGATATGGGTAAAGGTCCTCTTTAAAGGAGTTGAAACTCTGCCTACTATGTCTGAACTCTACCTGAACTTTACAGTGTTTCTTAAGTATAACGGTAAGACTCCTTGAAAAGATAAGCAGCACATTTCCTGAACAGGCAAGCATATTTTGATACAGTGCCAACAAGTAATGGTACTGATGACAGCTGAAGCTGATTGGACCGACCACCAAAAAGTGGAAGTATCCATATGAACCTATTTAGATTATGTCAGCTGACCATTGGTGCTTCTCATCTGTTGTGTGGGGCAATTCACGAAGAAGAGGAATGACAAGTATAATACTTCACATAGGATCCAGCTTACCGCACAGCCAGCATATAATGATTAAGGAGAACTTTGGGCTTGAGTCGGATTTTAATTAAATTAGAAATGACTTCCATGTCTTCCGAACCCTGAGTGTTACAATTCATGCAGACTGACATAAGCAGATCCTGTGCTGCACGAGTCAGCTAGAAGAAGAAAACAATAACAAAAGTTAAAATAAGTGAAAAGTTGTACATAATGGGCTCTTTAAACATAAGATTACACAGATACAAATGTAAACAGGTCAGTATTTGTCATAGCCCAGACATCCCACATAAGCAGAGCTGTGATACTGGGATAACAGCATGCATGCAGCAAATGATCCTACCTTCGGGTTCTGCAGCCACATCTCCAACTTCTGCACCGCCATAAGTCGCACTTCCTTGTAGCCACAAGTGGCAGTAAGCAAGCGAAGTAGATTCCTGGAAACATTATCTATAGGCTGTCGCCGATTAAGCTGATCCCTCAGCATGTCTAAGACATATTCTTCCACTCCGTCAGCCAAATCTTCATACCTAGCACAGGCAAATATATGCCATTATATAAATGCAGCATAAATGCAAATGCTTGAGGAATTCAAATCAATCAAGGGGAGGCTCTCATCCTACTCTAAGCTAATTATTCCTTCCTCCGGGACACAAGTACCACAGAAGAGATTTCCTTCAGAAGGTTTTAATGGTCCATTTAACCCAAATCATTCTTTGATAGATGCTTGAGGATGAAATCACTATTTTTGCTATAGCCTTTGAGGACTGCAGATGTGAGGTCAGTGCAATGTGCGCACCCCAGCTGTGGCATTGGGAGTAGACATCTGTTCTGGATTTGTCATTTATTTTATATTCTAAAGAACATGACAGTAGTTGTGAAAAAAAAACAAAGGTAAACGGGAACAGGGCCAAAAAGAGCAAGTAAAGACTTTTCCAGAGTACATAAATATGACAATTTTTATGGGTTATGTACTTTATGTATTAAAATACAAAAAAAAACCAAGGAATTGAATTGTAGGTGCACAGTGCTTGTAAACCAGTCCACTAGTTCTGCCTATAACCATTTATTTAGCAGGTGCACTTAGTGGAGGTGATATGGACAATATGGAGATCTTCCACTGCGGTCTTCAACAAATCCATCCACCAGGCTGTGCCTATAAAAGGAATATCACTTTTTGGATTGGGTTACCCTTTAAAGGAGAACTATGAGGTGAGTGTAAATCACTCAGCCTCATAGTTCGAGCCGACGTGCGACAATGAAACTGTCACACGCCGGCTCAATAGATCGGGAAGTGAGCGAACACATACCGTCGCTCGCTCCTCTCCCTGCAGAGAGCCGTGACTGTCACTCACAGCTCCCTGCAGGGATTCCCCCCCTCTCCTGTCCGATCCTCCAGCGCTGACTGGCGGAACCGATGGGGGAGGGTACAGCTGGCAAGTATACAATGCATGCTCAATACATGCCGGTGCCTATACACATTCTCTTGACTGTGCCAACATTGTACAATAAACAGTGGCATTTACCCACAGTACAAGTCCAACCTGGTGAACTTCCAGAACAGCTTTGCAAACAGTGGGCTATAAGAAGTTAAAAAAAAAATGAATTAGTTCTCTTGGTTGTCACTGAAGATGATGACTAATAGGAATTGTAATAGATATGGATACATATGGCCTTTAAAGGAACATGAAGGAAGCATGTACAGCACCAAGTAGTGTGAAAAACACCAATGGATTTCCTGAGAACACATCCTGAGAACAAAATTAATTAGAAAGAGACAACATACCTTTGCATTAATTGTCCCTCCTCCTCAGGGCTTAGTTTTTCCTCAGCGATAAGCAGCTCACTTTGACTATCCTCCTCTTCTGGCAAGGATGGGTGAGGACTGTTGCCTGGTGTAGCAATACAAGAGGAAAGAGATCTTTCTTTTAGTTTTTGGCTCATTAATTACTTTAATGGTAGAGCTATTATTGCCTATTTACCAGCGCTAATTTCTCCTGAAATTCTGCCAGCCTCTCCATGCACAGCCATGCTTTTGGGGGGCATTTTAGTGCAGAACGCAGTCTGGATGTTCTCCACAAACGTCTTACAGTGAGGGCTGTCCACCCAAATCCTCTCTCCTAAAGAGTCTTCTATGTATACCTAAGACAAACCATGTAGAAGAAAGAGTAAAAATAAATTACATTATTAAATAAATATTATATATAAAATATGTACTGTGCAAAATGTAATGTAAGTTAATGCAAACGTTTTGCAGCAAGAACCATAAAGTGGCCTGCTCATACCTTGTCAGTTCTCCTCTGCCACCCCAAGCTGAATTGCAGCCCCCAGGGGAATTGCTTCCAAGTTAGAATCAGGTACCCTATGGTGTCAGCTTTTACACTAAAAGGTTACTATTGTTTGTGCAGTAAAGTCCCCATAAAGTATTTCCAATGTTCTCACTCACTGAGTTATTATTGATAAAAATCAGCTTGAGACATAGCTATTGATGCATCTTTTACATTTGATTGGCCTGCCAACATTTTATGATCATCTGTAACATATAGCTTTTGATATAAATACATTGCTTACATGTACTAAAGTGCACAGGAGAGAGTAAACAGAGTAAACTCTTTCAGTAGGAGGCTACAAATTAAGATTTTTTTTCCTCTATGAACTACACAACTCTGACAGCCAGTGTGACTTCTATAAGTACCAAGCAACTCCCAGATACTAAGCAAAGACGACTGATGCCTGGAGTTGAGGTATAGGCCACAGGGTACGAAAAGTTCATTCTTATCCAACCTCATATAAACAATGCCTATATGCCAGAGGCCCACACTGTTCACCCAGTGAAAAAACCCAAAAGCGAGAGGAGATGGAACGTGTTAAAAAATAAACTCTGTGGGAAAAGGATTTTATAAGAAGTAAACAACTTCCCCTTTTAAACAAAATCTATGAATATGGGGGAAAAACACAATAATATGAGTATATGTTTATTTCAGAGCTATCTTTTTTTTCTGCATTTTTCAAACCTTTACAAATATTTCAGGCCAGTTCTCATCTTCTTCATAGGCTGCCATTAGAAGATTGCCGGCCAGAACGGACACCAAGCTGTTGCCTTTGGCTTTAAAATTGATTGTGGCATCTCTTCGTAGCAAGCTGCACAAAGCCTGAAACACAGCGTACATTAATATTAACAATGAAGAGCTGATCAAACAAAAGAATTTTACACATAATCAACTGAGCTCCAGGCAAGTAGAACAAAAATGAGAATCCAATATTGTATTAATGGTAAAAAAATAAATCACTTTAAATGATCGGTGCTTTTTAACACTTATATATTAACCCCTTCGTGACGGGAGACGTACACTGTACGTCCCTCCACAAAGGGACCAAATGACTCGTCACGTACACTGTACGTGACGAGTTATTTGCTGCATTAGAGGGCTGGTAACCGCTGATAATTTTTTAGCTGTGCTGGTTTTGTAAAAAATACTACAAATCAAAACTGGGTTTTTAAAAAAGTTTTTTCCTCTTTTTTTATATTTTATTTGTCCTAAGTGAGGCGTTAGACACACATATGTGATATAAATATGTAGCCCTATCTGTCCTCTAAAAAACAATATATAATATGTGTGAGTGCATTTTGTAAGAAAGTATATTACTGACGTGGAAGAATCACGCATGTAGATCTCAGTAGCCTCTGCCATCCTGTATATGATCCTGCCATAGAGCTGTCTCTGGGGATACATTAGAGACCTTTATACTCTATGGAAAGCACATTCATGGGATGAAAGAGAAAAAGTGGCATCAGAGGGCAGAAAACATTACCGAGCTCTTTTTGTCTATGGCATTGAAATCTACATGCGTCTGCATCTGACGTTTTCAGCCGTATATAAAGGGTACCTTTCATTTACCCTATCTAAAGCATAGGATTGACCACAGCAGTGAGCTACTGCTCTTTATTGACCAACCAGTGGGCATGTGGTGGATCCTTGACCAAGCTGTATGTCTTACCTATACTGAAGGTAAGGTTTGTGGTTATGCTATCTAGTAGGGATCCCTGAATCACAAATGTTTTTGGCAGGTAAGATAGTTTTTTCATGAGATATGTACATAATGTCGCTCAAGTAACAACAATGCCAATAACAAAAGAGGCAACAAAAAGAAAAGTTAAGCGAAGAGGCAGCAGACACAGGCGCCAATACGTATCAATTATACAGTGGCAAAATGAGGTGTACAAACAACATTTCCAATCCTGAAGACATACAGTATGAAGACATACTGTAGCATGGAATGAAAATGTGCACAGGGAAGACCAACATTGAGAACAGTAAGACTTAGTGAGCGCCTATACACTGAGTGGCCAGATTATTATGACCACCTGACTTTTGTAGGCAAATTAGCTATAACTAGCTATAATTTCGCGCTGAAGTTGCTAGAGGGCCAGACCATTATAAATAGGGAAGCAGAATATCACAGTAAAGACATTACAAAGAGGATTCTGCTATTGTGTTGGGAGAGGAGGTCCACTATCCCCAGACCTTATCAAAGAGAGCAAGATGACCTCTATTATTATATGTTAATTTATAAAGGGAGAGCATAGAGCTTTGACATTTCCACATATCAAAAGGCATGAAAGTTCACAAATATTTCAACCTTGTAAATAAACTGTTTGCCTGGAGACCAACTTATATTTGAAATATAAAACTAGCTTGAATGAGGTTTTATAATGGACACCCCCTCAAGTTATGCAAAGATCTGACAGGCAAAACATGTAAATTGATGCATATTATGAGTACTAACTTACATTGATGGTAACATGGAATGATCTTAGTGCAAGTCACAAATCATATGTGAATCATATCCACTGAAGTACACTCTCCACCAATCTTAATATATGCAGTGTAATGTCAGGCTGTACTGTGTATATATTAAGATCTGTGGGCAACATATGATCAATAAGTAAATCAAACAAACATTTGACAGGACAACATAAAATGTATTACTTTAAATAGGCATTGGAAATTATGTGTTAAAGGGTTATTAAACCCTCAGTGTGTTTTTGCATATATCTACTGCTAACAAGCAGTAGATATATGCAAAAACGTAAAAAAACCTTTTCAAACAGGTTTAAACTTACCTGTGTCTTCGCCGCGTGCTCCCGTCTGAACATCTGAAGAGTCTCGGGCGGCCGCAAAAGATCTTGGGGCGGGCGCATGTGCAGTTCAGATGTTCGGCCAGGAGAAGAGGAGAGACACAAGGTAAGTCCATGGAGCAGCGTGCACCTGCACAGACTCAGCGGGACATCAGAGGAGAGGAGGACAGAGGAGTCAGTGCTGGATCGGAGACTTGCGCCAGCACTGGAAGGACAGCTGAAAAGGACAGTAAGGAAGAAGATGATGATGATGATCGAATAAAGAGGCATCATTTAAGGTAAGTCCTGACATTAACATTGGGTGGGGACTACCTGCTTATTGCAGGGATATGGGCAGACTATTTTTTGTCTATGGCAGGCACAGGGAGATAGGTAGCCATTATTGCCTATTGCTTACTCTGGTGTATCGAAAGTATTTTACAACCACATGGAGGATGTAAACAACACTCAGACCTGCACAGATCAACAGCAAGCAACACAAGTCTGATCTGAGGATTGTGTTTACATTGAGGGAAAACATGGCTTTTTCTTTTTTACATAAAGATGCACCAATCCTTTAGTAAGGTACAGTTTTAAATCATGCCTACCCAGTCTACAGTAAAACTACAACCCCCTAGGCATATTTCTGTAATATACAAAATATACTACAAAAGAAACACAACGCATAAAGACAAACCCCACCTCTATGACACCCTCTGTTGCGAATATATTGGGCTTCATTTTTGCCAGGTACATTAAACTTAAGTACAACGTCGGATCTGGTTTTGCCCTGTTCATCTTAAGTTGCTTTACTGCTCCGCAGAGTACCCCTTCGATTCTGTCATCATTGCCCTCTTGCTCAGAAGCTTCAATATCATCTAGCAGAGACGCTGGAGGAACTGAAAAAAAGGGGAAGAAAAGATCATCAGGGCTTATACTGAAAGGCTTTAATGATGTTTGGTCACAAAAGAGTTAAACCTGTAACAAAACTGGGCAATGCAACTAAAAAAAATATACTTAGAAAGACCTGAATGAAAAAAAAAGAAACCTCTAATAGTAAGATGGAATACATATATGCAATGGGGGTTAAATTGCCTTTGAAGATTCATAAGCTACTAATACTGCAGGTCACAACATTTCTGAAAAGAAAAATAAACAGCTGAAGCCATCTTCAGAGGCAGCAATGAAAGCAGCAAAAGATACTTATAAACAGTGTGTGCAATCTAAGAAACTATTTGTTGACCTGCACTGCACATTCAATCCCAAGCAAATACGGAACATGTTCTAGAGTAAACAGACATTGGCACCTTCAATTGGGACAACAGATGGCTCTTTGATAGATGGAGAGATCGCTCTCTTCTCTGCTACAGCCGCCTCAGCCAATCGCCCTAAGGCGCTCAAAGGGGTAGTGGATGAAAGTTTGGGCCGTTTACTGAGCCCAGGCAGTCCTGAAGTGCTGGCTAATGCAGCTGAGGCCTCTCGCTTCCTTTCAGAGGTCAGGCCAGAAGCAGCTGGCTTCAGAAGATTGGAGGGGGCTTTGGAGTCACTGGTTTGTCCCTTGGAGCCCAGAGCAATAAAATCTCCTGGAGGCGGATGACCTGCATGTGAATGAGAAAGAATAAATGTTCATCCAAAAATAAACTTGAGGAAACATATAGCTGCAATAAGACATAACTGTCAACTAATCAAGCATCCAAATGCCCTGGATGATGATGATGATGATGATCAGTTTAAGTTAAATATATTTTTTTTTTTTTATTGTAGCCTCATGTAACCTCTGTGAAATATTTAATTATTTGATCAATTGCACCAGTTTGTTGTTGTACACTAATATTCCCTACCGCTGTATTTTTTTGCAATCTTTTTCTTGTTTGTTACGTAAAAAAAAAATCAAAGAAAATATGATTTAAATAAATACATTGTTTTGCATTCTTCAGTCTATCATGAATGCAGCTGCTAGACTTATTCACCTAACCAACCGCTCAGGTGTCTGCAACCCCCCTCTGTCAATCCCTGCACTGGCTTCCAATAGCCCAAAGGATAAAATTCAATATATTAACAACCACCTACAAAGCCATCCAACGGCCACTCGATCAGTTTCAGATTCTCGGGCGGGAGCGCGCAGCGATAACACGGTAAGTGTAAACCGCTGTTAAAGCAGGTTTTTAAAAAAAAAACAAAAACTTTTTGCCTATATCTACTGCTTGCTATTTTGCAAGACTGTGTCTTGGCATTGTCAGCTTGAAACAGGAAGTGCAGCTATTGGCAAATTCTACAGGAAAGAAACTTTATTAAGAAATACCCAAAAGGGAGCTGCCCCCCAGAATACTTCTTTCAGCCACTCGATCTCCTGAGACAGGACAGTAGATTCCTTCCTAGCAAATTTAATTGGCTGGCTCCTTGTGCTGCTTGTACCTCTCTCACGCTGAGCTCTGCTATACAGGGGCTGCATGGGAGTGATACAAAGTCAAATTGGAGTACTTAGAATGCTTTCATTTAAACCATGTATTTAATAATAATGAATACATAAAGGTATTAATTTGTCTTTTTACATTTGCCTGTTGATCAGCTTTGCATTTACAGATAACCGATCATAAGTTGGTCATCTACCAGCCACTGGCACAGTAGCTGGTGTTCAAACCTAGCACACTTCCTTTTCTTTTATGCAGTATTCTATCTTTAAAAGAAGCGTACATCTACCATGCCCCTACTAAGATAGAGCTGGAAGTTGGGAGGGTGGTGCTGGAGCGGTTTAGGACCAGGGACAAGACTTCAACCTGGCTTCTGTTTTTTTCTATGCTAAGCTCTCACAATCCTAAACAGCCAAGATCAGCACCAGCAAATCCATGTCATACAGGTTACAGCTACATGACAGAAATGCTTCAGTTTAAAAGGTCACCCTACCTGATGACTTTGCAGCTGCGCTGGGCCGACGCACAGCGGTTGCCTTTGCACGATTCATCTTGTTTATACTTTGAAAAAACACAGAGATAAAAGATAAAGAACAGACTTTCTATAAGGCATTAATACTACAAAGTGCATTTTACAAAAGGTGGAAGATAGCATGTAGTATCAGCATGGGATCAGGTACTTGTAGGAACAGCAACTGTAAGATCTCTGGAGGCCTATCACATCTAACGTTAGGCTCCAAGAGTCACTCTCCAATAGACAAATACAGTTACAGTATTTACAAATCTTTCATTAGTACGCCTGAAAAAAAATTTAAGGAGTGAGAGACAGAGAGCAAGCAAATGTGAAAAAGAGAGTGGGAGCACACTTGAGAGCGTAACCGTAGACAGAGTACAGGAGAGGGAAAAGAAGGAGGGGAATGTGAGAAAAAACATGAATGATACCTTAACTGGCAGGGGCTCCTATGTCATATTACAGGGTCCATCAGGCTTTTGAAGTCATTGACATTTCTTGAATCTGCCAAAACAATTATAAAAAAACAAATAAGCATACATAAGACTTTTGTTAAAAATTTGTAGTGAAACTGTTTTTACATATGGTCCATAAATGCTGTTATTTTCAGAGATATGGTTTCAAATCAATACATAACTGCTTAAAGGAGAACTATGAGGTGAGTGCTTTTCACTCACCTCATAGCTCTAGCCGACCAACGAGCTATAGCTCGCGGTATACTGAGCTTAGGGTAACTGAGCTTAGGTACCCTAAGGAGAATTATGGGGAAAAGCCCTGACCCCATAGTAAGTTACCGAGATCAAAAACATACAGGTATTATTCAGGACCTGTCAGGATTTTAGTTTTAGGAACCAGCTGCACTGACAACAACTATGGAAAACCGTAAAAGTTACACGCCAGATGTAATTGTTACGAAGCATTGGCTACCCGCCTCCTGGGATTTGCCTAGCCCTGTATTAAACTTACAATTACTTAGCATTTACTGTATGTACTTGACATGGAAAATACATCTCTCATCTTTACATCCTCTCTCACCCTTACATCATCTCATACATCCTCTTAATAGGAATATCATTTGTTTTTATTCTGCCTTGGGTTCTCCTTTAAGTCAACTCTTCCTCATCATACTGGTTAACAAGAGATGGAGCATTTACATGCCCGGTTGTGGCTGTCAGTAGGGTTTAGTGTATCCTCAGGGTTATGTCACATGTGACACTATGTAACAGCTGCCCAAACATATAGAAAGACATAAGCATAGGTTACTGTCTGTGCAGACCATGGCAAAGACATTGCAAAAGCTCCCCAACTAAAAAGTGACAGTCTATTATAAACATAACCACCAATAGCCCCAACACAGCATTTCTGTAAACTGGTTTAACTAGCAGTAATTAACCAATGTGATTGTTGAAGTTTATGTAAACCTAAAACCTTTTTAGTTTTGGATAGAGTAGGGATGTTTTAGAGCCCCTGTTCAGTTTCCATGACTGTCTGTGTCCCTCATAAATAACATTTTTCCTGATAACCATTGTCACTGAGGCAGAAAGTGAGGTGATATCCCACGTTTTGCAGTTGTCACCAGAACATGAGGTGAGTGAAAATCTTCCAATGGGGAAACCTGTTCTGGGGACAACTTTCTAAGGCAGGGGTGTCAAACTCAATTTCATTGCGTGTCGCATCAGCATTATGGTTGCCCTCAAAGAGCCGGTTGTATCTGTAGGACTATATAAATTTATCTACTCTTTATCATGCTGAATAATTGCCTCTGCATTTGATTATTACTGGTTTTAGTAATAATGTAATAACTAGCTGTGAAAGTAGAAATCTAGGAAAAATAAAGGCAATTAGTGTAATAGTGTGGACTCTCAGGTGGCTGTGCAGGTTCTATCGTGGGCTGTACAGACTCTCAGGTGGCTGTGCAGGTTCTATCGTGGGCTGTACAGACTCTCAGGTGGCTGTGCAGGTTCTATCGTGGGCTGTACAGACTCCCAGGTGGCTGTGCAGGTTCTATGGTGGGCTGTGCAGGCTCTCAGGTGGCTGTACAGGTTCTGTGCAGACTCTCAGGTGGCTGTGCAGGTTCTATGGTGGGCTGTGTGGGCTCCCAAGTGGCTGTACAGGTTCTGTGGTGGGCTGTGTGAGCTCTCATGTGGCTGTGCAGGTTCTATGGTGGACTTTGCGGCCTCCCAGGTGGCTGTGCAAGTTCTATGGTGGGATGTGCAAACTCTAAGGTGCATGCGCAGAATCTATGCTGGGCTGTATGGACTCTCAGGTGGCTGTGCAGGGTCTATGCTGGGCTGTGCGGCATGGATCCACACAAAGGAGATTTGCCACTGGCACTGTAAACAGGTACCACAATTCACAGGAAGGCTGCCGGGACCTTGCTGGGGACCTCAACAGCCTTCCTGTGAAACCCGATGCCTGTTTATAGCATGGGTTTCAGTTTAAAAATGTAAAGCTGCTGGAGATTTGGCCAGCGAGCCTTGTGTTTGGCACATGTGTCCAAAATAAAGTGTTTCCCCTCATTTTGTAGAGAGTTCCTTTCACTTCCTGTTTCTCGAAAACAAGAAGTGAAGGTAAATCTCCACAATGGCACACAAACAACAAAAGTATTGGCTAAACACATACTTTAAAGCATATGCTAAGCCAACAATTTATTTTTTTGTAATTTTGAACAGAGTGAGGGAGTCATTAAAAACCTGTGTCAGGTTTTATTGATGTCTGTATCCCCGTTGGACAGATTAACGCTCCCATTGGTCATGGTGGCCATTCTCTCCTGTACAGAAAGTGATGAAAATCCAAAATTTTGGGAGTTGTCACAGGAACAGAAGGTGAGAGATATCTTCCAATGGCAACACTTGTCTAAGAGGAGTTTTCATTTGATTTAGAGAAAATTCCTCTTACATTTTGTTGTCTCTTTGGGATAGGAATTGAAGGGACATAAAGCAGCAAAAATAAAAACCGATAGGGGGTTTAACTATTCCCTACTCAATACAAGCAAAGAGACAGTTTGGGCTTTACATACACTTTAAAAGGTTTAAAGAAAGAGATTTACATTCTGCAGCAGCTTAACACTTTTCTACCTGACCTAAGATCTATGGGATATTCCCTAATAGTAATGGTGACCACTAGCAAAACTTTCCTAGTCAGTGTGTAAACTATGAACCTTTTATGTGTACTGTTAAATATTTATAATACTTCTGCTTTGTAAATGTTAAATGAATGACGCTCAGATAACAGCGTAGAAAACTGTGAGGTGACCTTTCACGTCACCTAAACTTTCACTTGTGGTCAATCGAAGCTTAGACGTTGAGTACATTAGATTTAAAGACTAAACTTTATATTCAAACAACTGACCCATGAGTCATTTATGCACACAAATAGCTAAATCAGGGGTAAACAAACCAATACAAAAATGCATGAGCCATTCCCATGCAGACAAATGTCTAGTTTAATGGTCTGTATAGTCCATAAAGAATTCAGAAGCCATGTAAAGAGAAAAAGCGCCAGGGACAACCACTCCTCTGAAGGGTTAATGAATGTGCATGCTGCAGGTCGCTGCCCCACTTCAGCCAGGGAGACTGTGATATCTAAAAGAAAAGCACAAACAGGGGGCGCCTTCACTAGTGCAGATGAATTTGATTCAATTAGAGGCAAACAATAGGAATAGTACTCACAAGAGTAGATGAACATGAGCCTTTAGACAATAAACCAGGATGAGGCAAGTGGGAGCTGCACAGACGTTCCTGTGTGCCAGTGAAAAATGCATACGTTGACGCGTTTCCGGGATCACGTCCCCTTCGTCAGAACCTAACCCCCCCCTCTCCATAGAATAAATTGTAAATGACAGCCAATCGGACCGAGCACCGATAATCCGTCATCACCTAATGGGAGTGTGGACAGTGGAGGAACAGGAGGGTCTTCAATGTTCCCCGCCCACGGATGCTCGGAGTGGCTACAACGAGTGACCTGACCAATCTGTAGTAGTCCTCCGCTGGCCCTACCCTCTATTAATGTTCCCTCTGTCCAATCAGAGGGGCAGAAAACCGATCTGTGTTGACACTGAGCTTCACCGTCCTGTGTTAAACCTTTGTTAGGACAGTGTTCAAATCTAGTTTACAAACCATAATAAGATCTGTTTTCTGTCAAAAGTTCTAGAAGCCTGGCTTCCGCATTGCATGTTCATGAGAGGGAACTCGGTCTCTCCAGTTTTGATAAATTTGCCCCCCTTGTGTCTCCAATCTTTGTCTGGGGACAGACACACTTTGAAATTGTTCAGAACAGCTTGCAGTCTGCCAAAAGGCCTCCTCCAATGGAACATCAAGAAGGTCAGACATATTTCTTTATGTTAGGTATGCTGTGTGAACACAAACACAAAAGTATAGTTTTCTGAAATTTCACAAAAAAGTTGGAAATACACTTTAAAGGCCCCCAAAACATGCTAGTCTATATTGTTTTGGACAACAACAAAAAAAGTCACTGGAAATGAGGCGTCGGGCAAAAAAAGGCTTGTGTCAACAGGATTTTGGCTGCATCAGAACTGCATCTCTCCCAATACAGGTCGATGGAAAAGCAGCTTAAAGAAGAACTCTGGGCAAAACTTCTCTTAACCCCTGTAGTGGGGTTACCCCCACAATGCAAGGGCTAAATGCTCGTTTTGGTCTATGCAAAAATAGCAAAGTTATACTCACCTGAAGAATGCAGCTGGCTGCCTGTTAGAGCACTCCCCTCCAGAGATGGAATGTATCCCGGCCTTCCACATGTCCTATACACTGTGTACTGGATGCAATGGCTCAAGGATCCTTAGACCGCTGTAGCAGAGATGTTATTTTTGCACCTAGACCAAAACAAGCTCTTGTAGGCTGAATGCACCTGAAATCAAGCTGCATTTTCCCATCAGCACAAGCCCTAAGAGCACTTCCTACAGCTGAAAGCATTACAGGTGAAACTCGAATAATTAGAATATCGTGCAAAAGTAATGGCAGTAAGTGCTGCAAAAGGGGCCCAAACCAAGTACTGAGTACATATGCATGCTTGTACTTTTCAGAGGTCCGATATTGTTCTATGTACAATCCTTGTTTTATTGATTGCATGTAATAATCTACTTTTTTGAGGTTGTGGATTTGGGGTTCTTGGGGTTTTCATGAGCTGTAAGCCATAATCATCACAATGATGACAAATCACGGCTTGAATTATCTTGCTTTGCATGTCATGAGTCTATCTCATATATTAGTTTCACCTTTTAAGTTGCATTAGTGAAATAAATGAACTTTGCACGATATTCTAATTATTCGAGTTTCACCTGTAATTACACAGATATTCTAATCAATTGTCCTCTTCATACACATAAATGATAAAAGTACGTCACTACTGATGTCGGCTGAGTCATACAGAAGACTGCTGCGCGCCCTAATTTTACAGCAAAGTGACAAGTATGGTAGACGTTTCATTGTTCCAGGTCCCGGACCCTCCACAAGCACACACATGACCACACTATTGGGACACACTGTGACCTTCTTTTACTTGACAAATGAATTGTGCACACAATTAATCTCTCCCTGTCAAACAGTCATACAGACATTAAACACAATATAAATTATCTGGGTAAAAAAACAATACCAAAAAAGGGCCAGCTGGTTAGTTAGTCCATAGCTGGCCAGTTTAATGCAACGAATCCTGAAATATGCTGCATTGCTACCATTAGGAAGTATACAGAGCCTGAACTTTGCTCAGTGACAAGATGTACCACCTTTTATTCAACGTTCAAATGCTAGAGCCTCTACTGTCCACTCACATTCTTGCAATTGACTGTTGAAGGACAACATGCAGTGTTCAGTCTTGAAATCTATGGCCACTGAAGAATCTTCCTGGTGTATTGGATGCCTGCATCCCTTGCTGTCCACTCTGGTTCCATCTGATGGTCCCTACTAGGGATGTCCCGATACTAGTATTGGGGCCGATACTGGGCATTTTCACGAGTACTTGTACTCATGAAAATACCCCCCATTCTTAAAGGCTGATACCGGCCCTTTGAATTTTTAAACTGCAGCGGCTGAGTTCCTGCGCTTGTGGGAACTTCAGGCAGCCTCCTGGGGACCTGGCAGTAGCTGTGCCTGTACGGTTCTATATCTCCTCCTTCCCGGCCGTTCAACAGTCCACAGCATAGCCACTGCCCGCAGCGCCCTGCAGAGATCGCAGCCTGGGGACATGTATTCTGCTCTGGTAACATCTGTATTTAAGCGGTGAGGAACTGCCCTAAAATTAACAGTCTGTGGTTTTTAGAAAAAAAATTCACATGTCCCTTTACGAAAAAGTATTGCTAATTGGTATTGGCAAGTACCCGAGGGAAAGTACTTGTACCCTGTCTTGAAAAAGTGGTATCGGGAAATCACTAGTTCCTACATTACATAAAATGGATGAAATAATGTAGTGGTCAGTGGATGGAACCACACACTCACAAATGATAAAGTCTCTTTACAGGAGAACTATGAGGCGAGTGCTTTTCACTCACCTGTGACAATGAGACTGTCACAGGTCGGCTCAGTAGATCGGGAGGTGAGCGAACATATACCGGCGTTAGCTCACCTCTCGATCCTGTCACGGCTCTCTGCCGTGACAGGGGAGGGGCTGGACTCCCCCCCTCCCTGCTCCGCCAGCGCTGACTTGCGGAACGGACGGGGTAGGGGGCGGGTACAGCTGGCTCTGCCTCTAGATAGGCAGAGCCAGCTGTCACTCACGCAGCTGGGCGGATCTCGACATCGAGCTGTAGCTCGCGGTATACTGAGCTTAGGGTGACGGAGGACGCTAGTTTGTGTCCTCCCGTTACCCTAAGGAGAACTATGGGGAAAAGCCCTGACCCTATAGTTCTCCTTTAAAAACAAGACGGCAAGAAGACACATCCAGTGTGCTGGAAAATGTTTCTTTTTTATGTTTTTCAACAAGCACACACTGAGAACTTCATTCCAATAAGCCAATCACAAATCACTTTAAATAATAGTGAAGCTCACAGTGTTGTTAGATTTGTCTTTCTACAGCTTCCCTTGTAATGGTGAGCAGAACAATGCATAGAGGTATATACAGGGCTTGAAAAATCTGCTCGTCCTCTCGCCTGTGACGAGAGGACGGCAGAGCCGGAAGAGTAGCTTCCTGGCCGGCCGTTGTAACTAAACGGCTGGACGGAAGCTTTACATTCAAGCGATCGGTCGTCTCTAGAGATGCCCGATCGCTTGTATTAGCAGCAGCTGTCACTGCCATTGCCGGTCTCAAGATCCACTGGCTGCTCTGTGACAGGAGATCAAAGGAAGATCGGTACACAATCTCGCTCTGATCGCCTCTCCAGTCCCCGAATGCAGGAAGGGATGCATATTACATCACTTCCGCAATCTGCTGTCACGCTCCAGCTTCGGAAGCTGGGGAGAAGCTGGTGAAGCAGATCTCTTCAGCTTCTAGGTGACATTAGGGGTCATGTAAATTGGCTATCAGAGGACCTGTCATGTAAATTGGCTATCACATGGGGGGCTTCTTAGACCCCTATGTGATAGCAATAAAGTTAAGTGTAAAAAAAAAAAAAGTAATAAAAAAATTAAAGAAGCATAAAAAAATGCTTTTTAAATCCCCCGCCCACCACATACACACACAAACATGCGTTGGGTGCGCCTACGTGCGCAAATTACGATTGAGCCTATTGTGCTGCACATGTTACATATCATCGCGAACGTCAGAGTGAGAGCAATAATTTTAGGGCCATTAATCATTGATAACACTAAACTCATGAGCAGTAAAAATGTTTAAAGTGTTGCCTACGGCCAATTTTCGGTGTGGTCGTCTTTTGCGATTTTGCAGGCGCGCGCAATTTTAAGGCTTGAGATGTTTGGTGTCTATTTACCTGACGCAACCCCGTCTTTTATATTTTACCAAAAATATGGGTGAGAATAAATGTTTTATAACATAACGTAGGGAAAACATTTTTAATTTATGGTACTTTTTTCATTATATAGTGAAAAAAAAATAAAAACCCCAGTGGTGATTATATACCCCCCAAAAATGTTAACATAAATTGCAAGGCTATAGTCCGGTCATGCTGACTGGTGGAATTTTTGACTGACTGGTGAGACACCCTAAAATGTTTTAAAGCCCTGGGTAAATCAGTGCTGTATTGAGCAGACAGCCATGCTGAGCCTTGAGGTTCCCCAAGAATGAAGTCTCAAACTAAGCCCTGTAATGCCCCAAGATTTAGGTGTCACACTGAGCCCTGTAGTGCCCCAAGATTCAGGTGTTACACTGAGCCCTGTAATGCCCCAAGATTCAGGTGTCACACTGAGCCCTGTAGTGCCCCAAGATTCAGGTGTTACACTGAGCCCTATAATGCCCCAAGATTCAGGTGTCACACTGAGCCCTGTAGTGCCCCAAGATTCAGGTGTTACACTGAGCCCTGTAATGCCCCAAGATTCAGGTGTCACACTGAGCCCTGTAGTGCCCCAAGATTCAGGTGTTACACTGAGCCCTGTAATGCCCCAAGATTCAGGTGTCACACTGAGCCTTGTAGTGCCCCAAGCTTCAGGAGTCACACTGAGCCCTGAAGTGCCCCAAGATTCAGGTGTCACACTGAGGCTTGTAGGACCCCATGATTCAGGTGTTACACTGAGGCTTGTAGGACCCCATGATTCAGGTGTTACACTGAGGCTTGTAGGACCCCATGATTCAGGTGTTACACTGAGGCTTGTAGGACCCCATGATTCAGGTGTTACACTGAGGCTTGTAGGACCCCATGATTCAGGTGTTACACTGAGGCTTGTAGGACCCCATGATTCAGGTGTTACACTGAGGCTTGTAGGACCCCATGATTCAGGTGTTACACTGAGGCTTGTAGGACCCCATGATTCAGGTGTTACACTGAGGCTTGTAGGACCCCATGATTCAGGTGTTACACTGAGGCTTGTAGGACCCCATGATTCAGGTGTTACACTGAGGCTTGTAGGACCCCATGATTCAGGTGTTACACTGAGGCTTGTAGGACCCCATGATTCAGGTGTTACACTGAGGCTTGTAGGACCCCATGATTCAGGTGTTACACTGAGGCTTGTAGGACCCCATGATTCAGGTGTTACACTGAGGCTTGTAGGACCCCATGATTCAGGTGTTACACTGAGGCTTGTAGGACCCCATGATTCAGGTGTTACACTGAGGCTTGTAGGACCCCATGATTCAGGTGTTACACTGAGGCTTGTAGGACCCCATGATTCAGGTGTTACACTGAGGCTTGTAGGACCCCATGATTCAGGTGTTACACTGAGGCTTGTAGGACCCCATGATTCAGGTGTTACACTGAGGCTTGTAGGACCCCATGATTCAGGTGTTACACTGAGGCTTGTAGGACCCCATGATTCAGGTGTTACACTGAGGCTTGTAGGACCCCATGATTCAGGTGTTACACTGAGGCTTGTAGTGCCCCAAGATTCAGGTGTCACACTGAGGCTTGTAGTGCCCCAAGATTTAGGTGTCACTCTGAGCCTTTAAGGTTCCCCGAGATTCAGTTGTCACACTGAGTCTTGTAGTGCCACAAGATCAGATAGCACACTGAGCCTTGTAGTGCCCAAAGACATAGGTGGCACATTGAGCCTTGTAGCGCCCTGTGTTTAGGAGACACACTGAGCCTTGTCGCCCCCTGGCAATGGAGAACTCCTGTTGTCTAACCCAGAAGATGTTTACACTTTATTTGATATTTAAACAATGAGGTTATCAATGCCCAGGACTGCCCTCCCCATACAATGGCTCTCAGGTATATCACCACCAGAAGCGGAGCCCCAAGCGTCTCACCACAATATTGAACTCCACCGCCGATCCACGGCACTTCCCGGCCGTTTGCGATGACGTCAGAGCCTGCGCCTTCTCCTCCGTACACGGGGTTGTGTCACGTGACGCTGTTGGTTGCGCTGCCCTGTGTAGGATCATTGTCTCTCCATAGACAGGGATGTGTTGGAAATTGTGTTATATTGTATTGTAAAGAGCCGCATAACAGGACGGAGATATGACAGCACTTTGAAGGGTTAGTGATCCTTTCTGCACATTTTCCTAAAAAAATCCCCCATGCTTTCCATCACTTCCAGCACATTGCAAAGCACTGTTAAGATGATACAACAAGCTGCCCTTTTCCCATTGCATACCTGTAGATCCTGCACAGCATGTCTGCAAAAACATCTAGGTGGTGCATGGGCAACCTTTGAACTCTGGGGCAAATTTCCCTGACCACTAACACTCTGGCAGTCTTTCTCCCAATGCTAGGGCATCCTTATGCCTATTGTTCATCAACACTGCGGCATCCTTCCTCTCACTGCCAACAGTGGCATTCTTGCTACTACTGCTCATCAACACTTTGACAGCAAGCATTTTTTTCCTCCCACTGACCACCAACACTGGGGCACTTTTTCTTCCCAATGACACCCAATATGGGGAATTTTTTCATCCCACTGACCCCTCATGCTGGGGCACATGCTATCCGAAAGTGTCAGCAACAACGCTTGGAAGTTTGTAGGGGGCGAAAAAAAGACTTACACCCATCAAAAAGGTAAGTATACAGCGTCTTCTTCTATGGGGTAGAAACGTTTTATGCTGGTGACAGGGTCCTTTTTTTTGTTAAAAGAAGAGTTTTATGGATTTTTACATTACAAACACCAAAGCAAATAAAGAAAAAATAACAACACAGTTAAAACAATGACAGAGTACTATGGTATTTTGTTAACAGAAGATGGCAGGAACAACAAAATATGTAATATTCAACATACCAGGAGTGTTGAGGCACATAGATCAGTGTTATCAATTCCAGTTTTCAAGATCAAGGTTCCCCAAGGTAGAGCCAAATACAGTGCATGAGGAGGAGACGTAGGGATGCCACACCTTATTAAAGGACCTAGGGTGTCCCCTATTATTGTAGGCCATTTTATATAAAGGGACAGTAGTATTGATCAACTGTATCCACATATCTAAGGTCAGTGAGGGTTGAGTTTTCTTTTATAGAAAAAGTAATTTCATCTGGTGAATGGATAAGCGACGGTCATCTAGAAAGCCTTATAAGCATGTATTGGGGCAGTAAATATTAGGAAAGGCAAAATGATTCCATGATTTGGTGCCAGAATTCAAATATTTATTTTCCAATGCCACATTGTATGAAGAAGTCAGTTATTGATTAAGAAGTGCACGCATATACGCTCGTATATACGCAATATACAATTTTGCTTGCGTTGTGTGTGAATGAGGCCGAAAGGACACAGGAAGAGAATTAGCAATGTCTGAAAACTACCAAAGGACTCTAAGTAAGAGAATGCAAAAAATATAGGAGCTTGGGCAAAAAAATCATATTTATAATGTTTGCCCTACCTATTAGATCACTGAGCAAGAACATCCAGGTCTTGGTCATCTTTGACAAAGAGGCTACAACTATTCCAAATATTACCCAGATACTGTCAGGGTTTCTTACCTTTCCTTGTCCCATTGATCTGAAGCCTGTCTTCTGTTGCAACACTGTTAATTCCTCTTTGGCGCCCTCCTATTACCAAACCCATAAACATCATCATTCTGCACAACTACTGACAAAACCTCTGACAACTTCTTGCCTAAAGGTGATGATGCAACAACAATTCACTATGTAACCAGCAGCTTTGCCCATTTGCTTTCCGCCCTTTTGTTTGTTCAGATCTATCAAGTACTCTGCTGTTGGTCCTGTTCTCCGTGTATGACCATGGCTCTGGCTGACTAATCTCCTGGTTCCTGAATTCAACTATGTTTTCCATTCATCCTGCTCTCAGTGTTCCCTGGCCTGGTTCGGGTTACTACCCATTTTGGCATCTGACCTCAACATCCTTGACTTCCTCCATTGTTTTTTGCCATTTTTGTTTACCTGCACTTTAAATTTCTGTCTGGTTTCTTGGTTTCCTGACAGATATGTTGTAAGGGGTAGATTAATGGTGATACCTAGGTATAACAATTTATAATTGTAAAGACAGGTGCATATGTTTAAAGGAGAACTATGGGGTTAAGTCTTTTCCCCATAGTTCTCCTTAGGGTAACGGCAGGACACAAACTAGCGTCCTCCCGTCACCCTAAAAGAAGAAATAATGTCACCAGCACACCATAGTAGTAAAGTATTAATTCATTTAATGGCACATTGCCATTCGATGCAAGCGCTTTCGGGGCCTCAGGGGGTCCCCTTTATCAGGCTCCGAATGACACATCACTTACAGAATCATCAACTTTATATAGACATCAAACTGTGAAAAACAAACAGGCCCCTCCCATGGAAACAGTGTCATCACTGAACACATTCCCGCCATAAGAGATTCAAAAAACAACTGACCTGCGGCAATTCAGATGCATCGCGAAACAAAAATGTAAATGATTTGAAAGAGGGCTAGAAACAAGCTATTTGGATCTGCAAGATAAACAAGAGCATCATCTTACAGTGATATACACTTTTCTAGGTTATGACTATAGAGTCCCTTTATCTGTGGGGATGTGCAAATCAATGAAGCCAATGGTTCAATAGCCAAGTAAATAGAATGGTTTAGAGGGGGCACCCCTGTCTCCTTATTCTAATTATGAGGAATGCCTTAGAGATAAGGTCAATAACTTTTTCTGGCCTTTGGGTCAGTATAGAACCCCCATATCTATTTAATGACATTAGGACCAAATCTATTTAGATATAGCACAGTTTTCATGTCCTTTAATTAAAGTGAGACTAAACTCGGGAGTTAAATCTTAAAAATGCATTCAAGTGCCTTAACTATTAACAAAATCGCTTATTTGTGTATCACTTTAAGATAAAGATTCTCCTTACCAACTGCTGCTGCATCCGTGTTCTTGGTACCATTTAAAACAGCAGGCGATTGCTGTTTAAGTACAAGCGATCCGGCGTCTGTACAAATGCCGGATCACTTGTACGGTGCGGTGCGGTGCCGTGTGTCCCCCCCCCTGCGGCCGCCAGTGGCGCTATCGGCTTCACAGGCTCCACTGACCCTTTTTGTGAGCTCAGGACCGGCTTGGAGGGTCTTCCCTGATAGATCGGAGGAGGGATCAGCGGCTTCTAGCCTGCTTCATCAGCTTCTTTGGGGTCCCTAGGTGACAGGGGTCTGACCCCTGATGTCTCCATAAAGAGGACCTGTCACATTATATTTTCTATTACATAGGGGGCTTGTTATATGTAATAAAGCTAAGTGTAAAATAAAAGTGTTAAATAATAGAGATAAAACAATTTTTTAAAACATCTCTAATTGATGACGTTCCTAACCCCCCCAATATCTCTCCCCCCTCCCCACCACAAACTACCCCCACCTACATCCTTAAGGGCCCAGTCACACCATAAGGAGTGCGTTCAGCCTCTGGAACGCACTGGAACATAACCCGGCTCTGTTTTGGGGCGGGAGGGGGTGTGGCTGCGCATTGAAGTCAATGGCACCGCAGCCATGCCCCCTACCCACAGTGCGATAGCCGTCACCCGAATGCGTGGCACATCAGTGCCTGCGTTCTGGTCCATTGCGATCTGCCAAAATGCTGCATGCACTACTTTTTTGCAGATCCCACTGGACCGGAACACAGGCACTGAAGTGTCACGAATTCGGGTGACGGCGATCGCACTGTGGGTGGGGCGCATGGCTGCGGTGCCATTGACTTCAATGCGCAGCCACACCCCCTCCCGCCCCAAAACACAGTGAGCTGGCTGGGTTTCGTTCTAGTGCGTTCCAGTCCGAACGCACTCTTTATGGTGTGACTGGGCCATCAGGCTGGGACCAACTGCACGCGAAGCAGCGCGGAGCGGTGGCGTGCTGCCTTCACGTGCAGTGTGTCATGTCATTTTGTCTCTGGCACATCAGCTTGCAAGAGCGCGCATAGCTGAGCGTGCTGAGATAAAACATTTCATCTTCAGCCAACCGGCTTGCGCGTATAAACCCACGCGTCAAGATGCGAAGGCCATTCGGTTATTACGCGCGAGCCCATTGGCTGACGATGCAGTCGTTCATCACAATTTTCTGTTCTTGCCTCGGGCGCAAAATAGGCTAGCTACAGCTCTGGTTAAAGTTTATCTATAGCCAAAAATGTTTTCCAATTTTTGATACAGTAGGGAAAGTTTAGAAGCTCTGCCGAGTTTTAATTGAAGTACAGGCTTTTAAAGCGTCACCTATGGATAATTTGGGGTAACGTATTTTGTTGCCGCTTCACATGTGCACACAACGGATTAGATGTGGGTGGGAAAATTATTTTGTTTTGCGTTCAGTTGGGCTTTAAAGTCTAACGTTAGTCAAAGCTTTTTTTTTTAAATCCTGGATAACATTAAAAACAGAATTTCTATATTATTTGTTTGTCCTGATGGCAAGATTTCTCCGTGATTTTTCGTCATGACACAACTTCCTGAGGAGAAATTCCTTCTAAGGTGACAGGAAATTTCCTCTTCACACTAGTACTCATTGAATTAGGTTATTTAACTGCCAGAGCCATTTTTATTTTTTGCATAAATTGTACATTTTTCACTGGCTAAGTCCTTTATTAATCTTATCCATGTGTAACTATAGTCAACAACAATCACGTTGTCACCACAGTGACTGTGACAGAGCAGAGAGGGGGCAGCCTGTGTCTCTCCAGCTGCTCTGGAACCATAAGTTACAGCCGTGGAACCCACAGCCCCATGACAGCAAGAGCACCACAATGGAATCTCTGCCCCCACCACCACCACGTGAAGTCCCCCGCCACATGACGTCACAGAAGCCCTTTGAGTGAATGGAACGCACGGGAGGAGGCGGAGTCTCTCATGACGTCCCGATGATGTCGCTCGTGACGCAGAGTTCCCGGAAGTGGAGTGCCCTCGGTGGAGGAGGCTGTGGCGGCAGCGGCGGCGGTGGTTGTTGTGGTGGTGGAGAGGAGGAGGAGTCGTCCCAGGCACGCCCACGACACCTCACGTCTCTGTACACCTGTGTACGGCCCCTGTGGCATTGCAGGTAAGCGCTGTGAGGGGACCTATGCGCCGGTGTTTGCTGAGTGTATTGGAAGGTGGTGTGTCAGGCCAATGCCGGGGGAGCTGTGACAGCGAAGGCCTCAGCAGTGTCAGGAGGCCTCATAGTAAACAAATGGCTGAGCCAGAGCTGTGTGACAGAGACTGCAAGTGTCAGCGTGAGCCGGGCTGGCAGGGCACGCTTGGATGTGTGGTTTCACAGCTAGCACTGCTGATCCTGGACATACATGACTGAGGTCTAGTAGGGTATTGTTGCTCAGCCAGTGTAAAGAATAGATGTATGGTGATGTTGACGTGTTAGGGGGGGTTTTACCTGATGAAGTAGATTCATAAACAACATTTGGAAGGTTTCGGTCCTATTAGAGCTCATTTATAGAATGACATATACATATGTACAGTGGGGGGAATTTATCAACTGGCGCAGACAAAATCTGGAGCAGTTGCCATGGCAACCAATCAGTTTCTCTCTTTAGTTCAGTTAAGGTTTGAAAATGAAAGAAAGAAGCTGATTGGTTGCCATGCACAGCTGCTCCAGATTTTGTCTGCTCCAGTTTTGATAAATGCCCCTCATTGTCTTATTTTATACACATCTACGTGCAGCCCTGTAACAGGCTATGGGCTCCTTCAGACAGCTGCACTGGCGGCTTAATGTTGCACTGTGTAAAAAAAAAAAAATGTAGGCTGGAGCTGCGTCCGGGGCTGTGGTGTTTGCTGCAGGCATGGAAATGCGTGTACATGAACGCAGTGCAAATCTACCCTATTGGGCCCCGCTGCTCAGGGCCACCATGTCAGTATCAGCAATGTGTACACACTTTATTTATTACAGGTATTAATAGAACGCTGACAATTCACACAGTGCACATTGACATCAGTCCCTGCCCTCGAGGAGCTTACAATCCAAGCTCCCCATCTCATGTGCTTTGGTCCAAAATTGCGGTGCATTCCTAGTTTCTCTCCCCCCCTTAGTGCTGCGCTGTGTCCCCTCTGACAGCGCAGCGTCCAGCGTGGAGGAGAGTGCTGTGAGCAGTGTGTCGTGGGAGCGGAGTCAACACCGCCGGCTCAGCCTCCTGTGACAGCGTGTCATGATGGAGAGCGGGTTCAAGCAGTCAGTGAGCAGCTGAGTGTTTGTAAATAATTGAGGACATAGTATGTTTACTGTGTCCCCAATTATGAATGGACAGGAAATGCTCTACATCACTTCCTGTTCATTCATGATTGTGGGCATAGTAAACATATTATCTTCACAGGTTTTGAATGAATAGGAACACTCAGTATAGAGGCTTTCTGTTCATGCATAAAAAGAAAAAGAGATTGAGGATTGTTTGTGACTGCAAAAAAAGAGATTCTTGGCTCTGTCTCCTCCAATCTTTTTTTCAATTTAAATCTAAAAGGGAAATATCAGGGGTCTGTTTAGAACCGTCATATTTT
>NW_017306536.1:1034181-1035516 GCF_000935625.1 Nanorana parkeri
GGCGGGCTATGGACCCGCTGATCGCCTATATGTGAAACACCCGGTAATGGGTGTTTGCATTGGTCGGGTCTTTTCTGCCTGTGCGTGCCCTCTAGGGGGCACGCGCGAGCAGAAAAAAAATTCCGTCTGGCGACGGCAACCCGCCAATGCAGCAGTGCCGTCCGTCCGTTTTTTTACAACGGGCGGACGGCAAGTGGTTAAAGAAAAAGTTTAGAAAAAAATAATTTTCGGTTTCAGACTGACATTTTTATTTTTACGGTTTCAACATTTCATTTCGGTGCACCTCTTGTGAGTAGTAATTAATTAGCTATTTGTTCCCAAATAGAAGGAGGGATTTAAGATCATGTTCAGATACCTGTGCCGATACTTGACATTTTCACGAGAACTACCAGGGTTGCAACTGTGGCTGGCCTCTGCCACTGTCCTGAAATCATTAGTCTATATTGCTTTAGAAAAACTGTCACATGACAATAAAAAAAAAGTATCAGTAATTGGTAGGGATGCACCGATACCGGTATTTCGGTACCGAGAACGAGTAATTGGTATCTGTGAGTACTGGGACAAAATGGTATTGGTGCATACCTATTATAGTGTGTGTGTGTGTATATAGATATAGTTAGATGTAGATCTATATCTATATACACACACACTCCAGGGGTGTGGACATTTTTGAAAAAACTACTTGTCCAAGGGCTAAAGCGGGGGTCAAATCTACTTGTCCTTCATGACAATCTACTTGTCCCAATACAAAAAAAAATATTTTGTTTTCAGTACTCACTATCGTTTTCAGTATCGGTGCTTCCGTTGGCATTGAGCAGGCTTCCTGGGCAATCAGGAAGCCGGGCAGCGGGTAATGAGATACTACACGACTTCCTGACTGCCAGGGAAGCCGACTCTATGTTGTTTGGCCGGCTTGATTGTGAATGGCTGGGAAGTCGGTTTCCCGGCCAATCAGCATCGAGCCAGCTTGCTAGCCAATCAAGAAACCTGGCGGAGAGTAATGACCTGATTGGCTGGGAGGACAGCTCGATGCTAAATGGCAGCCAATCAGCAAGGAGCTGGCTTCCTGGCCAATCAGGAAACTGGGAGGCGGGTCATTAGTCACTGCCCCGCTTCCTGATTGCACGGGAAGCTGGCTCCATGTTCCCCCTACAGCACTGCCGGTCGGAGGAAATCTTCCTCTTACCGGAAGTTCCAGTATTGGGGATGGTATCTGAGCATTTGGGCGAGTACAAGTACTCGCCCAAATGCTCCGTATCTGTGCATCCCTAATCAGAACTGTATTTGACTGTGCTAAATAGCGCTTCTCATTGGTCAGCGTGGCCTGACCACGCT
>NW_017306536.1:1035770-1055524 GCF_000935625.1 Nanorana parkeri
TTTTTTTAATTTTTATATATTTTATTATTTTTGACTTTTTTTATAACTTAAAAAAAATGTTTTTTTATTTTTATTATTTTTTAACCCCCCCACTTAATTTTATTCCTATCACACAGGGTGTTAAAATCCTCTGTGATAGTTTGGAGGTGACGGGTTCTCTATGGAACCTGCCCTCCAACACAGGACAGATGTTCTGTGTAGTTCCTGACAGCCGAGACAGGTGGCGCTGTGATTACAGCGCCACGGTCTCAGTGATAGCACAGAGCAGACGAAGAACAGAAGTTCTTCGTCTGATCTGCGGGCTCTATGGTGAGCTCCCGTGCTGTGGTGACCGGTCCCCCAGACGAGGGACCCCTGAAAACGAGCGGCGGCTCCACCATATACATTTAGCTCTGCTTGTCCGGAGCCGGGCTAAATGTATTAAAAAACTACTCGCCCGGCGCCCGAAACTGCATGTCTTGGGCGTCGTGCGATAGGAATTCCACACCCCTAATCTCTATCTCTCTCAAACCATGCATTAAAACAGGGATGCAAAAATCCCAGGAGCCCCATAGCCAATGCTTCTTTAAAATGACAGCTATCTCTTAACTTTTGAGTTTTTCTCTACACAGGTCCCCACACAGCAGCGCAGTGACCTGCGGTGACATCCAGTGCACTGCACAAAATGCAGTATACTGCATTTTTCCGTAGTGCACCAACTATCATAACTACGTTGTGGTGTGAACAGGGCACATAGAAAACATAGTACTTGCCTCTGCTGATCTGCTGCAGAAGAAAAGCAGATCAACGCTGTATGTTTGAATAGGACCTTAGGGAACGCACTGCACAGTAGTGTGTTTTTATTAGTGCAATTAAGTACAATTTAAAATGACATCATCACAAAGCACTAATGTATGATACGGTATGAAAATATGTGAAGTTGGCCTGAAACAAGATTTAAAAAGCCCCAAAAAACTGGGCTTGATCTTTAATACTTGGTGGGCAACGGTAACTCATTATTCATGTCTGGTTTTCAGAGCTTTGTGAATTTCATGTCAGCTGTCCCTTTAATGACTGTTTGTTCATAGCCAGAGGTCTAAACAGTAATGCTGTATAAGGCCTCATTCACACACAACGCAAGCAAAATTGTATATTGCGTGTATACGGGCATATATGCGTGCACTATATGCAATCCCAGAATGCATCACTCGTAATGGAATTTTTAATGTGCTGTATGCGTAAATACGCTGCCCGGACGCAACTCTGTTCCATTCTGTTTTTGCCCATATATACGCTACGCAAATATATGGCTCTATACGCGGCTGTGTGTATGGAGCCATTTATTTGCATAGGTTGCATATGGTACAATACGCACATACGCGCGCATACGTGCGGCAGTGTCAATGAGGCCTAAAGGTTTTTTTATGATCAGTGCTTTGGGGTGGAATGTTTTTATTTATATGAGACAAGAGGACATTTTTAGAACAGGCCTGCAAATCTGTTGTTTTTGGGGCTGCGTGTATTAACTTGAGGCTATCATCAACCTAAAAGAGAGAATGTTACATTGTTTTAATTTGTTTGATCAGATTAGGTACATAGCAGGAAGCAGATGAGGCTTTAGGGCCCATTCACATCAGTGGATGTGTGTGGTGATGTGCATTATGCATGCTGGTATGCATTGCAACGCATTGCAGTGCTTGCTTTGAAGAAAAAAAAAACTTTATTGAAATTACATTGAACTATATGCACGTCAGTACATTGTGATAAACTGTATGCTTGCATCATTTCATCACAACGCACACCAATGCAGTGCACTGGTGTGAACAGGCCCTCTACGAAGCCAGGCTTTTTGCCTCGTCTTTGCATTGGGATTGTGTTGGGCAGAGCTGCTCAAGCAACCCAATGGGGCTATTAAAATGGTAAATGAGCCCTAAAAGGTACTCCTTGACTTCAAATAATCTCCTTTAGGTACTACTTTCATTGTGGCATTAACATTTTATTTTGATAACTGTTGAGCACCCCCGCTCCAGTGCCATGATCTGTAAGTGCCACTGTACTCTAAGAAGATTGGGAATTCCCTGATCTGCTTCCACTATGTCATCCTGAACACTCCTGAATAGATCCTGGGCTGCGAGGAACAAGGCGAACCCAGGGGAAAGGGAGTGGGGGAAACGCACAGGGAAGTGCACCAGGTGTAGAAGTGACAGCCGCCCGGTCACTTCTACATGATTGTCACAGGGCGGTAGGTTTCTCTTTACACAAACCCACAGCTTTTATTGCAGCTATAGGTTTGTTTACATTGTTTTACTTCCACGCTGTAATATAGTTACAGCATTGACAGTGAAAGGATGCAAACAAACCTATAGCAGAGCTATAGCGGGTAGGGGTGAAGGTTAAATAAATACGACTGTTTGTTCCTTGTAGAATGATAATAAGCCATCACAGCTGTTTTTCTTTACAAATGGAAATTGATATAGGAACATATGGTATGTTATGGTCATTACTTGGAGTTTGTTTTATGACAATTACAATACAATTCAAGACAAGATGGTAAGGAGGGCCCTGCCCCTGAGAGCTTACAATCTAAAAGAGGAGGGGGAAATGATACATGAGGAGGTAGCTGTGTGGAGATGAATATATTTGAGAATGTGAAGGTACAGTGGTTAGGTCGAGGTGGGATAGGCTTCCTTGAAGAGATGAGTCTTTAGGGAACGCAGACATGAATATAGTGACTGCTTTTGACAACCCATGCCGTCACCACACCTCTGTAGTCACTAGGATCTGGACGTTCTGGGCATACATTAAGGGCACGCCTGCTGAAATTTAGATTAGTTTTGATTTGCTGCTGAATTGAGAAGTCATGTTTTCTGTTAAATGAGCACCTTAAATTTGAGTATTGTTCCATTGACAATATTATGATGACATATCCTTGAATGTGCCCCGTAAGTGGAAAAGCCAATAAACAATTTTGCTGGTTATATTTTTTTTAGCTTTTGCATTATGGAGGCAGTTTATGTTGTGTTTATAAATGGTATTCAATAATAAAAATCTTGTGAAATGTTAGATCCTCTTGTTTCATCTTTCCTTTAAAGTTTTTTTCTCCACAGCGAAGGAAACTGGTAACCAGAAACGAAAACAAGTGGAGATGTTTTCTGTATAACCAGTTTGATTCTAAAACTGGCCATACACCTTACAATTATCGTTCGATTTCATCCCGTCATCGAATGCGCCCGAATACCCCATCATGCACAGACCAATGTGGATTTCGAATATCGTTCGTTATCAATACTAACTGACGGAATTTCGTCGATCGACAGAGCGGATTTTTGTTTGCGCATGTGCAGTGTTAATGTTGCAATTTTGTTTTTGTTTTTCGTACGAAAACGCAACTAATCCATCGTTTTTTTTGTTTTTCGTACAATTCAAAAAACGTTTTCTAGCCTGACCGATGGAAGGAATTGGGCCAGTTGTACAGTAATTGTGATCGTTCGCTTTCCTTTCCATCAACTGGCCGGTTATCCTACGAAAACCCGATCTTGTATGTTTTTCGAATGATAATCGCAAAGTGTATGGGCACCTTAACATTTACATAGTATTTGAGGTTGAATAAAGACATTAGTCCATCAAGTCCAACCTATTAGGATCTCATTCTAGGAGTACCTGTACCCCTGTATATTGCAGTCCCTTAAGAAATCGTCCAAAAGTTTCTTGAACAATTCCACATTATTTGCTGAAATCACCGCCTGCAGCAGTGAGTTCCAGACCCTAACTGATCTTACTGTGAAGAACCCACTGTGCTAGCAAGATGACAGCAGAAATCTTAATGATGCCTACAGACAACATCTCCATTTTCTTCTGTAATTTGCAGGCAGGTTATGGGAATGTGTTTGCTGCTGTTTTTGTTTAGTTTTTCCCCCACTTGAGTATGTGGAACACTTTGTGGATAGGCTTTGTGATTTCGATTAAAGGACTAGAATAGTATCAGGTCTAGTCACCGTTACATCTTTTAACTTTCAGTGGGTACCTAACCTCTACATGGTCTTTATGGTTGCTGTTAGCACAAGTAAATACTGTAGTTAATCCACATCCACCGTACAATTATTTCTAAAATGGCTCATTGTGAATACTTGCAAGTGCAAATTTTCCCTGCAGGGGTTATTAGAATGGCATTCTGTATATGTTATAAAATGGCCTAATTGTGCTTGCCTCTATATACTGTAAGTTCCCACAGATTGAGGAACATCTGGACAGGCAGTATTAATTGTAACTGGGGTTATGAGGTTTGGAGCTGATCACTAATTGTAAATTATGATTTCTTATATCCTATCTTCTTTTGGTTGACAGCTCATGTCTTTGTGGCATGTGCAGAAAAATATAATATGTAAAACCCATTTATTGTACTTAATCAAATATGGTAGCAAGGTGGCGGACAGTGTCAATGTGGTGTTCTAGGTGAGAATAATCCAGCTGTAAAAGACAGCATCTCACCCTCATATACGCTCTGAAACTGTTCTACCAAATTGATTAGCTTTTGTTGTTTGTGTGAGTCTGATATGCATACTGTATAGGAGAAAGCAGATAAGTACAAAAGTTCCATGCTTTACTATAGGTATGTTGTCCCAGATTTAGCGTGTTTAGAAAGAATACTCCATAAAATGGACTGAAACATGCAGGCTCAGCCCAGTCCAGTGCATTTCCATTGGAAAACAATGGGTTTCCAAGGTTTTACCCAAGAAAGCTGAGCAGATGTGAGCAGTGGTAGTACTGCAGCTACTGTGCAGTCCTGTCAAAACAACTGATGGTTCGATTGCATGAGTGGAATCCGCATGATCCGTCTGGCGCGATTGGGGTGCCATTAGAAAATAATGGCACCGCCAGCGCGATCGGCGGTGGTGGCCGATTCTGTGACCGTGCGGCCTAAGATTATAAAGCATATCTGACCTAATCTGCTGCCAAGCACAATAGATACTTTAACCGCTTCCCATTTTTTGTACAACGGCCGGCCGGGAGCTTTCTGGATGTAACAGGCTGTGTATACACGGTCTGTTAGGCCCGCCCACGCGCGAGCGGGAAACGCCATCAATTTAAAAACAGGCAGGGATGCCCGTTAACATACAAGCGATCAGCCGGCTATAGAGCCGGCGGATCGCTTGTATAAGCTGCTGGCCTGTGTCCCCCCCCCCCACCTATGGTCGATTTTGAGTATGGTACCGTGTTTCCCCGAAAGTAAGACCTACCCCGAAAATAAGACTTAGCACTATCTTCAGGGGTTTCTGTAATATAAGACCTACCCCGAAAATAAGACCTGGTTTGGTGGTAGATCTCCTATTACAGAAATCCCTGAAGATAGTGCTAGCCGCAGCTAGTCATGACTGTGGCTGTGAGAATGTTGCAATGCCTCGTGGGATTTGTAGTTCCACCACAGCTGGAGGACCACTGGTTGGCTACCCCTGCCCTAGATGATCTTACACTTATATTATTATATAATAATAATAGAATTATGGGATGAGTGAAATGCACTCGCCCAATCGTTAGCTGTCACACGGTGGCTCTATGGATTGAGAACTGAGCGATCACAAACCACTGATCACTCTGCTCACGATCTTCTCCCTGCAGAGGGCAGTCACTGCTCTCTGCAGGGATTGCCCCTCTCCTCTCTCTGTTCCTCCAGATCCCTTTGGAGGGCAGAGCCAGCTGCAGAGCAGCTCTGTGTTGTCAGCATATAGCGGGCAGTGGCCCGCTTTATATGCTGAGTTTTGGGTCACAGGAGGACGTTATTAAATTTCCTCTAGTGAGCCTTAAGCCTGATTCACATTTTGGCAACGCGTGTTCGCAGTGGCGGCACAAATTTTACACCCGTAAAAAGCACGTTCATTGTCGTGCATTTTTATGAGCAGATTGTGACACGTTGATATAAATGGCAAAAACGCGCTAAACCAATTGCAATGCGCGTTTCCAAGCATTTTCTATTGACTCTATGGGGACAAAACGAGCTGTAATCTGCCTTGGTGAAGATCATGTACTTTTACCAGCGACAGGCATTTTGATTATTGCGACAAAACACTCAGGTGTGAACAGGGGCCATAAGAATGAATTAGATTTTTGGGGGAAGCTTCGTGTTACGCTGAATCAGCTGCAATAAAATGCTCTGTGAACCCGGCCTCAAGAAAAAGGTTTGGCCATAGTTCTCTATTAAGCTGTACAGCTTTCAGGCTCCAGATACATGAAGCGCACTGCTGTTGTTCAGGAGGAGTTCTAGGCGAAAAGTAGATTGTTCAGAGTACTGCTTAGACACAATTGACCTTGCTAGATGTTCTCTATAAAATGGTAAATGTTTGCTTTTTTACTTCAGTCCCACTTTCAGTACTCGGCTCTGCCTATTTTTGAAAGCGAAAACCTTCTTTTTTTACTTTTGAAAAGATTATCTATAAAACAAAATGTAGATCCTCAAATCATCTCTGAATTGGTGCTGACACTCTCCTTCCTTCTGGATGGTGACTACTTTTGTTCCCCATGGTCCCTGTGTGTGTTGTAAAGTAGTCACCACCCCAAGCTCACTCCAGTGATGGACTACAATCTACATACAAATTAGTAACCTATACGGGAGATTGTAGTCCATCATAGGAGCGTGCTTGGAGCGGTGGCTACTTTACAACACACACAGGAACCATTGGGAACAAAAGTAGCCACCCTTACAGAAGGAAGGACATCGTCGGCATGAATTCAGAGATGATTTGAGGATCTTCAGCCGGGTCATCCACAAATAAGATACATTTCTGATAACTGTTATGGTACTTGAATGTATTTTTAAAAACCTGAGTCCTGAGTTTAGTGTCACTTTAATTGTTCTCTGCTGTCCTACAGTTACCTTGATGACCTACACAGTATGTTGTATCACAGCATAATAAAAACAATGGGAGTGGCGAGCGCACAACAGGTGTGGACAGTATGGAAAAACCTTAAATAGCTTTAAAAAAACTTTAAAAGCACTTTCTTAAAAAAACTTTTTTTAAAATTTTTATTTTATTTTATATATATATAATTAAATAAATAAATAAAAATAAAAAACTTTAAATACCGGGTGTGGGTGAGCGAGCTCCTAAATCAGGGAGAGGAACCCTGTAGACAATGTTGTTTCGGTGTTTTCATTTTGTATCACAGCATAGCAACTCTCAGAATGCCAAGTGTTACTTTTATCATCGTTACCTCTGGCCTGGATATTTTGCACAAGATATTTCCAATTCCTTTCAAATGTTTTATTGCAGAAATGCAGTGGTAGAATATTATTCACATATTTATATAAGTATATTTTGCCAACAGATTTCTCAGAATTTTTATAGAGCATGTAGGACCTTCAACAGCAATATGTGTCTCAGAAGAACTTACAGTATATGTTCCCCACCACATTCTTATACACACTAAGGCCAGTTAAAGAGACACTAAAGTTAAATCCTAAAAATACATTCAGGTACCTTAACTATAATCAAAAATGTATCTTATTTGTGTATCACTCGGCTGTAGATCCTCAAATCATCTCTGAATTGGTGCTGACACTGCCCTTCCTTCTGGAGGGTGGCTACTTTTGTTCCCCATGGTCCCTGTGTGTTGGAAAGTAGCCAGTATTTTTCAGTATTCAGCACTGCGGTACTTTGACTGTCGTTTATTCCATCATGCAATTCCTGAAAATTTTGGGGGAAAAAATGATGTTGGGAAACAATTTATTACCCAATTATTTTGGTAAAATATAAAAGATCTGGTCACGCCGGGTAAATAGACACCAAACAACATGTCATGCTTAAAAATTGCACGCACCCGCGAAATCGCAGAAAGCTACCATACTCAAAATTGACCATAGACGACGCTTTAAAAGCTTTTACAGCTCATCAGTTTCGTGTTATCGGTGGTTGATGGCCCTAGAATTATTGCTCTCACTGCGACGTTCGCGGCGATATGTTAAATGTGCGGCGTAATGCGGAAGTGATGTATTATACAACACTTCCGCATTCTTGCAGAGGAGAGGGGATCAAGCGGATCGCTTGTATGTTAACGGACATCGCTGCCTGTTTTTAAATTGACGGCGCACACACGCCACACGGCGCGCCCGAGTGAGCGGGGCCAACAGGCCGTGTAAAGCAGTTAATGTACAACAATCCACACTTATTGATGTACAATAGTCTACATGTAATTAAAGTGTACAAAAATATGGTGCTCAGGGGTGCCGTAGCTTTCCAAGGCAATTTGGTAACCAATCGCTGGCCAGAATGAGTGAAGCGCGCTTTCACTATCGATTCCTCACAGCATTGGCTTATGCGGCTCTGCTCTCTCCGCTGCCTCCTCACTTCTTCTAGCGCTGATTCTCTCCCGCGGCTCTTCAAGTACCCCCTTATGCCACCACCGGCCCTGGGAATGGTCACAACTAGATCTTATTTTCGGGGTAGGTCTTATATTTTAGAAATTCCCAAAAATAGTACTAGGTCTTATTCTCGGGGTAGGTCTTATTTTCGGGGAAACAGTATGTCTGATGAGTCACTGTGATGCTACATTTTAGGCTTGTTCACACCACTCCACATGCTAAAACAATCAATTTTAGCGTGTAGTCTGGTGCCCATGTGGGCTGGGGTGGGGAGTGGTGCCTAACATTGTTTACAATGCAAATAGCTGTTTATCTTTATTTTTTTACTTTATGGAAATTTCTCAAAGGGACATTTCTTTAATCTCTCTGCGCCACAGTGAAGTATGCAACATTTTACCGCACCTCTCCACTCCGATGTTCTGAGAACGATTTATTGTGCGGTTGAGGAGAACTGGGTTGTTCAGGTGCAGAAAAATTCAAGTCTTCAGACATAAAGTGAACAAGCCCTTAAAGTGTATCCATAGCCAACATTTTGTAAAGATTAGAACCTCTATTAGGTTTTTATTGCTCTGTGTCCCTGCTAGGGCATGTCACCCTCTCTTTTTGTCCTGGTGACTGTTCTAAGACCAAAAGTAATGTGAAAACCAAACTATTACAGTTGGCACCAGATAGAGGCGAGAGTAAATCTTCCAATAGTGATATATGTTACGGTGACAACCGTCTACCAGGTGAATTCCTCTCGCTTTGCAAAGCCTTCCTGTTACACATCCAAGACAGGAAGTGAAGGAAAATCTCCCCAACAGGACACAGACGGCAATAAATAAACTGATTGGGTTTTTAACCCTTTACTACTGTAATCAAAACTATGGTAAAAAGGTTTGAACCTGTGATGTGTACCTCCCATGAGTATTTATTTTTGGTTCAGCAGATACTTTAACTTCTTACAGTAGGTTCATCATAAGTCCTATCTGATCTCATAGTAGATATCATTTAGTGGGTTTTTATTTTTAGTCAAATAAAGTTTTATTTGTTTCAAACAGGGGAAAAAATATAACATACATAGCATATATTCAAAGGTATATGCAGGTATATAGGTAAGTTGGTCCACAGGACCCAGTACATTCAAATGACTCCCGACGGGGGGGATGTCTCGACATAGAAACCAATGAAGAGCTTATGGTGGCGTAGAATATATGAACGTCCGCGACTGAGCAGGGTTTTTATTTTTATATTGAGATGAGAATTGTACATTGTTAGATGACTTTTAGAAAAAAAATTACCCATGTCAAGAGGTACTTGAAATTAGATTACTAACTTTTTTATCTTTAAAGGGTTACGTCCGTGAGATTTCAGCGAGTTATTAGTCAGTGGTTGAATCACCAAATCTTGCCCGATCAGTGAATGTATTTTTTCCAGTTGTGCGAGGAGGTTTACAGTGTGACCTCTGATTGTTACAGTAGGCAGAATTTTCCATGTACATGTTTGCTCATATCGCAGTATGTTTTTGAGTCTCAATACTTGTGTTTTTCTTTGGTTTGGTGTCTGTAAATGTTCCTGTAGAGGTGTGGACACAGTCTTGATGAGTCAGGTTTTTAACATACAAAGCTTAGACACATTTGTACACCACACCCAGGCTTTTTCTTTCTGCTCGAAGTTGGCAGTGTAGGTGATATCTTTTAAAGGTCAGTTTTTTCTTTGCTACTAATCTTCTTGTTGTGCTAGAGGAAAATATACATGAATACATTTCTGAATAACAATCGGAATATAAAAAAACACGCTTTAATGAAAATATGAAATGTTTGCAATGATGGGATATTTAGAGCATAACTGTTAGCCAGTTCCAGGAAATATGAGGTATTGATGGACCCTAAGGACTAGGTTACACCAGCCCCAGTGCGTTCCGGCATGATTTGGTGCCTGAACACACTGGATCGCATCCCGACTGGCTCACTGCGTTCTGCGGCGGGAGGGGGCCACGCCCCCCACCTGACCGCAGTGCGATCGCCCGCACTGGAACCCGTGGCACATCAATGCCTACGTTCTGGTCCGGCGCAATCAGAGCGAATTGTGCATGCAGCATTTTTTCTTATCGCACCGCAACGCCGGCATTAATGTGCCCCACGTTCCACTGCGGACGATCACAATGTGACCAGGGGACGAGGCTGCGGTGCTATTGACTTCGGTGCACCGCCACACCCCCTCCTGCCCCAGAACGCAGTAAGCCGGCCAGAATGCGATCCAGTGTGTTCCCGCACCGAATCCTGCCGGAACGCACTGCGGCTGGTGTGAACTAGCCCTTGAAGATCCATCATAACACCATTTAGTCCATTCGTGTATTCATTAAAATGGTAATAGTAGAGTCCTGTGCTGTGTTAGCCATTGACTAATGCAGAAAGTTTGAAGTTTAAGGGTATCACTTACTAAACTCAGGAGTTAAACCTAAAAAATGAATTAATATATCTTAACGGTTAAATAAAACATTTTTTCTTAACCCTTGCAGTGGCGGTAAGTGCTCATTTGTATTAGGCGCTAAAAAAAAAAGTTGTACCAGACCATCCAAGCCAGCTCCCTGCAGTGTGACCACTGAAGCATTTCTCCTTCTCCACTGCACAAATGGACTGCTCCTAGGCGTCCTCACATCTATACATTCTATGCACATATGTGTATGTACATCTATACATGTGTATAGAGTGTGATGACACCAGGATTCTTAGAGCGCTGCCGCAGAGGGGGACAGACACTCGAGACACCAGTCAAAGAACAAGCTGGCTCGGATGGTTTAGTGAGTATAACTTTTTTTTATTTTTTTTTAGCCCCACTGCAAAGGTTAATTCTTCTTTTTATTCTTGGAGTTCTTCTTTAACAAAAATGTAGCTTATTTATGCATCACAGATCCTCAAATCATCTTTGAATTTATCCTGACACTGTCCTTCCTTAGGGAGGGGGGCTACTTTTATTCCCCATGGTCCCTGTATGTGTTGTAAAGTAGCCACCGCTCCAAGCTCCCTCCCGTGATGGACTACAATCTCAATACAAATGAGTAAACTAAACGTGAGATTGTAGTCCATCACAGGAGCAAGCTTGGAGTGGTGGCTACTTTACAACACACAGGACCATGGGGAAGGACAGTGTCCGTACCAATTCAGAGATGATTTGAGGACCTACAGCCGAGTGATACACAAATAATATACATTTTTGTTAATAGTTAAGGTACTTGAACGTATTTTTAAGATTTAACTCCTGAGTTTAGTGTCACTTTAAACTTCAAAGTTCAAGCATTAGAAATGATGAAATGTGTTTTGGAAATACTAGCTAATGATGTTTGTAACAGAGAAGTTGAAATTCATAGTTTTTCCAGTTGGCATAACATCACAAGACTGTCCTAAGTTTGGATCATAAAGGTCTCAGCTTTTTGGATCATAAAGGTCTCAGTTTATCACAAGACTGTCCTAAGTTTGGATCATAAAGGTCTCAGCTTTGTGGATCATAAAGGTCTCAGTTTATCACAAGACTGTCCTAAGTTTGGATCATAAAGGTCTCAGCTTTGTGGATCATAAAGGTCTCAGTTTATCACAAGACTGTCCTAAGTTTGGATCATAAAGGGTCCTTGGTCTCAGTTTCTAGCTGGAGTTATATAAAACGGAGCCTGGAGTGTGATGTGTGTCAGATGCAAGTGCTGGAATGCAATTAAAAAAATAAAAATAAATCCAGGACCCTAGAACTGTAATCGGCACATATGATCTGCAGTCCTCAACAGATGCCTGGACAGACACAGAAATATCCTTTTATATTGTAGGCAACCTAACTTGATGATCATGATGAAATTGTATATCTAGCCATAGTGCAAGCAAAAAACATGTATAGTAAATCTCTGCAATGCAAGCACATACCCTGGTGGTTTATCCCTTTTGAAGACATTGCAGGTACAAAAAAATGCCTTATGATCTGCCCTAAATGCACACAGCCCTTGTTATGGATGACAACACATAGCATTTTTGTGAATGGGTTGGTGTCAGCCCTGCCCCCTTCGTTTACAAGACTACGCAATCCCACCCATTCTCAGACCTCTACAACATAACGACTAATTCTGTAGTCCAAGATAAGAACTAGGAGGGCTCTTTGAGATGGCACAAGTGTACAGAGGACACAGGAGCGCTCTGAATTTCTTACTTTTTTGCACTTTCAAACACATACTCCAAAAATGCTTCCGTTAGTATATTTATCAAACCAAAAGGGTGCAAATAAGAGGAGTTCATTGTTAGGGTTTACGTACACTTTAGGTTGTATACTTTTTGCAAGATGGTGACCTAATACAGAAGCCTGTGGATCAGCATGACTGCCAGGGAGCTAGGATTTTTCAGAAGGAGAGGTCAGCAGTTGCAGCTTCCATACTTCCTGACTACAGGTCTTTGTTTAAAGAACTCTGGGCAGAAATGTTATTAACCCATGAAAAAAAGAGCAGTAAACCCTTGCAATGTGGGGCTAACCCCACTGCAAAGGTTAATAACATTTCTGTCCGGAGTTCTTCTTTGGCTTGGCAATAACAAGTGCAATGGTTTCTATATTAATGTTAAAGCGGACCTTTACCCTTAAACACCTAAATATACCATTGTATCCCTCTATCTCTGCTAAATAATAGTAACCTAATGATTACAGGTGAAAATTGCAGTCATTTTCTTTTATTTGTTTACTTTGGATGGCCATACATTATTGCATGCTCGTTCTAAAGACCGTACGTGTACGATTTCCAAACGTGAATCTAACAATGTATGGCCACCCTTTGTTTACTTTCTGCATTGTGGACCACGAAAATTAGCAGCGCATCATCAGAAGGGGGTGTAGCCGTGGATCCTCAGCAAGAAGCGCAGGAATTTAAGACTAGGAGGCTGTAGAAATACGAGCATTTGCCCTCTTTAAAAATGGCCCCATGCAAGACTTTAGACAATATACATTTGGCAAAAAGGTATTAAAAAAAAAGATAATGAAAGCATTATAAAAAATGCTCATTTGTCTAATCGTATAGAAGTTCTTATGTTGATGCTTTTTTCTTTTTTTACTTTGCTGTTGGCATTTAAAGGTCCGCTTTAAGCCCTCGTTCACATCTGAACGTTTTGTAGCGCGTTCTACGCACGCTCTACAAAACGCTCAAAAATATAAATCCCATTGTATTCAATGGTCTCGTTCCCACCTTGGCGTATTTCCGCCCGTCCCTATCGCGCTACAAAACGGCCCACGCCTGAAAAGGTACAGGTACTACTTTGGGCCGTTTTGTTGCGCGTTTCCATTGGGATACAGCCAAGTAGCCTTCGGAAACGCGCGGTTGTCGCGCAACTTTTTTTACCGCGAGTCGCGGGGAAAAAACGTGCGACGGTCGCGCATATGCAATACGCCTAGGTGTGAACGAGACCTAAATGTTCTGCAACACTATATTCTGGGTTTGCATGCGGCAGAGCTACTTTAAAATTCTAGCAGTATCTATTCTCCAAGTCTGCCTGACTGTATTATGTGAATTTGTGGCTCTGAGAAGATGGAGCTTTCATCTGTCTATATGACCGAAGATAGAGCATGGTAACCTGCAGTACTCTACTGTCTGAGATCTCCGTAACATTGAGCTTTAACCCCTTCATGACTGAGGCCCTTTTTTCAATTTTTGCACCCATGTTATATTCCACATTTTAGGCCTGAAAATGACGTAAAACCCCCCAACATTATATATTTTCTGAATGCCAAGACCCTATAGTGACCGATTTGGTTAACGTATAAGCCGTGCCATTACTTTGTGGCCGGATTTGTGTAGTCTTGAGAGGGAATGTCTGGCAATGGAATTTTATTGTCCAATTATTTTGTTACCTCTGGGGCAGAATGTACAGATTAAGCAGTGTTCTGACTGAAAGCTTAGATGATTTGGAGAACTCTAGATTTGAAAGGAGTAAAGCTGCAGTACTTTATAGTACAGTGTCTTGTTGACATATCGCTGTTTTCCTTGCTCGATATTTAATGTATTCAGAAAACTGGTTGGTACAGTCATTTTTGTGTAAATATTTTCCTTCTGCTTATGACATTTTAATTCATATCTCCACAAAAATGTTTTGGTTCTGGGTGGATGTTGATGTATTGATTCATCTTATGTCTTAAGACCTCCAAACAAGATCTGAGCTTCATTGCCATGCAGTGGTGTTTACAAGGCTGGTGCCTGATGAATGGAGAAAGCAAAAGATGATGTGCTATATCCCGCTTGGTTTTGTAATAATAGGTGCAGTGCCACATGTTGACGTTGAAATCTCGCCATCAAACAGACTTAAGACACAACCTCATTCACTCAAAGAATGACTAACATTTTGGAATACATTACTTCACCTATTTATTATGCTGGTAATATTGCTGTCAATGTTATGAATGGATAAGCTAGTAGTATACTTTTCTTCAGAAGAAGTGAGGAGTCTTGTTTTTGAGGTGCAACATAGCAACAGCAGCTGTGAATTTAATAGATTTTGTACGCACAGACACTTATTTATACACATCTATTCATATCTATATTAAGGGTACACCGAACTGAAGTTTTCTGACCGAAACCCAAAATAAAAAAATTGTCAAACCGAAAAAAAATTCTAACCTTTTTAAGATTTATTTTTTTATTTATGCATTTTTATTTTTGTATTAAATATATATATATATGTGTGTGTGTGTGTGTATATGTATGTGTATATATATATTTATTTATTTTTTACTTTACTGTCGGGGACTCTGAGGAAATATCAGCAGTCTAAACAGACCCTGATATTTCCCTTTTCAAATAGAAAAAGAGATTGAGGACACAGATTCCTCAATCTCTTTCTGCAGCCCCTGTTCATTCATATTTGGGAACACAGTAAATATACTATGTCCTCAATTATTTACAAACACTCGGCGATAAGCTGACCGGTGGTGCGGGGAGTAGAGCTCAGTCTCATTTGACAGCTGACTCCTTCTCCACACCACCGGCTCTGCCTTCTGTGATAGCTGCCTAAGCCCCCACACCGCTCTATATCCTGATCTGCCACAGAAGGCTGAGCGGGGTGGTGCAGGAGTGCTCGGCCTCCTGTGACATTGCGGCTCACAGCGCTCTCCTCTCTGCTCCGCTCAGCCTCCTGACAGTTTCTCTCCCCGCTGGGTGCTGCTCTGTGTCAGAGGGGACACAGAGCAGCGCACAGCAGGTAGAAGAGAAACTATGAATGCATACAGTGTGTATGTATGTATGTGTGTGCATGTATGTGTGTGTATATATATATTTCCTGGCCATATCCATGGCAGAGCTGACAAATGGGTTTAGATCCAATTACCCCTAGCTGACAGGAACCAAAAGGGTTAAACAAGGCCTAACCCTCTCTATAAAAGCCCCTCCTCCTGCTGACTTCCCCAGTCTTTTTGTTCCTGTCCCCCTAGGACAGGGTTGTTTGTATGTTACTGAGAAGTTTTTCTTTATTTGCCAACTGATTGATTTCGTATTGGCCTCAGGGGAGTTCAGCCTCTCTCCCCTGGGAAGTCTCCAAGACTCGGCCCCGTGCAAGGGTGTCCCCTTGGGGAAGGACAAACTTTGTTTCCATGAGAGGAAGCCGGATTTTCCATATACTGTGCAGCCTGTCAGACAGGGAGGGTAAGACTGTTGTGGTTTCACTTACCTGCTGTGCTGTATGATGTCCTTTTCACCTCGGCCGGCTCCCCGCGGTCTTGTCTGTTTGTGATGTGTGGGCGAGACAGGATGGGCAGTAGCGGCTTCAGCTGGCATCTGCGCATGCGCGGAAGTTCCGTCGTGCGTGACGTCACCAGAGATTCGGATCCAAATTTGAATTTGCAAGCCATTTCCAGGGAATTGAAGCTAGAAATGTTTCTGTTGGTTTATCCCCCTTTGGATTCCCCCTGGAGATCCCTTAAAGAACGGGATATCATGGATGATTGCCCCTCACCACACCGGTCTGTAAAAGGGCAGTAAAAAAAAAAAAGAATGCATTTTATTTTTCTGACAGTCATATACTTTATGTTGAGCCCTTATCCAACGGGCAGTAGCCAAATGGGTGAGGCAAGCTGGCCATTCCCTTAAGAGAATAAGAGCAAGCAGTTCCCGATTTGCATTGTCAGATGCATGAAAGGGCGAGAGGAAGTTCTGTCACTCTCAAGCAGACAATTTGCGGGGCACAGACGGAATGAATCTTCCTTTCCTGTGAGTATGATCACAAAGAAACTCATGAAAGAGGGACTACGCTTTTGAAATCCCGGAAGGTGTCCATTTCCTCTGTATGTTGTAGCATGTGGATGGTGTTTTCCACATGGGCAATAGACCACGGCATTGTCCTTTCTCAAATCTCATCTGAGGCGATCCTGGGGTTCCTCCACACAGGTCTGGACAAAAGGATGAGCCTTAGTTCCCTCAAGGTACAGGTGTCGGCTACATCAGCCATCACTGGGATCAGGTGGACTCAGAATCAGAGCGTTTCCAAGTCTCTGAAGGCAGTGAGTAAAGTATATCCTCCTAATAGGCTTCTTTATCTGTCTTGGGATGTTCCTCTAGTTTTGGAGGCTCTTTCAGGACCTCCCTTTGAGCCAATACAGTCTATTTCTATGCAATTCTTGTCATACAAGATGGTCTCCTTAGAAGTCTTGGCTTCAGGTAAGGAGGGTGTCGGGGCTCCAAGCCTGTGGTTGTGGTCAACCCTTTCTCATTTTTCATGAGTATAGAGTAGTTCTGAGAACTGTATGAGGTTTCTTGCCGAAGGTTCATGCTAGTGTTCATGTGAATCAGGATATTATCCTTTCCGCTCTCAACTCAGAAGGGATGGAAGGATGTTTGAGCCTAGTCCGGTGTCTGAGGACATATGTGGAAGGATGTAAGGACTGGGAAAAGTCCAGAAGGCTGTTTATGATTACGGCAGGAGCCAGGAAGGCATTGGCAGCAGCCAAAACTTCATTAAGCAGATGGCTTGTGCTCACCATCATTAACGCCTGTCAAACAGCGGGAGTCTCCCCACCAAAAGGCATCGGGGTTCACTCCACAAGGGCCGTGTCCTCCTCATGGGCAGCAGCAGCTGGAGTTTCGGTGAGTCAAAATTGCAGGGCAGCAACATGGGCGTCTAGGTCTACCTTTGTTAGCATTCTCGACTGGACGTCAGGGCTGCAGTGAATGACCACTTTGGTAGAAGTGTTTTGCTCTCTCGACTTGGAGTCGAGTGATACATTTATTTTTCGCATTCAATTATGTTTGTCTATGGATTTTGTTCCCATCCTTACTTCTGCTTGGGTAATCCCGATTTGTCAGCGCTGCCATGGATATGGCCAGGAAAACGGAAAATGTAATCATACTTACCGTAATTTTCTTTTCCTGGTTATACTCCATGGCAGCGCTGGGCTCCCACCCTATGGAGTTTTTAGCTTGTTACTAGACTGGGGACGTCAGCAGGAGGAGGGGCTTTTATAGAGAGGGTTAGGCCTTGTTTAACCCTTTTGGTTCCTGTCAGCTAGGGGTAATTGGATCTAAACCCATTTGTCCGCGCTGCCATGGAGTATAACCAGGAAAAGAAAATTACGGTAAGTATGATTAAATTTTCCGTTATATATGTGTGTGTGTGTGTGTGTGTGTATATCTATAGATATAGATATATATATTGTTCAGGAGTACTAGCCACAATGGTAAGTGTTCAGGGATCATGCTCAAGCTGTTTTGTCACAAATAGGATGGTCTTTTATTTTCCTCGAATTCTGTCAACTAAACAGAAAGTAGCTTTTCTTCAGTAAAATAACACAAAGTCCGCTTATCTTCTGCATAATAACATAAAGCAGTGTCTCACCGACTCGAGGCTTTTACACACAGAGCATCTCAGTCCCAGATCTATTGAGTTTTTTTCAACAGAGAGCCAGACCTCAGCAGTGCTCAGTCCAATTCAGCAGCTCACACCGCTTTATCCACAAGCCTGTACTACTCCTCATTGTGTTCTGTGGAGTTTCCTGTATTTGACCACCTCCTCCTGGAGGACAGTTAACACTGTTGCCCTTTAAGATGACTACAACCCAAAAGAGAGGGGATACGTAACGACCTTTCAGGACCCATCCCTGGCATCCTGCACAGTGTGTGTATATATAATATACTGTATATGTTATGGGTTAAGCAATATGGATTTTGCACTACCGATAACGGGCCATGTTTCAGGCTGATAACCAATAGCAGGGGCCGATATTCTATTTACATCCAGCTATAACGGTTGACCACCTCCTAGAAAGGTCTCCTTCAAGTCTGCTCCTGTGCTAATTGACAGCTGGCAGTGAGCGGTTGTGATATCCAGCCTGCTGTTGCCGTTTGAAATAGCCAATAGCAGGCCAGCTATTGCTTTCCTTGCTATTGGCTGTTTTTGTTTTCTTTTTTTCATATTCTGACAGCAACCAGTAGCCGCTGCTTTTTTTTTTTCTTTCTGTATTCTGACAGCGGTCACCGGCAGCTGTCAAAATACCCGAGCTGAGCTGGCAGCTGCATGGGTGCCGTTTCTGTTCCTACAGTTTTTATGACAGGCTCCTTCAATCAGCTGATCGAGGGCACACAGTGTGTATTGTTGGTACATTTAACCGATAATATAAAAAGATATTATATATACACAGTACTGTGCAAATGTTTTAGGCAGGTGTGCCATAATGCTGTAAGAATGCTTTCAGAAATAGAAGTGTTAATAGTTTACTTTTATCAATTAACAGAATAGAAAGTAAATGAACAGAAGACAAATGCAAAAAAATATTTGGTGTGACCGCCCTTTACCTTTTTAGAAGAGCATCAATTCTTCTAGATACACTTGCACACAGTTTTTGAGGGAACTCGGCAGGCAGGTTGTTCCAAACATCTTGGAGAATGAACCACAGATCTTCTGTGGATGTCGGCTGCCTCAGATCCTTCTGTCTCTTCATGTAATCCCAGACAGACTCAATGATGTTGGGATCAGGGCTCTGTGGGGGCCCAGCCATCACTTCCAGGAGTCCTTGTTCTTCTTTACGCTGAAGATAATCTCTGTCTCTATGATTAAGCCTTTGGAGGTGAAACGTGTGAGAGGATTTGGGGTGCGTTTGTCTGGTGTAATCTGATATATGCACTAAAATAAAGTGTGCGTTCCAGTGAGAAGATCTGTGGAGTGCGCCTCCTTTCTCTGTCACTAGTTCTCCAAGATGTTTGGAACAACCTACCAGCTGAGTGCCTTCAAAAATTGTGCAACGGTACCTAGAAGAATCTGTTAACAGAAGCTGTTTTGAAGGCAAAGGGTGGTCACACCAAATATAGGTTTGATTTGGATTTCTCTTCTGTTTATTTACTTTCCATTTTGTTCATTGATAATATTTAACACTTTAATTTCTGAAAGCGTTCTTGCTTTACAGAATTTTTTCACACCTGCCTAAAACTTTTCCACAGTACTGT
>NW_017306536.1:1055544-1066302 GCF_000935625.1 Nanorana parkeri
CATTGCTTTCTATTGCCAAAACATTTATAGACTTAATGTGGGTAAACAATGATTCATCATCATGCCCTTTCTACACCAGTATTTCCTTTTACCATGGGAGTAGTGTGTCAAAAACAAGAATGGTTCTGTAGAATATCATTATTTTTACATTGATTGTTTTTGACACTGTGATTCTGTGTACAGGTAGCTTATTGTGCTCCTACACTAATTAAATAAATTTGGACCGATGGGGCTCCTATCAGTGACCATTTTAGTTAGCATAGTGCTTGTAATGAGGATTATTGCATACATACAACAGTGTAACTACTATCCCAGAGTTAACAACCAAGTTCTGTGTCTCTCTGCAAATAGGTCTCACCCCCCCACCATTGTATTATTGTTTTAGACCTTTAGCTAGTTAAAATACAACTTTTCATTTGCGTGTATAAAACAAAGAGGTTTCCCAGCACAGTTAGTGACTAGCCTGCAGCAAAACAAACTGCCATGTCTAACAGTATGCGATAAGGGCTGGTTCACACCATTTTCCAGACCAGATCAGGAACGCAGTGCATTGCGTTTTTGCCGCGTTTGCAAATTTTTTGGGGGGTTTTGCATTAAATGGTCTTACAGGTGCGTTCCAGTGCATTTGTATGCGTTCCAGTGCATTCCAGACCAGACAAAATAGGACAAGCAGCATTTTTCAGGTCTGGAACGGACTGCGCTGGTGTGAACAGAGGCCAGAAATAGCATAGGGATACATTAGGATGCATTTTGGGTCTGGAAACGATCTGGTCTGGTTTGGAGATGATCCAGACATGGTGTGAATGGGCCCTAAAAACAGAGGTTGTAGTTGCACAACTTTTGCAATTGAAAGGATGCTAATACTGATTCTGGATACTAGGGGTAATTACTATTTCTCTAGTTGGGTAGAAGAAATTTGGTGCTAACTATAGAAATCAAATGATGTTAAAGTGATAGTAAACATGATCAACTACGAATTAACTACTAATTAGTAGGATCTCAAGCACCTTTTAAGCACCAGCAAACATCTCCAGCCAATGGGGGGCAGGAAAATGGCAGTGAAGGGGTGAGGGTTAAGTGTATGAGCTGGGCCCTGTCAGGTAGGTTGTACGGTGCCCTATAAATTTCTATTGGTGGCCCTGTGGTACTTCGGGGGGGCCTGATCTCCTGCAGGGCAGCCTGCTGCACCTGCCTGCTGAAGGTGAGCACTCGCCCATGTGCTGCCATGGAAAGAGCTGCCCATTAACTTGTGTGCGTGCACGGATGACGTCCCATGGGGATCTGTGTGTGTGTGTAAAAATCACTCACAGAGATGCAGTTGTGTATGTGTCATTTTAACTGCCTGGTCTGCAGTCTGGCGTACATTGGTGCCGGTCATGGGCGGACTGACCTTTTGTGCAGGTGGACCATTCAAGGTCCTTACCGCATGCACTGGAGCAAGGGGCGGGACAGGGTTTTGCATACCGCATGTGCTGTATGCGCCCAAACCCACCCCCGCTCCGGTCTTAGATTATTCAGTTCCCCAGTCAATTCTCCTGCAATTTTAGCCAGGATAATTGACAGTTTTGAAGAATCTAGGTTAAAATGGTTAAAGCAGAAAAATTCTGCCATTTAGCTCACTTTCCAAATTGCCTATATTGGTCTAGATTTTGACATTCTCCTACCAATCCCCCGGCAATCACCTTTTAGTGCATAGACCTGCTATTTTTAAAATAGTGTGGAGAAATCATTTCTGTAACATAAGAATGTAAATGAGGGTGGAGCTTGTAAGTGGGCAGAGCATAAAGGGGCCACATAATCTCATATTGCCCGGGGGCCCCATTTCATGTCAGTCCACCTCGATTAAGAGATTCTTCCACCCCCACCCCCAATTACAACCAGAAAGGCAGCAGCCTTGGATCATAACCAGATCCATACACTACACACGTATTGTTATCACAGGTTTCAGATTGATAGTAAAACCAGTTTCTACTCCTACAGGTCAAGCACCTACCACCTACTTTATATATCAGTGTGGCAAGGATGTGTGACTCACTAAACTTAGCTAAATGCTGGCATTTAAGCAGTTTACATATATATTACATCAGCTTTTCTATACACGCAACAAAATGTATCCAAAATGGTACAAAGTGTGACTGAAAATGTATAGTTAAATTTGAGAGAAACTATTTATACTAAGCTGGCCTTTTACTGCTTTGTATATATTGGGTACTTGAGTGTATTTGTCTGGATCCCTCCCCCTTAAATCTTTTTTGTATGAAATCATCTGTATTTCCACATGAAATCTTTTCACTATATTCCAGTATTTTCCCTTCTATGCCTCTTTTGCTGCAGCAAGCTTATAATTATTGGCAAAGTCCAGCCATGAGTCAGATGAGAAGTATGTCACAGTGTTTCCTCTGGAGCTGTCAGAATTCCTTTTCCAAAATAAGCTGAATGTCTTTTCTTATATCTGCCAATTGCAAAGTATTGGGGTCCCTCAACCCCTTTCTTTCAGAATCTTGGGTACCTAAAGTGAGCCTGTCACTAGACTTTGAGCTAGACCGTTTTTTGTTGCTCTGATCAATAAGTCATAGTACTGATCTCAAGAGTTTGTAATGTTCTCCATTTCTTTAGAGCAGAACCAGCAATAACTTTGCTTAGTTTTTCATTCTGCATTTACTATGGGGCTGATTTATTAATCTGTGCTGGGAAACTTTTTTCTGTTGTACTGTATTAAGCCCTTCCATGTGCACCTTGCTGTAAAGCTGGTAACGAATTGATGAGTGTGTTTGCCATTTGTTTTGCTTGACTGATTTGGTGCAGTGACGCATGGGGGGCCTCAGCTGCCGTTGTGATGTGCGGGGTCCCTTGTGCGTCTCTGTGCCTTTTAAGGGATGTTGGGCTTCCTCCTGACAAACCTGCACCCAATTTAATCTTTTGCCACATGTGCTCCAAGATGGAGACTCTCATAGTTTAGAGTTAGGACCGCACTATATAGAAGTGCCTTGGCACGGCTGTGCGGCTGTCACATATTCTGCAGAAGACGTGTATCTAAACCTCTGTTTTTAACCTTAGCGGTGAGACACGTTTTTTTGCATACTGGCTGGTGAGTGTGCTGGGAAACTTTTTTCTGTTGTACTGTATCAAGCCCATTCCATGTGCACCTTCCTGTAAAGCTGGTAACGAATTGATGAGAGCGTTTGCCATTTTGTTTTGCTTGACTGATTTATTAATCTTCCGCTGGCACATAGGTGAATGCCGTTCTCGCAGCCAGGGCCGGATTTACTCTCTCTGCTGCCCCAATGCCAGGTTCCTAAATGCGCCCCCCTGCATGTAGGCTGCATACAAGTGATCTTGGCGACATCCCCGAGATCACTTGTACAAAACATGCGGCGGATTCCCCACTGTACATAAACCACTGTACATATAGCCCTCCTTGCCTAAAGCAGGGCTAAATGTAGAAAACAACTACCTGCCTGGCTCCCGGAACTGCATGTCCCGGGTGTCGGGAGATAGGTATTCCACACCCCTGCTGCCCCTCTACTCCCTGCTGCCACAAGGCCGGGCCTCGGTTGGCGTTGTGGGAAATCCGGCCCTGCTCACAGCATTACCTCTACTAGATGAAGCCAAGGAGCATAGGTTGGGTGGACTTTCGATGCCATTAATTTCTAATGGAACCACAAGCTGCACGGTTTTGGGCCACACTGCAAAAATCTGTGGGTTACATTGCGCAAAAAGGTGCCTGAGCCTTGTTGCCACGCAGATATGACCCTGGGCCCCCCAAATGTCAACCAGGCCTTACAGGAGTAATCTTGGAGTGGTGGCTACTTTACAACACACACAGGGATAGGGAACAAAAGTAGCCACCCTCCAGAAGGAAGGACAGTGTCAGCACCAATTCAGAGATGATTTGTGGATCTACAGCCGAGTGATACACAAACAAGATACATTTTTGTTAATAGTTATGGTGCATGAATGTATTTTTTAAGATTTAACTCCTGAGTTTAGTGTCACATTAAATGGATCTTGATGGCTACAAGATCTGGCATAGAAAGCAGTCTGCACTCAGTAAGCAGGTAACATCTGTGCCAGAGTTTACATGGACCCAACTGGCTGCCATTGCATCTCATGACATACATGTCAATATAAACAATGTGTAGCCATAGGAGAAAGATCTACAGCCGAGTGACACACAGATAAGTTACATTTTTGATAATGGTTAAAGTGGTATTAAAGCCTAACTATTTTTTTAATTTCTCCTTTAAGGAGACCCTCCTTTGCTGGTGGCTGTTGGTTTTATTCTTTAAAAGTTCCTAATTCCTCGTTTTCTAGAGGCTCCCCGCAGCGCTCTTCCCCCCGCCCCCTGCAGGGGTGCCACCATCGTTCTAATGGAGGCACCCGTGACCGCTCGTTTCCACAGTGGCTGTGTGCGTCCATAGACCAACACAGCCCTGTGGCAGGCCACACCCCTTCCCTCTTTGATTGATAGCAGAAGGAGCCTATGGCTCCTATGCCATCAGTGTCCTCCCCCCGCAATCCTGAAGTTTGGGGAACGGAGGATCTCTTCGGACCGGTGGCGGGGACGAGCGCAGCTGACAGGTAAGTGTGGAGGGTCAGGAAATTACCAGCACTCAGTAGTAAAGATAAATATATTTCCCTTTTATTGGACAGAAAGCGTCACAGACATCCAAATAAACCAAGGTTTTGGGGCAGCGCAGGGTCCCTTCCTCAAGGCAGAAAGATGTGACCAAAGGTAAGTGTGGAGGGGACTGGGGTAGAAAAAAGGTGCTGGGCCGTTTTTACCCTAATGCAGAGAATGCATTAAGGTAAAAAAAACGGCCAGACCTTAATGCTACTTTAAGGTACTTCAATGCTTTTTTAAGAGTTAACTACTGAGTTTAGCGTCACTGTAAAAACAAAACGCCTGTGTGCATGAGCCCTAAAGCTTGGTCCCCCAGGCAATTTTTACTCTTCCTTTTCTCCCCCACTACTCCAGCCTCGGGGAGTGATACAAATACCCATTCATTTCAGAAATAGGGGAGCATGTGACAGTGCTTGTGCTTGGTGATTGGCCAAACTTTGGGATGTGGGAATGTGGAGCCGTCAGCCCTGAGTAGGCTATGACTAGACTCTGACAGTGATTCCAAAAAAGGTTTTATTATAATTATTTTGCAAATTTGACAATATTTGGGGCTTTAGAAATACAGGAGGTGAAGGGAAAATCCACCAGTGGAGTGGACCAGTGACCACTGTCAGAGATGAGGATTTCCCCAACCTTAAGGGAGATTTCCTCTCGCGTTCTTCTATATAACCCTATAAATCTTACAGAGGAAGTTGCCCTTCCACAAATGTCCTTTGGCTGCAGATGTACGTTTACATTTCATTGTGACCTGCTGGTAAAATCTGGTATTGCTGCACAATGTTACAGATTTAACAACTAGGCAAGAGCATGATTACATTGTACTGGTTGGCCCTTAATTCACTTTCTTTCCTTTGGAAACTGCTAGTTGCCTGGCTCACGTGCCGATCCTCTAGCTTCAGTGCTTTTTGCATCATTGACCCGGAATAATTATGCAGACAAGGAGTTCTGACTTCTCTGACTGCATTCTGGTTACCGGTCAGTGAATCGGATCAAGGGGATCAGCAAGGACAAATTCAGTATTTGTATTAATATAGGTTTTCTGTATGTGAGTAGTTGATTCCTCCAAAGGAATCCACAGGGGTAGATTTAAACACTTGCTTTGTATTCTTTTGTTTCTGGGTACTGTTTTCATCAAGGGAGTCTTGTTTGGATGAAAACCCCTTTCAGTTGGATTTTATTTCTTTCCTCCGAAGAACATAAGGAAGCATGACTTGCAGAATTTCTCAATGTGGTTTCTCATGTATCTACCAAACTCTAAAATCCCCCAAAGTCAGGAACGCTTGGAATTCACCACTTTTTATATAAAGGCTTCCAAAACCTCAGTGGTTTTATGGCTGTAGCTGCGCTCTTATATCTGCTTTGAAGTAGTCAAAAGAGTGTACTGTCAAGGTAACACTCTACTTCCTCTCCAGCCTGGTTCTCCAGCCTGGTTATATGTCTTCAAAAAGAAAAGGAAACCTTAGTGTCATTTCTGACCGACTTTTAGTTTTACTTAGACAGGTCATTCCACTAACTCTTAAGCTGGGTACAAATAGTTTTATTGCTTTCCTTCATTCTTGCAGGCGGGTGGGGAAAAAAAATTATAGATTAGGGATGCACAGATATCAAGGTCTCGTACTTGGTACAAGTACAGATACTTTTCCAGGTCCAAGACTAGACTAGGGAAAAACTCAAATGTTAGAAGGCAACTGTCATTTGTAAAGAGTATACGGAGCTCCTGCGATTGGTGCATCCTTGTTTTAATGTGTGATTTGATTTAGAGATAGATAGCCAATGGTATTGGGACATCTGCCTTTACACTCACATGAAGTTTAATGGCATCCCAATTTTAGTCCGTAGGGTGCAATATTGATTTGCCCACCCTTTTGCAGTTATGACAGATTCAACTCTTCTGGGAAGGCGTCCACAAGGTTTGGGAGTGTGTCTATGGGAATGTTTGATCATTCTTCCAGAAGTGCATTTGTGAGGTCAGGTACTGATGTTGGACGAGAAGGCCGGGCTCGCAGTCTCCGCTCTAATTCATCCCAAAGGTGTTCTATGGGATTGAGGTCAGGACTCTGTGCAGGCCAGTCAAGTTCCTCCACCCCAAACTCGCTCATCCATGTCTTTATGGACCTTGCTTTGTGCACTGGTGCGCAGTCATGTTGGAAAAGGAAGGGGCCATCTCCAAACTGTTCCCACAAAGTTGGGAGCAGGAAATCACCAAAAATGTCTTGGTATGCCGATGCCTTAAAGGGTTTCTAAACTGTCACTTTTTTTGCATATATCTACTGCTAGCAAGCAGTAGATATATGCAAAAAGTTAATTTTTTAAAAACGCTTTAAAAGCGGTTGAAACTTACCTGTGTCTTCCCCGCGCACTCTCGTCTGAAAATGTTCGGCCGTGAGACGAGGAGAGACGCAAGGTAAGTCTATGGACGCGTGAACCCGCATGCAGGCACCGTGGGACAGGAAGTGCCAGCAAGGACAGAGGAGTCATCGCTGGATCGGAGACCCACAGCAGCGCTGGAGGGACAGATGAAAACGACAGGAAAGAATTAGATCGGGTTAAGAGACATTTTAAGGTAAGTGCTTTAACCTACTTGGCGGTAATCCTGAGTGTGGCTCGGGGTTAATTTTCAGTACCATAAGCGGTAACCCCGAGCCACACTTGGGATTACAGCATAGCGTTACTTACCTTGTCCCTCAAGCCGCGCTGTGTCCTCCGGCTGATGCCGGCATACGTCTTCCGGGTTCAGTCCCTTGTGAGCGTCCGCGTCGCAAGGGGGGCGGAACTGGCGGGAATTTTAAAAGTAAAAATAACCACAAAAAAAGGAAAAACAAATTTAAATAATCAGACCGCCAGGGAGGTTAATTAACATTGGGGGGGGGAAATCTTTGCCTTTTTAATGTCACTTTAAAGGTGCCCATACACTGTACGATTATCGTACGAGAATTGCGGGACGACCGTTTCAGACAACTGCCGACCGGGCTGTTGTGCGCATGCTGCACCCTGCCTGTTTGCAGTCATCTGAAGCCCACCCCTCATTGCAGTCATCGAAAGCCCACTCCTCAGGGGGGTCCAAGATAGGCAGATCGTACGTTTTTTTAATTACTTTACAACCCTCGCAAGACAAAATTCATGCGAGGGTTGTTAAGTGTATGGCCACCTTAAGAGTTCCCTTCACTGGAACTAAGGGGCCAAGCCCAACCCCTGAAACACAACCCCACACCATAATCCCCCCTCCACCAAACTTTACACTTGGCATAATGCAGTCAGGCAATGTACCGTTCTCCTGGCAACTGTCCAACCCAGACACGTCCATCGGAGTGTATATAAGTGATGCACCAATACCATTTTTTCCAGACCAAGTACTGATACATTTTTGTTTAGTATGATGTGACAGTTTTTCTAAAACAATACAGACTAATGATTTCAGGACAGTGGTGGAGCGAAAGATGGTTCTAGTCTGCATCGGGACTGAAGTCAAGTGAATGTTGTGTTCTGGTCCAGTCTTGTATCACTTAATGAGGCTGCACTGTGAGTACTCAATCCTATCCATGCGAAATTAGGAGAACCAGGATTCCGTGTCACAGTGTGGGGAAGGTTGGGTTACGTTCACTAGAAAATGAACTGGATTAGCAAATGAAATCCAGACTCCAACTAACCCTTTTTTTTTTTTTTTAAACAGTTACAGCAAACAAACTTTTTTTTTCCTTTTTGGGATATCGGGATCGGATCGGAGGGGGGAATCCAGCCTCTCCCCTGTCACGGCAGTGATCCGTGACAGGATCGGGAGGTGAGCGAACGCCGGTATGTGTTCACTCACCTCCCGATCTACTGAGCCGACCTGTGACAGTCTCATTGTCACAGGTCGGCTAGAACTAAGAAAAGCACTCACCTCATAGTTCTCCTTTTAATAAAATGTATCTTATTTGTGTATCACTCGGCTGTAGATCCTCAAATCATCTCTGAGTTGGTGCTGACACTGCCCTTCCTTCTGGAGGGCGGCTACTTTTATTCCCCATGGTCCCTGTGTGTGTTGTAAAGTAGCCACCACTCCAAACTCACTCCAGTGATAGACTACAATCTCATAGTTTTACTCATTTGTATTGAGATTGTAGTCCATCACGGGAATGAGCTTGGAGCGGTGACTAGTTTACAACACACACAGGGACCACGGGGAACAAAAGTAGCCCCCCTCCAGAAGGAAGGACAGTGGCAGCACCAATTCAGAGATGATTTGAGGATCTACAGCCGAGTGATACAGAAATAATGCCTTTTAACGTTAACTCCTGAGTTTAGTGTTACTTTAATAAAAGGAAAACTAATGCTGACACCACATTTAAGGTTTGGTAAGCTGCAATATATAAACTTTTTGCTTTGCAATTTAGATATATACTCCTTCAACTCCATTACAAATGTCATATATTGCAGCTTACCAATCCCTAGATGTGGTGGCTGCATTCGTTTACCTTTTGTGGGGGGTTTTCCTTTCAGTTTCACCTGGTGATCTGGTCAGTAACACAATCCGGCAGCTCCACTCTATCCTTGGATTATAGGAATAAGGGCTGATATTGGGGCAGGTTCCTTTTTTTTCTTCTTTTTAAATCCTACTTCTGAATGTTTTATTTATTGTTTTTATATTTTCATGCACCGACTAATTACTCTGTGCCCAAAATGTGTCAACTAACAGTCCGCTTCTGGTAGTAGTAAGCCGGTCACACAGACAGAAATCTTTGGGAGCTTTGTCTCGCACACAAACCGCGCAACAAAAATCCCCCAAACATCTGCCATTGAGTGCTCCTTCATACCACAACGCGTTGAAAAGTGCACAGAAAATGCATGTGTGTCGACATGCAGTGCAAATGGATTGCGCTGCATTTTACGGCTTGGTAAACTGCGTTTTTAAATGCATTTTTCTCCACCGCAAGGGTCAAAATTCAACAAAAAATGTTTTTAATGATGTACGTTGACATGCGTTTTGTTGCATTGTGCAACAATGCAGACATTCGGCACACTTGTGAGGTGTAAACAGGGCACATGAAACAACAATTGGTTTTTGCTTGCATTGAGCCTGGGTTGATCAACGCACCTGCTGAGCAGGAGCACTTAGTGAAAGGAGTATTTTTACTGCAATGTTAAGGTGCCCATACACCTGCCGATTATCGTACGATAATCGCGGGTGATCTCGCAATCATACGATAATCGGCAGTGTATGGAAAGCGTGCGACCGTTTCTACTGTAAGGTCGCACATCTTTTGTCTCCCGAGCAGGCTTGAAAACCCACCGAGAATCGTACGATTTTCGGCGGGTTGGTGGCGTTCTCGGGAGACAAATGCCGCACGGGACGGTGTGCGCAAGTGCACACTGCCCGCTCAGCATTGCAGTCATTGCAAGCCCTCCCCTCAGCCGGGAAGGGCTTGCGACGATCGCAAGTACGGTCTGCCTGTCCAAGATGGGCAGATCGTACAAGCTTTTAATTACCTTTCAACCATCGCAGGATGAAAGTCGTGCAATGTTTGTAAGGTGTATGGGCACCTTAAGCGTATCCTCGCTGTCCATAGATTGAAATGGAGGGTCAGTTTATTAACCGTAAAATACAGAATGACTTTTATGTAGCTTTCTATACATTGCATAATTTTTGTAAGAAAAGTGGAATGTTCCTTTAAGGGCTGTTTCAAACTTCCTCCTTGGAAGAAACCTGCACATGAAAATCATTTAGCACACAGTACTATGGCTGTGTGCATTTTCACTCTGCTTCAGCTGAAGCCAAGTTTTAATAAGCGGAGGGGGTTGAAGAACTTCCCTATGTATTACTATAGTTTGCAGCCGTAAGCACGTGGGAAGACGGGGAGTGTTGCTCTGCTCTGTGGGAATGTGAGCTCTGCAAAGCCTGTAAACAGGCGATGAGTCACGGCATTGCTATGTCACACAGTGATTGGAGGGCCTCCCTCAGTGTGGCTTCCTTCTGTGTAAGCGAGTGGGTGTACTCAGGCAATGTCTTTACAGGGAACAGGGCCTCCTCCAGCGTATTTACGCTTTAAGCGCCGTTCCAGGTCACCGTCGCTGCACCAGGTGAGGACTCCAAACCGCTGCGGGGCTAAGAGGTGTCTTGTAGATTTTAGGCTGGCTTACAATGTGCTGCTTCTTCA
>NW_017306536.1:1067394-1072306 GCF_000935625.1 Nanorana parkeri
CTCCCTTACAGAGGGAGGGGGGGGGGGGGGGGAGGGGGGGGTCAGAAGAAAGATTGCAGCCACAGGCCTTCTGTTTTATGCTGCTTTGCTTTTTCAGAGACTGCTACCTATTTAGATTAGTTGAAAACTATTTCTTGTCTTATTGGTTAGAAAATGAATAGCGCAATATTCTTTTAGATTTATGACCATACCAGTTCTGGTGAGAAGGGACTAAAGCAATCCAAATCCATGTTTGAGACTTGTGAAAATTGTATAAGCTTTCAAGAAACAAATCATCTTCATTAGGTCAACCCGGGCACGAGTGCTGCTTGAACCGGTGACAGGGCGCAAGTGCTGCTTGAACCGGTGACAGGGCGCAAGTGCTGCTTGAACCGGTGACAGGGCACGAGTGCTGCTTGAACCAGTGACAGGGCGCAAGTGCTGCTTGAACCGGTGACAGGGCACGGGTGCTGCTTGAACCGGTGACAGGGCACCGGTGCTGCTTGAACCGGTGACAGGGCACGGGTGCTGCTTGAACCGGTGACAGGGCACGGGTGCTGCTTGAACCGGTGACAGGGTGCAAGTGCTGCTTGAACCGGTGACAGGGCGCGAGTGCTGCTTGAACCGGTGACAGGGCACGAGTGCTGCTTGAACCGGTGACAGGGCACGGGTGCTGCTTGAACCGGTGACAGGGCACGGGTGCTGCTTGAACCGGTGACAGGGCACGAGTGCTGCTTGAACCGGTGACAGGGCGCGAGTGCTGCTTGACCCAGTGACAGGGCACGAGTGCTGCTTGAACCGGTGACAGGGCCCAAGTGCTGCTTGAACCGGTGACAGGGCACGGGTGCTGCTTGACCCGGTGACGGGGCCCGGTGAAGTGTTTAGATCTTTGAAAAGCTTGTCCTAACAATAAATCTTCTGCATAAATCAGTACTTTAGTTGTCTAAGGAGCCTTGCAAACCTTTTTTTCATCTTATTCCGGTGATGATCCATCTGAAATGAAATGCAGATTTATGGTAACTATCATCCTGCGATGTGTGCTTGAGAGAATCAGACAGAGATGCTGGTTTATATTTAGAAACAGTATTGCTGGAAGATTTGTGCTTGGTCAGCAAAACAAATGTTAACACAGGCTGCAAATGTAACAGATTCCTGGAAATTGCTGATCGTTTTTTTATAAATCAAGTCTTTCATGTGACTTTCTCACTGTAGTCATCACACGGACTAATGAAGATATGCACATATTTCACGCTGTTGGGAGGCAGTGTTCTTTTGGTCATTCTGAATCCCTGTTTTCACCTTTTTCTGAAACTGGCAGTGCCTGTGTTTTTAAAGTGACACTAAGCTCAGGAGTTAAATCTTAAAAATGCATTCAAGAACCTTAACTATTAACAAGCATGTAACTTCTTTACGTATCACTCGGCTGCAGATCTTCAAATCATCTCAGAATTGGTGCTGACACTGTCCTTCCCTCTGGAGGGAGGCTACTTTTGTTCCCCATGGTCCCTGTGTGTGTTGTAAAGTAGTTACCGCTCCAAGCTCACTCCCGTGATGGACTATCCTTTTTAATACAAATTAGTAAACTAAACAGGAGATTGTAGTCCATCACAGGAGTGAGCTTAGAGCAGTGACTACATTACAACACACACAGGGGCCATGGGGAACAAAAGTAGCCACCCTCAAGAAGGAAGGACAGTGTTGGCACCAATTCAGAGATGATTTGAGGATCTACAGCCGAGTTTAGACGCAAAAAAGATACTTGTTTGTTAATGGTTAATTTACTTGAATGCATTTAAGATTTCAAGGAGAACTATGAGGTGAGTGATTTCCACTCATCCACATAGAGCCGACCTGTGACAAAGAAGCTGTCACAGGTCGGCTCTATCAATCGGGAAGTGAGCAGAAACATGTAGCCGATCCGGTCACTTCCCGATCGTCTCCCTGCAGTGAGTGGTGACTGTCAGTCACCGCTCCATGCAGGGTATCCCCCCTTCCCCTCTCCAATCCTCCAGCGTTGAGAGAAGTAAGGAACGGGGAGGGGGCGGGCACAGCCTCTAGATAAGCAGAGCCAGCTGTCACTCATGCAGCTGGGTGGATCTCGACAGTAATGTCTGGATCCGTCCCGACTGCAGCACTGTCAGCAATAGCCCGCGATATACTGAGCTTTGGGTCACGGGAGGACGCTAGTATTTGTCCTCCCGTGACCCTAAAGAGAACTATGGGGGAAAACACTGACCCCATAGTTCTCTTTTAAACTCCTGAGTTTGGCGTCAATACAATTCCTAGGTCGGAACATAGGGGTGTCTAGTATGAATACTGCATCCAATCCTAAAGTACCCCTAATGGGATGCAGTTTCAGGATTTCCATCCTTGGAAAGAGGAGTTGTGTTTAATTATTTAAGGCAATCCACACATTAATGATATCACTGTTGATTTTAGGAAGAGATCTGGATGCCAAAGAGTTGATGACTTATTGTGGCTAAAAATATCATTTAGGAAAATAAGTCATTTGTTCCAACCTGCTCAGAGTAAGGTTGCAGCGAATGTAAGAGATTATCCAGATGAGACATCTTCCTTTGCTAGTACACGGCATGTTAATCCTGCCATTAATTAAAGTGAGCATGGTTTGTTGTCATCATGCTTGTGGCACTTTTCCTTTCATTATGAGAGCTCAGCGGCTAGCCAGCTGAGAGCGTTGTGAGTGCTTAGTAATGACTTTCTTTTTTTTTTTTAAAGTCTCTCTTTTCTGTTGTGAATTTCTACTACAGCCAAGAAAATAAATACCTAAAATTCTGTATTGGGCTAATCCTTAGTATTTAAAAGATTCAAGCTACGGGAAGAAAACACAAAGCTGTCAAAGCCGGTGACACAAAGAGGCCATTACCTTTGTCAGCAAAATAGTAACCACATACCGATTTTATTTTCTTCCCTGCTCCAGTCTTGCTCTCTCTTATGATCTGTTTATGACCCTCTCTGATCTTAATTCTCACATCACAAGCATGCGGGAGTCATCCTTTCATCTTATGAGCACTCGACTTCCCAATACACTCCACTCTTTGCCATCAATGAGGCTGTTTGCTCTTTTTCTTGCCTTCCTTTGTTGGACTTGCCCTCAAGTCATTCACACACTTGGACCCCCTTTTCTTTTTCTTTTTTTTTTAACCTCCTCCTTTTTGTCTCCATGGTTACAGTCTCCAAGTTGGCTGGTTTTTGATGGTTTCCATGGGGACCATCCTTGGAAAATCTGTAGTGTCTCAGCTACATTTTTCTTTTCATCAATGATTTAAATGCCGGGTTTGTAATAATCCGTGTGTGTGTGTGTGACATTGTCATATTGTGAACATGCATGAACCAGTTTCCGGTGTGGTTTGTCATATTGCCAGGAGGTGATTCTCGACACATTCATTTCTTCATCTCTATGGTTTCCTATTGGCATTTATGCTAATCAGCTGCTGGTTTGAATGTAATATTTTGCTCAGTGGCCAGTTTAGGTGAATCTCCGTTATATCTATTTGCAGTTTTTGGTTGACAAACATAGTCTGTTTACTGTGTGTATTCCAGTTATATTTGTGGTACCTTCATGGTAAGTTCCTTTTTAGCTCTGATTTTGAGATTCACTTGAGACTGTTTCGTCATAGCATGTTGCTGCCGTATGTCTGTACAGTGTTTTCGGGAATGCCAAGAATTCAGTGAATCTGAATCTGTTGTTTTTCTTTTACAGTTGCTTTTTCTGCACCGTTCTGTCCTGGTGATTGTTTACAGGTTATGACGACTAATCTTAAACCAAACAAGGCATTAAAGGTAAGATGCTACTCCCATTTAGTTAATTGTTGTGGTATACTTGATGAACATTGTAAAAATGTACATCTCATTCTAGTCAGAGAGGATCATTTTTATTATCATTTTGTAAACTGAAAATAATTTATATTTTGTCCCAGCAAAATCAGGCTGTTAGCGGATACATGCTCAGTCTTGGGATCACTTCCTTTGTAATCATGTGTCAAGGAGGAAGCTGACAGAATCTCTGTGTTTTCTACATAGTGCCATAGTCACAGTATTGTAGGGAAACCATTGAAGTGACACTAACCTCAGGCTCTAAACTTAAAAATGCATTCAAGTACCTTTTTTAAATATTGACAAAAATGTATCTTATTTGTGCATCACTCAGTTGTAAATCCTTAAATCATCTCTGAATTGGTGCTATTTATTGTTCCCGTGACGGCTTTATTTCTGGCCATGGCCAATGTTTTTAATGTTGAACACCAGGAATCTATAAAATACTTTTATTAATGCAGCCCTGTGTTTATGATTTACATAAACAATGCGAGCAGTGAAAATACCTGAATTTGACTTGATATCGGCCACTCGCAGTCACCTGTGCAGCAGAGCTCAGAGTGGGGAATGGAGAAGCAGCCCAAGGAGCCAGTTGTTTGTCTGGCATTGCAAGGAGTATGCTTATGAAGATAGAGCAAAGTGACAGGACGATCAGCGCATTGGTTTGTGGCTTCTCCTTTCACTATCCAGTCACTGGTTGGGTGTTATGAGGAGACCCGTACGTGTTGCAGAACTGCACAGAGAAAATTCCAGTCTCCTGCCCTGCCAGACAGTGCTTTATGCCAGAGCTGTTTAAATCCTAGAACTGGATGGACAATATTCAAAATACTTTGGCATGTAAAACACTCCCTTATATGTATTTCATATTTAGCTGTTTGTCTGAAGTTCAACTTTAACCAGTTGACATCCGCGGTGTTAAACCCCCTTCCCATCCAGGCCATTTTTCAGTATTCAGCGCTGCGGTACTTTGACTGACATTTATTCCGTCATGCAGCGCTGTACTGAAATGAATTTTATACCCTTTTTTGGGGACAGATAGAGCTTTCTTTTGGTGGTATTTATTCACCACTAGGGGTTTTATTTTTTTACTATATTAAGG
>NW_017306536.1:1072426-1081963 GCF_000935625.1 Nanorana parkeri
CTGATCGCCTATATGTGAAACACCCGGTACCGGGTGTTCGCATTGGACGGGTCTTTTCTGCCCGTGCGTGCCCGCTAGGGGGCGCACGCGAGCAGAAAAAAAATGCCGTCTGGCGACGGCAACCCGCCAATGCAGCAGTGCCGTCCGTCCGTTTTTCTACTAAGGGCGGACGGCAAGAGGTTAATATTCTTCCATAATTGATCTGTATCAGCATTCTTATTTCAATTAGAAATGTAAAAACTATTTTTGTGGGGGTTTTTTCTGCTATAACCTGTTAATACTTTCTTGGCCTTAGAAAGAAAAACATATTTTCCAAATGATCTGTTTCCACCAGTCGGGAAATGAAACCCATGAAATGAACTTTTTCCTGAACTATGCCTTTTTACATTTTTCTCCTAAAGTATTGTGAAGTATTAGTCATTGTGGCAGCTTTATCTTTTATTTTTGTAAGTTTATTTGGTCACTAGAAGCGGACACATATTGCCTGTGATACTACACAAGATCCCAAAATCACAGTAGGGCTCAGTGCAGGGGTAGCGTGAGGACTATGTGGGTTAGATGGGTAGAAAATGATACCTCCTTTGTACCTCTAGACCCTCGGTTCTCAACTGGTGGGTCGTGACCCGCGTGTCTTCTACTTTTCTAGGCGAGAATGCCGAGTGTCAACTTGACGCGGGGTGGGCTTGCATGCGGCTAAGGCCGCGAGGGAGTTCCATACATAAGTGGCTTGCTTACAGCTCCCTCACGTGTCCTGTAGAGGTGCCTGGACTGGAGTGATGTCACATTCTGGCTCCCGGCACCTCTACAGAGTGTGCAAGGGATCTGTACCAGCAATGCACATATGGATGCGTCACAGCACTGAAGGCCCACACTGGACCCCAGGCTGAGCATACACTCCAGTTCTCGTAAGGTAGGGAGACTGGGTGGATTTAAAAGAAAAAATGAAGAAAAAAAAATTTGCAGTATGTATTTGTGTGTGAGATTGTTTTTGGAGGCCCATTCACACTAGTGCGGTGCTTTAATCTCACAGTTCCGTGTGATTAACACACTGTACCACACAATTGCACCTACCGTGCTTTCTGGTGTGGGAGGTGCATTGTCATTGATTTGAATGGCACCCCAAACGCATCTCCCACCCACAGTTCTATCGCCCGCAATGGAACATGTGGTACGACAATGCCATCTGTTCCATTGCAGTTCAACTTGGGTCACCAATTAATGACCAAGGACAAATGTGGGTCCTGAGGTTACACAGGTTGAGAACCACTGCTCTAGACCAATCCCCTTTAAGGAGGCCTAAAGGTTAATGTACTCCTATATGAGGATTGAGTCCTTTGACATAATTGCCCATTGTCCCTGATAGTCAAAGATTCGAAAAATGTGTCCCTTTGGAAAACAATTAAAGTGACATTTATTTTTTATATATATATATAGTATTTGAATGTTGCCATCTTTCATAATGTATGGACATTGTGGTAACCTGTGGTCCACTTTCCAGGTAAAGAAGGAGGCGGGAGAGAACGCCCCAGTACTAAGCGACGATGAACTCGTGTCAATGTCTGTACGGGAGCTGAACCAGCACCTACGTGGTCTCACAAAAGAGGATATCATCCGCCTGAAGCAGCGTAGGCGCACCCTAAAAAACCGTGGTTACGCCGCCAGCTGCCGAGTAAAGCGTGTCACCCAGAAAGAGGAATTGGAGAAGCAGCGAGTCGAGTTGCAGCAAGAAGTGGATAAGCTAGCGCGGGAGAACTCCAGTATGAAGCTTGAGTTGGATGCTCTACGTTCTAAGTACGAAGCCCTCCAGACCTTCGCCCGCACAGTCGCCAGGGGACCTATTACCCCAACTAAGGTTGCCACCACCAGTGTCATCACCATTGTGAAGTCTGCTGCCATATCATCAGCATCCATACCATTTTCTGCAGCATCCTAGTATCTACAGAAGGAGAGAACTTAGCTGCCTGTTCTAAAAGGGACTTAATGGGATTCACTTACATTGTTTCTCGGTTTCTTCCCTGCCTATCCACACGCTAGGCGTTGCCTTTTATTCCATTGCCCATCCCAACATGAGGATCACAGCACTAAGGCCTTGATGTTATTGTGCCAGGGAATTTGGCTTGTTGCATTGGATAAGGTTTACGGTCTTAATTTCAGTTCATAAGACTTTGTGTGCATGGTTTTTTGGACCCTTCACAGACCCTTCATTAACAAGTTTAGGATAGTAGAAGATATTTAACCCCACCATAATTTATTTATTTATATTTGCATATCAAAAACAAAAGTCCATTGCCTGTATGTTGAAGACTACGAAATCTACGTATGTGGAACCATCTCATTGCTGATGGTACAATTTGTATTAGTATGTTGCCTAGCGTTCTATGGAGCAGTCTTGACTGTGTTTAAAGTGATTTCAAAATGGCCTTTCAAACAAAACTCAGGATTTCTATAATGGCAAAATGTACCGTGCTAGTTTACCATTTAGTACTCATCAGTACAATTCCCAGTTTCCAGAAACAAATGTCTGACGGGTGCAGTGAACAGCACCCGTGTGAAAGATGCGAGTTTCAAGTTTCTGTGATTGACTAGTCAAAAGTCGGTCAAATGCAAGAGATCATCTTATTGTTGAGCTTTAGGCCAGTGAGAACATTTTTACAATGTAATTCCATTTAAATTCCTTACAGGGGAACGTTTGGGGCTTCCCACGTGGCTTTCAGTTATGCTGTTTTCACCGACTGCTCAACCTCTTTTGGCTTGGATCAGAACTACCAGTATTTCAACTGGTAAATTGGAAAGGAAAGTTAGTTTTTATAACTCAAGATCGTGTTGGTTTAGGTATGTATGGAATTACCTATTGAAGAGAATGGAAAGGAAAGTTTTGTGGTGGTTCCTGTAAGTGTTTGAGAAGTATTTTAGGTTCGAAGGTATGTATCCTTCTGTAGGTTGTCCAGTAGTTTTATACTTTTTATAAGCTTTGTATTAAATCATGAAATAAGTAGTGTTTCATTTGAGTATTAAAGAATGTTATTGGTAAAATGTGTGTCACAGATGATTTTAAAACGGGAAGTTCTTGAAGGTGTTAGGGGCTGTTTTCCTAAGCAAGGGATCTTCTTTGAGATTGTTTGGCACGGTACTTAGTAGGTGCCGGTAAAATTATTTTTATTTTGGCGTTTCTCGACTTGGATTGACCACTTGTGTACTGGCTGATGACTGAGACTATTTAGCAAATTTTTATAGCCTAGCTGTGTCCAAAAGTTTTGTTAAGGCTGAATTTACACCTATGCGCCTGTGTTGTCCTGTGCTTTTTTTTTTCTTCATGATGTGGGCAGGTATGTTGATGTTCGCTGCCAAAAGCCCCAATAATGCAAATTGACATATCAGGTAGTGGACATTAACTTTGTCAGCCATGGCACGTCAATGCACTGCACAGGTTTGAATCTGCAGAACTAAAAACAATGACAGACCTATGCAAATGCATTGATATGTATTATAACGCATAGGTGTGAATAAACCCTTAATGACTAAAACCTTTTAGGTTTCAGAATCATATTTCAAAGCTGCATCTTGTTTTGATGAGAGATTATTAGAATAGAGATCACTGAGTCTTACTTCCTCATTTGCAGTAATGGATAAATCCTGAGGAGTCAATGAAATGGGGGCAGTAGGGGGTATAGAAAAGCTTAGAACTTTATTGAATGGAAGACGTAATCGGAGAAGCATAAAAATGAATTTAAAGGAAACAACCTCTAAAAGCTTCAGGGATAATCTAGAAGTGTTAACTAGATTTCAAAGTTTGGGTTTTCAATACAAAATTTTACTTACACCAAGTACAACGTGAGCCTGACCTGGCTGCAGGTCAAATTAAAAGCTGGGAACCATCAACAGTGCAAATCTTTTACTTTGGCCCTATGCTCCTCAATGGAGTAAGATATATAGTAATATTAGTACAACATAAGTAACGCAAACATTTAATGTACCTTACAACAGAAAACCTTTTACCTGACACCTTTTTTTCAAAGAGGAAATGAACCTCTGGGAGCTGTGTCCTCCCAAAAAAAAAAGCCAGGGAGAGGGGACTAGTCTCCATTATTTTCTGTCTTATGTGATTTTCTGCACTATCCCTGTGTTGAGGTGCACAGGGCTTTGCTTCCTCATGTCAGAGCCTCCAGCAAGGGGAACAATCAGAGGCAGCAGTTTATTAGATCTCGCGCTGCAGATACACAGCTATGAGGCTGTAGGCACAGGAGTGCTTAGACACCCTCACATATCAGGAACTGCACTGCTGTTTTCAGGAGCAATTCAAGACAAAAGGTCGCTTTTATTAGGGTACGTGTTAGGCATAATTAACTCTTCTAGATGTTCCTTGGGACACAGCAAATCGTCACTTTTTGAGTTCAGTTCCACTCCACCAGTGAGCTGCAGATGTGTTTCAGTACAGGTATGGCCCTAGATTGCTTTTCAAGTCTGTTTTGATATGTTAGTGTTCTGTTTTGTGGAAGGGCTCAGTGTCTGGCTAAATGGCTGTTAGACAAACTAGTCAAATGGAAGTTTCTGGAATGTGTTTAAACCATGTGGCAGTGTTTTTGTGCTTTGATTGCTATGGATTTGGTGATGTACTAGTTGTAAGGAGTCTGTGCTCGTTTTTGTAGCGTTATGCAACAGTGAATACTAAAAGAAACAAATCATTTTTCCAATCAAACGTCGCAGCCACTGACAAAATTGTGTTTGTGATCATCTTGCTGTTCATTAATGACTATTTCATATCGCGTCTATACAACCTTGTGCATTGAAGGTTATTAAGCTGGCAAATGATATTGCTGATTCCTCTGGAGAAAGAACAATGCTGATCTGACTCTTTCAGCTTCTTCTCTGCAGAATTCATGGCATACATAAATAAGAGGAACATTCTAGACTTTGCCTTTTCTGAATTAGAAGCTGAATCACAAATTTAAAAGATGCAAACTTTGAGAGTCTCTCAACTAGTAGGAAAAGTGCAGTAACCAATAGCAACCGATCAGATATCATTTTTGGTCTGACAGGTCTGCTGCTGAAATCTGAATGGTGCCAGCAGTGAATCAGTGCTGTTTGCATGATACTAAGACATAGGCTTGTCAACTTACCTTTGTGTCTCCTAATCAATGATCTGATCTGAGATTAAGGCTTCTTTCAGACGTGCTGATAAGAAAGGGGGTCCGTGCACAGATCCCCTCCTAAACAAAGCAGTATGGAACGGAAGTCACAGTTGTGACATCCATGTCTGTACAGTTTTTTTGCTCCACTTTGCAATGGAAAAAAAAGCTGAAACTGATGGACCCCATTTTGGCCTATAGGGAATCGGATGTAAATGGACATGTCTGTTTCCATCAAATTACCCCTGACCCAGCATGATCAGGGCAGGCGAAACAGATTTCTGATTCGTTTTTGTTTTTCTGGATCTGGCCAGAGTTGGGGGTAACTGGGTGTAAACAGAAGCCCCTCCGTGTACACACAGCTGCCTATAGACTAACATTGGGCATCCCATCGGGTCTGCTCGGAAAATGGACAGGCAGACCCGATCAGATTGCCCATGTGAAAGGGGCCTTACTGAAATGATATCAGATCATTGATTGCAGACGTCATAGCATGTGTACTAATAGTGACCTTTGAACTGCCTCGATGAATGTTGTTCTTTAACCAGAGCAGGAAGTGAGTGTCAGCTTCTGATCACAAATGACATGTCACCTGTACCTGTATCTGCAGTAGCGTTTCAGTGGTTGTGCATACCGAAGTTCAGATTTGTCATAAATTCCCCGAACAAAGTGTTCAGCTTTACTCTTGTTTTTGAAGGTGTCTGAGCTGTCCATTCCATACAAGTCAAATTCCCTGGCAAAGGACTAACAGAAGAGGAGTTGTGGACTGTAAAACGCAGTAACAATTGCAGAACCACACTGGGCCTTAGTTCTCACTTTCCTAATGGGCCACTAAACATGATTTACAAGTTATTTTATGTATGAGAAGCTTTAATGACATTCGCAAGTCAATATTTAAAGGAGCTTATCGCAACAGGAGACATTAAAGAAACAAAAGCGTGGTTTATGGGGGAGCACAATGCATGATGCACAGCTCACTTCCTCTCCAGTAATCCATAGAAGAAAGCTATACTGTCATTTTGGTGCCTTTTTGCCAAATAGGCAGCAGCACAACATAGATACACAGCTCTCAAATTGAGAGGTTTGGTATTTATGGGGTTATGTCCTTCTCGGCCATAGTTGTGAATGTTATTAGTAGCTCTTTCACATAACATAATGTAACTCCATTTTTTTTGGAAGGTTTAGTTGGTCCTTTTGAAGAGTTGTTCTTGCTGCTCGTAGCTTCTTCATTCTCCCATCATGCACTTGGAGAATCATTTGGTGCGGCCAGCACCAAGAGCAGCTCTTCCTTAAACACTTTCGTCCATGAAGTCATTTATCTGATCTGTACAGGAGTTTGTGTTGTGGAGCCAAGCCTGTCCTTCCTGGGGTTATGGGCAAGTGCCCACACAAGTTCGTTGAACAGTTTTAGGAATTTAAGCTATTATATATACAGTTAGGAACACAAAATATATGGCGGCAATCAGCTGCACTGAGATTTTCATTGTTGCTATTAATTTTATTAAATCCTATATTTATTTGACGTGTGCCAAACGATTTTGGCTACGAAAGTACTAGCCCAAAACAGTGACTCCTTACCTCCTGCCCTAACGGGAGGGGTGGATAAGCTGAACAAAAACAATACATAAAAGGGAGAACAGGGACCTGGGCGTTATAATGCTGTTAATACCATGGAAATGGTAGGTAATCCATATTGGATATCCATAAGGAACATATGGAAATTATTTAAAGAGAGATTAAAACAAAGTTTTATCTTACAGAGTTTTTTTTTTCTTTAAGTGGAAGAAAAAAAAAAGTAAATCTAATCTTTTTTTCTGTTTCACGTTTAATAATAATGCAGTTCTTTATTGGAAGATGATGCAAATATATGGGTTACTGTGAAGATATTTTAGGGTAAGAGGAAAAGTCCTCCCTCTTGATCTCTATAAGCCAGCTTGATTTGACTTCTGGAACACAAAGTATCTTGAAAAAAAAAAATTGTATTTTGACTTTTTATGCGCTGCATCAGTCTTTAAGTCTTTGGGCATTTGCGGCATGTAAATGGTTAATCTTCCTTCCTCTCTCTTACTGTATAACTGTATTTCATCTATGGGTTAATATTTTATATGTGATTTCTCTCGGAGAAACTTTTTTTTAATTTTCATTTCTGTGTCTTTTCATGTCTTATTATATTCTCTTCCAAAGCCCCTCCTGCCAAGGTTTTCCTCCAAGTGTTTTCTGTTGTGTCAAGTACGACCTATTTTGAAGGCATGAATTTGTTGCACAGATATTTATCGTTAGATATGTTTAATTATTGTTTCCCCATGTTTTATTCTAATCGGAGGTATATGCCTCCCTGAAAAAGTTGGAGTAAATTTGAGGACGATGCGTTGGTTCTCAGAAAATGTTGATTTGGCTTATCTAACCGATTTCACATGGTGGTGGCAGTTCGCGAACATGTGGCCATTTAGTTGACGTCTTACGGGCTTATTCAAAAAAGCAATTCTTTGCAGAGCCCATTAACTCATAGCAACCAGTCACATTGCAATTCACTGTTGTCAGACCAGGGAAGTAAGCTAAATGGTTGCCATGGCTTAAACTGATGGTAAACTCAGGAGTTAAATCTTAGAAATGCATTCAAGTATCTTAACTATTAACAAAAATGCATCTTATTTGTGTATCACTCGGCTGTAGATCCTAAAATCATTTCTGAATTGGTGCTGACACTGTCCTCCTTTTATGAGGGGGGCTACTTTTGTTCCCCATGGTCCCTGTGTGTGTTTTTAAAGTAGCCACCACTCCAAGCTCACTCCCGGGATGGACCACAATCTAATTTATAGTTTACTAATTTGTGTTGCGATTGTAGTCTATCCCAGGAGTGAGCTTGGAGTGGTGACTACTTTCCAACACACACAGGGACTATGGGGAACAAAAGTAGCCACCCTCCATAAGGAAGGACAGTGTCAGCACCAATTGTGAGATCATTTGAGGATCTACAGCCAAGTGATACACAAATTAGATAAATTTTTTGTTAATACCGTGTTTCCCCGAGAATAAGACCTAGTACTATTTTTGGGAATTGCTAAAATATAAGACCTAACCCGAAAATAAGACCTAGTTGTGACCATTCCCAGGGCTGGTGGTGGCATAAAGGGGAACTTGATGAGCCGCAGGAAAGAATCAGCGGTGCCAACTAAACCAGCGCTAGAGGAAGTGAGGCGGCACCGGAGGGAGTAGAGCCGCATAGGCCGATGCCTCGTCTATAGCGCCGGCTCCTGTCACAGGCGGAGTGATACCAAATGCACTCCGCCTGTGAGGAATCGATAGTGAAAACGCGCTTCACTTATTCTGGCCAGTGATTGGTTACCAAATTGCTCTTGGAAAGGTACAACACCCCTGATTGCCCTGATCACCATATTTTTGTACACTTTAATTACATGTAGGGGTATTGTACATCAATACATGTGGATTGTTGTACATTATGAAAAAATAAGACCTACCCCGAAAATAAGACCTAGTGTGTTTTTTTTGAGCCCAAAAAAATATAAGACAGTGTCGTATTTTCGGGGAAACACAGTAGTTAAGGTACTTCAATGCACTTTTAGGTTTAACTCCTGAGTTTCGTGTCCCTTTTAATGGGTATTGCTTTGAGTGAGGCCTGTAGAGTTTTGTCTCTAGATCAGCAGTCCTTATCTGTGGTCAATATATAATTCATATATGCTCTGGCCTTCATATCAGATATGGTCATGTATGATTGAGGCCAACAGGCTGAATTCTATTTTCCCCAAAGCTGGCCATAGGGTTGATCATGTGATGCGGGCCATTTAGACTGCCATCATTGATTGCATATGCAGCAACAGATATGACCATCCAGACTGATTAGTCTCTGGATATCAGGAGTTTTTTTGTGACATTCTGGCAAATAAGGTATAAAATCTGTATGCATCTGAAGGTATAAAATCTGTATGCATCTGAAGGTATAAAATCTGTATGCATCTGAAGGTATAAAATCTGTATGCATCTGAAGGTATAAAACCTGTATGCATCTGAATATGCGTACAAACTGCTAAATTTGCCTGATTTTGTTTTTGTGGCTTCCTTTGACACTTTTCAGCGTTCCTTTTACATCATCAGGCATATGTTAAAAACGGGCAACAAACAATTAACAAGCCTGCCTTGTAGTATAATGAGAAGGCTGGAAAACGTAATAGACAGATTCACCTTAAGAGTCAAATCAGTTGCACACTCAGTAGTAAGCCAAAGGATGCCTTAAAATGCATGTATCCCTTCAATATCCTGTTATAGTAGATCAGAGGTGTACGAGGAAAAACAAACGCCCCTTAATTCCAACTCCATTAAACCTTGATGATCTAAACGCGTATTTTTTAAAAGTTCTCGCTTCATTTGTTCTGCATTCCTGTGACCGTGCCAC
>NW_017306536.1:1082019-1089672 GCF_000935625.1 Nanorana parkeri
TGTGTGCTTCTTTCCTTCTGAAAACTTGTGAATTAAAGTTCTGTCCGTCTGTAACGTCTGTTCTCGAGGTAAAATGCTGCATTTTCTTCTTATTAGCCGATCGTTGGGGTTTTCCAGGTATTTCTGATAAATGTATCTCCAATGAAGCCTTCAGATTCTGTCATGTGGTTATATCTTCTATATAGGACATCATATCATGACCCTTGTAGAATCGCACTTCATTTACTTTCCCCCACAATGCTCTGCAAGCACCATATGCTACCCGTACGCTGATTCTGTATAGTGTCTATCTGATTTGTGGATTTCAAGTACAAAAAAGAAATCTTGTCAAGTCACATTTTTATATCTCTGACTTGCCACGGAACAGCCAGTAAGCTATAGAATATAGTCTGATCTAATATCACTCAACACAGCTATTGAATTGTGCGTTCGCCTTAATCTTCAAGTACATATTCAACCAAGATACCCAGTTGCTGTTTTATTGTAGTTGTTGGTGCATTTTTGGTAAACCGCCTGAAGCCACTGTGAATTAAGAGGAGCGTCTTTGTATATTTTATTGTTGTCTCTGTGAACAAAATTCCATTCATTTCACCAGCTTAGTTTTTAGTGTTAAGATACAAACATTTCATTCCTCCGGCATAATACGATTTCCACTGTCTGACATTCACCAAACCATCATTAGGTTCCTGCAGATCCATGTTTTTTTCCCCAATATGCAGAGCAGACTATTTTTTACAGTGAAAGGTTTATTTCTGGACATGGACAATATTTTCTAAATTTTACACTTTATTTTTTTATTTTGCTGCAGATTTTAGTTGTTCCAAAACAGTGACCTCCTGTCATGAGCCACACACAAGGCAGTTACATTAGAACTTCAATATAAAGCACTGAAATATTGGTCTATTTTGGATGGAGTGCCGTCACTCTCACTTGATGACATTACATTGAAACATATGACCTGACAGAAGTCGTCTCAATTCACCAAACTTTATTATAAGGGTTTCTACCACAACAAGCTTTTAAGTCTCATGACTTTTTCACCTGTTATGGCTAATATTGACTGTTCTAGGCAAAAGAATTGAGCATGTAGTCTTAATGTGACACTAAACTCAGGAGCTAAACCTTAGAAATGCATTCAAGTACCTTAACTATTAACAAAAATGTATCTTATTTGTGTATCGCTCAGCTGTAAATCCTCAAATCATCTCTGAATTGGTGCGGACACTGTCCTTCCTTCTGGAGGGTGGCTACTTTTATTCCCCCTGGTCCCTGTGTGTGTTGTAAAGTAGCCACCGCTACAAGCTCGCTCCCGTGATGGACTAAATTCTCTGTTTAGTTTACTAATTTGTATTGAGATTGTAGTCCATCACGGGAGCGAGCTGGGAGCGGTGACTACTTTACATTAATTACAAAACATTGTTTTGTAATTAATATATTTTAGGTGGAGAGATTACACCTGGGGGGCCATGGGCCTGACTACCCACAACTGTCTTGTAAATTACTACTTTACATTACACATAGGGACCATGGGGAACAAAAGCAGCCACCCTCCAGAAAGGACAGTGTTGGTGCCAATTCAGAGATAATTTGAGGAGGATCTACAGCCGAGTGATACACAAATAAGATGCATTTTTGTGAATAGTTATGGTACTTGAATGTATTTTTAAGATTTAACTCCTGAGTTTAGTGTCACTTTAAATCTTGTTGATGTATATGTCTTCCAGATCTATGCAGTAATCCAACATGTAACCACTGCTGCACTTTGACGTTGTACAGGAACGTCCTGAAATAAACACCAGTCATTGCTGCTCTCTCTATTTAGGGTGACTGGTCTTGTATCTGCTCCCCTGTAGCTATCTGCAGGTAACCTGAACTAGGTGGACTTGCTGAGTCCCACCCACAACTCTGCTTTCTGCACAGGCTATGTACAGCACAGTGATGGCACTGCTAGGTAAAGAAATTTGGTGCACACAGTGGATTTATTTCCTTGTTGATATCAAGGATAAGAGTTCAGCTCTAGTGCCCTATTCCAGCTCGCCCCCTGCCACTCTGAAGCAACCCCTCCACACTCTTTTTACACATACCGTTTTTCCCCAGAGCTCTTTAGTCTGTTCACGTTCTATCACAGGTCCTCTTCCTCCTGTTCTGTGTTGGATGGCATAATGATATGATGGTGTTCCCTTGTGCATTATCCTGCAATTTTTAAAGCAAACTTCATGATGTTCTTCAAAGGGGGCCGGGTCTTTGACACCCTGGCCTGACAGGAATTGGATTCAATGAAGAACAGGTCTAGTGGTGGATTGCAGAGCAGTGGGTCTGCAAGGGACACCAGTGGAGAGAGGGGGAATATTGCAGCTGGAGCTGGGCTTTAAATGAACTGTTTTTCCATATTCTTCCTCTTGATAGGTGTTTTTTTTTTTTTATCCAAATATAGCTTCCACAAAACCATTAATGAATGAAGTTGCTTTCTTTGGATACATATTATGACATTACATTGAAGTTCTTCTGTAGCTATAATGACTGTCAAACCTCCGTCACTGTGGCAGATAAGTTGGCCAATGTTGGTGGCAGACTGGGAGCCAGGTCACCATTGAGCTTAGTTTACTGCTGGCTCCTGGTTTTTGTTTTTCCTTATTGTCCATGTCCCTACGAGGTGTCAGGATCCTGACTAGACTAATTACCGCTTACTGAATTTTGTAGCAACTTGTTATGAGCTAATAAACTCACAAATGTGAGCAAAGTAGCTGAGAACATGATCCATTTTTGCCAACAAACTTCCTCCACATTGGCTTCTGGTTTGTTTATCAAATATTATATTAAGTATGTGATTTGAAGTGAACAAGTGATTGTATGGTGGAAGAGCATCTACGATGTTATATTGCACATATTTGTAAGAGTGAGTGCGTTCTATGTCTCTTCTTTTGCTTTTCCCCTCAATCCCTTTTTTTATTTTAGATTTGATTATCTAAACTTGTCCAGCAGTGTGAAGCTTTGTATCACCACTGGATATTACCATATCACCACCTTCTGTTATACCCCACTGTTTAGTTCCGAATCTTCTTCAAAATGTGATTGTTTTTTTTATTTCTTACATTTCATATAATTTCTGTTTTAGTTTGCATCCTAGACACACACCACAAGGGCAGTTACCTTGCTTTTACATTATTAAGAATAGAGATCGTGTTTTATTTTTTTGTAGAATTCATTGCCTCCTGATCTTGTCTATGTGGTTCTTCAGTAGGTTTAATTTCAATATTTATTTTTTTTCCTGTGCTGCTTTTTTTATACATTATATAAATAATAAATTATTGGGATATATCCAAGTAATTGTGGATTCATGTTTGTATGTCAAGACCGTAATCCTGTGTACTGTACTTGTGCACCGATTTCTCCTTATCTGACAGCCACAAAGTAATTTATTGCTGTATATAATACTGCTGTGACTGGTTTTGTACCTTTCCAATAAAGAGTTCTCATTGAAGTTTCTGTGAATTCTCTGTTCTCTTAAGCTGCAAATTGCTGTGAATGTTTAGTTTTCTGAATCTGAATATAAAAATGTGCAGTTGGATAGGATGCGATTTTGTAGGCCACTGGTGGCACCTGGGTCAGATTTCCTATCGGACTTACAAAAAACATGATATACTCCAAATTAGGGATACATCGAAATGAAAGAAATTGTCATGCCGAATTCTAAAATTACTTTTTTTTCCCAACCTTTTTAAAAAAAATGTATATATATATATATTTTATTTTTTTTTTTTAGTTTACTGTTGGGGGCTTTGGGGAAATAGCAGCACTCTAAACAGACCCCTGATATTTCCCTTTTGAAATAGAAAAAGAGAGTGAGGACACAAAGTCCTACACTTTTTTTTTTTGCATTCCCTGTTATAAATGAACAGGAAGCATCTATGCTGAGTGCTCCTGTTCATTCATAAACTGAGCAGATAGTATAAGTTACTATGTCCACAATCATGAATTAACAGGAAGTGATGTAGAGCACTTCCTGTTCATTCATAAACGGGGACATAGTAAGCTGTACTATGCCTTCAGTTATTTACAACCACTTAGCGATCGCTGAGTGTAGGCCGAGCTCTCGTACTGCACTGCCCTGCTCGGCCTCCTGAAACGTGTGTCCTCCCCGCACCATCCTGCTCAGCCTCCTGACAGCTTCTCTCCTCCCTGCTGAGCACTGGCAGTGGGATCGGCTCTGTGTCCCCTCCGAACGTCTCTGCCGACACAGGCGAGGGGACAGCAGCGGAGTTTGGAGGGGAGAGAGACCGGAGCTTGCACCCAGCGGGGAGGAGAGAAGCTGGGGATGCGCCACATTTTTGGACGTATTTGTACTACGGCATTTTTGGCCAAAATGTTTTAGCAGACGCAATTTCGGTGCATCTCTACTCCAAATGTTTTCATTTCAATGAATGCTGCCATTGTCTATACATGAATCGTGGGTATCAAGGCACATCTTTTGCGCTTAGTGGGGGGGATTTAGCAAAGCTGGAGCAGACAGAATCTGGAGCAGTTGCCCATAGTAACTAATCATCTTTTCTCTTCAGTTTGTTCAGTTAAGATTTGAAAATGAAGGAGAGAAGCTGATTGGTTGCAGTGCACAGCTGCTCTAGATTTTGTCTGCTCCAGTTTTGATAAATTCCCTTCAATGAATCTTAGTCGCTGAGACAATTTGTGATATTTTAAACCCTAAAATGATTCCTTTCTCAGGCAACATTGACAACAGTTTCACTACTGTTGGCTGAGGAAGGAACTATTTTGGTATGCTTCTCAGGCTAGGTTCACACCTAGGCGACTCCTGACTGCGCGGCAATCCGCACGGTTTTGTTCACGATTGCCACGCGGAAGGGAGTCGCCAAGGTGTGAACCGATCACGCTGTCAGTGCCATTATTTTCTAATGGCATCCCAGTCACACCGGGCGGATCGCACAGTTTCCTGACGCGATTCCGCCTGTGCAAGTGAACAAAATCATGGTTAAAAAAGCAGCGCGTCGTGTGTTGCAAAAAAAGGTACTTGTCCCTTTTTTTAGAGATTGCCACACGCGCATGTCACTTAATTGAAAGCAATGGGGCCCCGCGGCAATCGCTGTGTGCATTAGCACTCGATTGTGCGGCCCCGGGACGCGTGTCCCGGTTGTCGCGCAGGTGTGAACCTAGCCTCAGTGATTGATAAAAGGCTCATTATGAGCAAATTATTTCCTATTGGGGACACATGCCCCCCTTTTGCCTATGTTTTGTTCTTTACTCATTAGTATTACAAGAAATGAAGGCAGAAGAGACGGCTGCCTGCCCAAAAGGATGCAGTACGAAGTCATATCCTGGAAACTCCTCGTTTTGCTGGACATGGAATGTTTGTGGGAATTAATAATCTTCAGGGAAGTAGAAAAGGCCTTTTGGCTCCAAATTTCCAACTCTCATTTCATGTGTGTTCTGAGAACCTATTTATTTTGTATGTAGATGAATGACTGTTCCTGAAAACATACACAAAGAATCCATGTTTTCAGATCTATTTAGTTGCTTACCAGGAAAAATCTTGTGCCATGTTTCATAACTGCTGTAATCCCTTCAGTATGCCTAGAATTACAGCTGACTGTCACCCAGCATGGCTATCATCTTACCAGGAAATACGGAGTTAATGGGGATTTCACAACCTACTGACAGATCTATTGCAACAGATCATAAGGATGAATCGGCAAATACAGCCATATGGAAAATTCCACATTCATCATTATTTTCTACCATATGGTGGGTTGAATCTTTTAGTATGACATTTTTACACCAACTCCAGCCATTTTTTAGTTTGAAATAGAGTGAGGGAACACACTCTGTGACACGCATGCAAGGAATGAGGGGTGCTGTAGTCACTGGGAAAGGAAAGCATGAAACTAACAAAAGTGGAAATACATTTTAGGGAGGGTCAATTTAGACCAGGGGTCTCAAGTTCAATTCACTCGGGGGCCACTCAACAAATATTTTCTCTCCAATGGGCAGAGATAGGCACGGACCAAGGCAGTGGCGGACATTTTCCAAAGTACAGACCTTAGTGAAGGACACCAAGGTACATTTCAAACTAAAACCTTTAAAAAAAACTCTAGTCTGGTGTGCACACGCCTATGTATAAGACAATACAGAACTGCACCAGCTATAGAGGACTACAAATCCCAGCAATAGATTATACAGTAATGCAGAAAGATTTGAAGCTACCTACTCGTGTTGCTTCAGGATCATGTCTCCAGGGTCTCAGGATGACTCTCAGGTGGTCAGTGCGGGGATCTCTGGTGGGCAGTGTGGTATTTAGTCAGACTCAGGACATTCCAACATACAGTACAGTTGGTACATCCCAACCCCCCCATCCAATGTGATGTTTTGGTACCTTCCTGCCCACGTGCAGGAAGGGTTTTTCTTTCTGTGCTGATTCTACGGTACGACCACGGCGGACCCTGCAAGGACCAGTCACGGACACCAGTGTCCGTGTACGGACGCTTTGCCGATCCCTGCCCATGGGAGCCGTTTTCAAAATGTCATACTTTAAAATAAAATTTAACTATATCCGGTTTGGTGCTAAGGACACCAATACACACACAATAAGGCCCCAGTCATATCTGTAGGTTTAGGTGCGATTAGGGATTCCTGCATCAGGAATGCCTAATCTGGTGTTTACAAGCAGCAGCTGCCACCCGTTCTAGGTAATGATCAGGTGACAGCAGTTGCATGTAATGATACACTATATTGCCAAAAGTATTGGGACACCTGCCTTTACACGCATATGAACTTTAATAGCATCCCAGTCTTAAGGTGCCCATACACCTTACGTCCATCGCAAGACTTTTGGCTTGCGATGGTCGTAATCTTATTAAAAGCTTGTACGATCTGCCCATCTTGGACAGGCACACCGGCCCGTTCAGCAGTCGTCGAACAAGCAGGCTTGAAAACCTGCCAAGAATCTTACGATTCTCGGCGGGTTTTCAAGCCTGCTTGTTCGACGGAAGACGTGCGACCGTACAGTAGAAACGGTCGCACGCCTTCCATACACTGTACGATTCTCGTACGATCGCGGGATTTCCCGCGATTCTCGTACGAGAATCATACAGTGTATGGGCACCTTTAGTCCGTAGGGTTTAGTATTGAGTTGGCCCACCCATTGCCGCTATAACAGCTTCCCACAAAGTCTAATGCAGCAACATACTGGGAAATCCCAGAGGAATATACAATATAGTACTTTTAGCACATTTATCCTTGAAATACAGTCCATACCTTCCACAGTGAGTCCTTAATCCATTTAAATCTTTACTGGTGGCCCACTGGGTGCTACCCAGCTTCTCCACAGAAAGCTACTTAGCCGTCCCACACAGTAGATTTGCCATTCATCCCTATGGGAACCCCCTTAAAACATTGAGGCACATAAATTCCACCCCTCTCCCCTTCCTTAGCAGAGCCTGTTGTGTGACACTTTCACCTCTCCGTTGCTGAAGGACACCCTTGCTGCCATCTTGCCACGGGAATACCAGCGTGTCTGCTCTGTTTAATGCAGGTAATGCACATCCACAAAAATGCTGTTCCTAAAAGATACGCTGACCTTAAGTGCACACAGACATAAACATGCTTGGGGGGGGGGGGGGGGGGGTGTCACATAAACACTAGGCG
>NW_017306536.1:1090100-1090395 GCF_000935625.1 Nanorana parkeri
ATCTGGAGCAGTTGCCCATAGTAACCAGTCATCTGCTCTCTTCTATATTCAGTTGAGCTTTGAAAATGAGAGAAGCTGATTGGTTGCTATGGACAACTGCTCCAGATTGTGTCTACTCCAGTTTTGATAAATTCCTCCCGCTGTCTATAGCATCCCAGAATTGTTAACCATGTGAACTGCACCCTTTTCTAACACTACACACGTATGTGCTACTAGTGTGAAGGAGATCATATCTTACTTTTTACACCTACAACCATTTGCATATAAAAGAAAAGGTTTTTTTTTTTTTTTTTTT
>NW_017306536.1:1091017-1091354 GCF_000935625.1 Nanorana parkeri
GCCACACAGTGTGCTACACACTTGGTAAATGGTGTGGAGGTTTTGTATGTTTTATCCTTTGACCGCAGGCTAACTGGTGTCCGCATTTTAGCAGTGGAAAGGATTCTGATTAAGTAGTGTTGGGTTGTGTCCATTCCAGCAGATATAGTTACTTTATGTGGGACACATTAACCACATGTGTTGACATACTGAAAACATGATATAGTGCTAAAAGTTTCTGATTTCATTAAATCTTTATTGCAGGTCGTTTTGTTATTGTAATGCTACTGAAGCTGATTTTATATAGTTACATAGTTACACACCTCACCATACCCTCATTCCATACCCTTTTTTTCCT
>NW_017306536.1:1091421-1116009 GCF_000935625.1 Nanorana parkeri
TATATATGAGAGAGAGAGAGAGGTATCAGCCATAACATTATGACCACCCGGCTAATATTTAGTAGGTCCCCCTTTTGCCACCAAAACAGCCCTGACCTGTCAAGGCATGGACTCCACTAGACCTCTGAAGGTATACTTTGGTATCTGGCACCAAGCCATTTTAGCTACAGTAGCTCTTCTATTGGATTGGACTACAGAGGCCAGCCTTCGCTCCCCATATGCATCAATGAGCCATGGCCGCCCATGACCCTGTTGCCGGTTCACCGGTTTTCCTTCCTTGGACCACTTTTGGTAAGTCCTGGCCACTGCAGACCGGGAACATCCCACAAGAGCTGCAGTTTTGGACTTGATTTGACCCAGACGTCTAGTCATCACAATTTGGATCGGACTACACAGGCCAGCCTTCACTCCCCATGTGCATCAATGAGCCTTGGCCGCCCATGACCCTGTCACCAGTTCACAAGTACTCCTTCCTTGGACCACTTTTGGTAGGTCCTGGCCACTGCAGCCCAGGAACATCCCACAAGAGCTGCAGCTTTGGAGTTGTTCTGACCCAGACGTCTAGCCATGACAATTGTGCCCTTTTCAAAATCGCTCTAATCCTTATGCTTGCCTATTTTTTTTCTGCTTCAAACACCAACTTTAGTGACAAAATGTTCACTTGTTGCCCAATACATCCCACCCACTTCCAGGTTCCATAGTAAAATGATAATACATTGTATTCACTTGACCTCTCAGTGGTCATATTGTGTTATATATATTTGTACACATACACACTTTGCAGTGTTACACATTGCTCATACTTTACTGCTCCTTCTCGGGATCCAAGCCTAAATTTGGCCAAACACTGGTAGAATCTCACCCAAGTTAACAGGTTAAAAGTTGACCAGTGTGTGACTCCATTGCAAATCTTTGATTGACGTTTGTCCAGGGAGCCAGTCCAAAAAATATTGCCCAAACAATGACTGCAGCCAATCAGCTTCAAATTACCCCATCCATGCTGTTAGTGCGGGTAGGGGAATGAGAGATTTTTCTTGTCTAGCCCTGCAACTAACAGTTTATGGCCATCTTTAATATCGCCCCAACTCATTAAAAACACAGCACTTCTTATGTGAATGATATATTGCTTCACGAGTTGTGGAGCTGTAAGGTTTAAATTGGAGTAAAATACAGATCTCCTTCTAATGGCTAATTGGAAAATCTCGATATACAGACAGACCCGGAGAGACTTGTCCCGGAAGAAAGAGTTAAAATAACATTGGAATAGCTGCTCTTACCTGATTGGACGTGTGGGGGTCAGGTGTCCGGGAGGAGCCGCATGGGAAGGAACGGCAAGGGCTGAGGGACGTCCTTTTCTCGAAATCGATGAAGGAAGCAGGTTGTCCAACCCTCCCTCCCTGAATTTTGTGGTTATGGGGGTTGCAGGGTTCTTTTGTCACGGCAGCTTGGCGGGTTAGGGGGTCTTTGGAGGTCTACAAAATCACAGTTGATTACAAAAATGGGGGGCCATTAGCTGGTATGAGTGCTTCCCCCTGTTGGTGTCCGGATTTGTAGGGGGTGGGGCCTGGTCCCTTGGGAACCCAGAAGGAGTAAGTGTCCTCGAGCTGGTTGGGGTGTGGCTGTGGACATGGGTGGAGTGTTAGGAGAGGCCTTATTTGGGCTGTTGGGCACCCAAAGACCCCTTCTCAGGTCAACAATCGTTTAGAGCATACGTGTCAAACGCAAGACCCGAGGGCCAGAACTGGCCCGCGACTGAATTATCTCGGACCCGCCTGATGATAACTAATTGTGATCAGAGTCTGCTTACCTGCGTCTGTAGAAACCTTTCCCGAGTTGATACCACCGGTGCCAGCCTCTGACTCCTCGACGTTCCACCATTTGTCCCTGGGAATGAAACATACACTCACAATACTCTGACCTGAGGTGTGCCATGATCTGGTTGGACAGTATACCAAATAAGGGGGCATACTCCGAATATGTATAACTAAAAAGAGGGAAGGGTGGGTGGGTTACGCCGTAGATCGCTCATGTACAGAGGAGCCTGGGCACCCGGCTTAAGAAGGCTGTGGGAGCGCAGACTCCTCCCACAAATCCAAGCCTAACAGGTTAGCCTTAAAACTTATCATTAGATTTGGCCCTGCCCGCCGGCAGCTCTCTCACGCTGCCTGCGGCGATCTTCATGGGACTGAGGAGCCAGAGAGCTGTCGCCGGCCAGAGGACTGCATTACCCAGCAGGCAGCCTGGCAGCAGCACAGCATGACAAGGGAGGTGTGGCCATGAGGTGACTGAGATGGGTCCCGAGGTCCAGTCCAGATGACGTGAGGTGCTCCTTGGCGGGAATGAGGATCCAACACAGACGACAGAGAGGCAGGAGAGCTGCAGCCTGCAGGTACTGTGCTGTGACTCTGTCAGTTAGTATATCTCTCCCCTTAGTAGTATGTGTGACACCTGTGTACCTCCTGCCGCCTCCACACTAGTATGTAATCTAATAGTTTTATTAAAAAGGCTATTTCTTAAAGGGAAAGTAAATATAAGTAAAAAAAATGTTTTACTGTAATTATGTATCATGCTTTTTAATCATTAAAAGTACAGGCTTTGTTATTATACTGTGTGATATACTGTATATCCCACTGTATTATACCGTGTGATATACTGTATATGCCGTTGTATTATACCGTGTGATATACTGTATATGCCGTTGTATTATACCGTGTGATATACTGTATATGCCGTTGTATTATACCGTGTGATATACTGTATATGCCGTTGTATTATACCATGTGTATATGTATACTGTATATATATACAGTGTGATATACTATATAGACCGCGGTATTATACCGTGTGATATACTGTATATGCCATTGTATTATACTGTGTGATATACAGTATATGCTGTTGTATTATACCGTGTGATATACTATATAGACAGCGGTATTATACCGTGTGATATACTTTATATGCCGTTGTATTATACCGTGTGATATACTGTATATGCCGTTGTATTATACCGTGTGATATACTGTATATGCCATTGTATTATACCGTGTGATATACTATATATGCCGTTGTATTATACCGTGTGATATACTGTATATGCCGTTGTATTATACCGTGTGATATACTGTATATGCCGTTGTATTATACTGTGTGATATACTGTATCCAGAGGAGGAGTCTGCGTTGATGTCACCAGAAGGGGACTGTCCAGCACAGGTGGGTCTGTATAGCTGGATTACACTGCAGCCAAAAATGGTGCCGTTGAGGGTCCCAGGTTGTTGACTAAGGCTGGGTTCACACCTAGGCGTATTGAACATGCGTGTTTGTCGCACGTTTTTACCGCGATTCGCGTTGTAAAAAAATGCGCGACAAACGTGCGTTTCCGAGGGCTACTTGGCTGTATCCCAATGGAAATGCGAGACCAAAACGCCCCAAAGAAGTACATGTACTTCTTTGGGCGTAGGCCGTTTTGTAGCGCGTTCAGACGGGCTGAAATACGGAAAGGTGTGAACCATGCCCATAGAAAACAATGGGATTTTCAAGTTTGTAAGTTTTGTAGAGCGTTCATAGAGCGTTGAACGCGCGACAAAACGTAAAGGTGTGAACAGGGCCTACGGTAAGAAAATATTGCTTCAAAAAGTCTTTAACGAAAAAGAAACACAGAATGGATGGAAGGGGGCTATGTTTTTACCCAGCGATTGGCTTTTAAGTGTATCTAAGCCAAAACGTAAAACTAAAGCTTATTATAGAGTGTGGAAGGTTTTTATTTCCATCTGTGTCACCCTATTTGCCTGTTGTTGCGAAGCTTAAAACAGGAGGCCAAGGCCTTTCATGGGCTGTAGAGCCATATTTAAGTATAGCTAACCTCTAAGTATAGGGTTAGATTTAGTGATTTGCCTGTGGTTTAGGGTTAGGGGTGAGCTGCAAGCTAAGTCCTGCACACTGTGCTGAAATTGCTTACTCTGTTTTCACTACACACTGAGCTTCTCACAATGTGCATGAGAAGCTGCAACAAATCAGATAAAGCTCCCCACATTTACTGGCAGAAAAGCCAGTCTTTCCTCCCCACCATTACTGTCCCTTGCCCATCTCTTTCATTCAATAGATTTGAGTTGTTTCAATCATGGAGGTTCAGCATCACATGTGGGAATTACCTAGCATGATACGCATCGAAATGCAGCGTGCCTAGGAATACCCACTCCTTCAGAATCCTAGGGTCAGTGGGGATGGAGCGCTGGACCACATAGTTACATAGTTACATAGTATTTGAGGTTGAATAAATACATTAGTCCATCAATACCACAAACATGTTCTAGTCAATCAGGGGGGCCCTCCACAACATGGGGAGCCTAGAATGAGAAAGCATGAACGAAGACTAAAACGAGTGCCAGGTAATCGTCTCAAGAGTCCAAAAAAACGTTATTGGCTTCACAAATGGCGATAAAAAGATATGTATAGCCCATATCTGTGGATATTTTCTTGTTGCCATTTGTGAAGCCAATAAAGGATATTATTGTATTTCTAAAGTGTACTGCGCTATTCCATATATATATATATACGGATCTCCTATAAACCACTTGTGCCAAGATCAATACCTACAAGAAATATATATATTTTCCATAAATCGCTTGTATCAAGCTTAGTACAAATGGTTTATAAGAGATTTGTGTCTATTTATAGAATAGCACAGTGCACTTTAGAAATACTTGGTATTATCATATCATTTGGTGGTTAACACAGCAGCTTAGTAGAAGGGATTGATAGAAGCACAGGACATGTGTAAATATTAACTCAAGTTGTTGCTTTGCTCTACATGGGAAAAGTACAGGTTCACTTTAAGTGTTATATTTGATTTGGGGGTAAAAGGGTATGTAAAGGCATTTATTTTTGTTTTATAGGGTGAGTGGTTATAACTTCTGTCACATACTCCTGTCGGTGTCTGCGCTAGGAAGGTCTACCTTCTACATTTTCAGTTCCTACCATAACCAGAGGGATAAAAGGGAAATCTTCCAATGGGAACACTTGGAGAGAGGGTCTTCATTATTTTGGTGAGATTATTGTGATTGAAGAGAGGAAGTGAAGATACATTTCTCCAATGGACCACAGACACGAAAAAAAAAATTGACAGGGGTTTTAACTAGGGATGCACCAATACCATTTTTCTAGACCGATACTTTTCCTAAAGTTCTCGCCGCAACCAATTACGATACCATTTTTATTGTCATGTGACAGTTTTTCTAAAACAATACAGACTATTAATTTTAGGACAGTGATAGAGCGCCGGGGCCCAGTCGCAGCTGCAACCCTGGTAGTTCTGCCACTGATGCCAAGCTGTAGAGGGACTGCAAATCCCAGCAATACTTTACATAACAATGCAGAATAATACCAGCTAAAGAGGACTACAAATTCCAGCAATACATTATACAGCAATGCAGAATACCACTAGCTATAGATGACTACGGATCCCAGCAATACATTATAAAGCAATGCAAAATATGAAGCTACATACTCTGTGCCGCTCTGGGGAGGTGGCCTGATGTCTCGAGTGTCTCAGGTGGGCTGTGCAGGGTCTCAGGAGGCTGTGTGGTCTCTCAGGTGGGCTGTGGGAGCTCTTAGGTGGATTGTGCAGGGTCTCAGGTCGGCGGTGCGGACTCTTAGGTGGGCTGTGCAGGGTCTCAGGTGGGCAGTGCGGACTCTTAGGTGGGCTGTGCAGCGTCTCAGGTTGGCTGTGCAGGCTCTTAGGTGGGCTCTACAGCATCTCACAAGGGCTGTGCGGGGTGTTAAGAGGGCTGTGCAAAACCTCTCCAGGGGTCCGGTGGACGAGCGGCGGGGATCCACAGGAAGGAGAAGGAGCACATGTGGGGCTGGCACTGTAAGCAGTGCCATGAAGCCCCAAGAAGGCTGCTGTGAGGTCCGCAGCAAGCACGGGACCTTACGGCAGCCGCTTGTGTTTAAAGATGTAAAGCGCCAGTATCGGTGCTTAGTATCAAGGCATTTTCATGAGAATGTGTACTTGTGAAAATGCCTGGGACTGGTGCATACCTTGTTTTAACCATTCCTTATTCTAACCAAACTAGAAAAAAAAAATTGGGCTTAAGATATGCTTTGGGGGTCAATATTTTATGATCACTTTTAAAGGAAAAAAAAGCCCAGTGCTACATGGACAACTAAATCACTTTTACTTTGAAGACACTTCTAGAGAATTAACTTTTATCCCCCAGTTCCCTATCATGTATTTTATGCTTTTTCAGAAGTGTTTAGGCCAATTGATGCTGCATGGTCCTCTCTACCTCACTCTACCTTCACTGGGCTGGGCAATTCTCAGTGATGCAAATAGCGGCACTGGCATGGTGACACTCAAAATATGTCCTTAGTGTTCCGGGCTGAATGACACTGGGCTTTGTTTAACCTGGCAGACTGAGGACATCCTGTGGTGAAAAGACAGTACTGCAGGCGACAAAAAAAGAAATACGATTAGCCTGGAGTTAAGCTTTAAAGTGGGCTCTTATGAAAACTATTATTTTGATTCATCTTAGTCCAGTGGTCTGAGAATGGCAGATTCCCTTCAAAGTAAACCTGTCATTAGAGAAATGCAGGTTCTGTCATTACTGACCTTCAGAAATGCTAGTTGCCTTGCTGTTATACTGACCCACTTACTTGAATAATTTATCAGCCATCAAAGAAAGAGGGTCATCCTGACATCCTCCATGCTTTTCTCATGGCTTTCTTTCGAAAAGTGCATTTAAAACCAAAGTGTTTCTTTTAGTTTTGGGTATAGTAGAGCGAGATTGAGAGCACTGTCACTTTGTTGGTTTTTGTTTTGTCCCGTTAGGGAGATTTTCCTTCACTTTCGGTCCCAGAGAAACAAAAGGAAGTAAGAGAAAATATCTTTAAAGGGAATATCCAGTCTTAGGCCCCATTCACACCAGGGTGGCACCGGTTAAGCGATCTTTGGGCGATTTTAATTGCGTTTCAGCGTTGAAACGCAATTCAAAAAACCCAAGAACATGCTGATCAGCGTGTTTCCATTGAAATCTGTATGGAAAACGCACTGATCAGCGCTGAAAAAGTAGCTCAGGGAGCTGTTTGGGCATCAGGCAGATTGAAGCCTATAGGAATAAATGTGTGTTTTTTTTTAAACTCTTGGCGGTTCAGCGCGGAAAAATCTGCACGACCGAACCGCCTGGTGTAAACGGGACCTTAGACAGTCGTCACCATAACAGGTTTATCTACTGGATGGTGACCCCTCTTCTTTTTGTTTGACAATTTAAAAAGTTTGTATTTCCCTTCCATTGGTTTTGCTAGGGTCACCAGAACCAATAGTGATTCTGAATCTCCCCAGTGATGAAAACCGACAGCAATGAAAACCTAACAGAGGTTCTCACAATTTCACATTTTATCCAAAACTAATTATGGCTTTACATGACGATTTAGATACCAGAATGACACGACAATCACTAACAAGAGTTTAGACACATGCAATATAAACGTCTAACAGCAGATGACAGTGATGGGCTGTGGACATGGCTCTATAATGCTGGTATATTTCTGTTCATGAGAAGTAGGCTAATAGAATAAATAACACTTGTCATTGTGCTGCATGGTAAGTAGAAATCCTATTATTTCCTATGTGGCTGGTTCACGTCTATACAATGCAGTTTAGAGTGAAAGGGAGAGGTAAACTATAAGTGGGTCTGTTCCTACCTACACATCTGCATTACCACGTGCTGCATGCATGCAGAACAGTGTGAATCCAGTCCATTCTTCGTGGCGCTCTAGACAATGTTCAATAATTCCACTGCTATTTTGCAGCTTTTACAGACTTGTTTCTGCTGGAGGTGTAACATTTTTTGAAATATGGAACTTAAAGGGTAATTTTACTTTCCCAGGTAAATTTGGGAAAGTGGAATTACCCCTTCCAGTCTGGCCCCCTCTTCCCTACCCCGCTATACTTACCTTTCTGTAAACGCTCCTTCCCCTCTGCCGGTGTTGAAGTACTATCCGTACCGGTACTACTTTGTAGCACAGCCCTGTGCTATGTATTTTAAATTTCGCTCCCAAATGGTGAGCGCTCATTGGTCAGCACAGTCACTTGGCTCCCTTGATGCAGGTTCTGTTCTCCAGATCAGCGCGTCTCGCCATTTGCGATTGAGATTTAAAAAAAAACAAAAAAGCTACATGGCAGGAAAGAAGGAACGTTCGCCCAAAGGTAAGTATAGCGAGGGGGGGCAGATTGGAGAGGGTAATTCCTTTGTCTCACATTTACCTGGGAAAGTATGATTACCCTTTAAATTTGGAATAAGGAATACGAAATTTGCTGCAGTCTCTTCATTGCTTGCCTTTTGTGCACTGGGATCATTGTGAAGCCCAAGCAGGCTGAATATCTGTCAGTTGGCCTATGAACACTGTTATGTCAGCAAAGTGTGACGACCAAGCAGGCTGGATATGTGTGAGTGAGCCCATTGCTACTGCTTGGTCAGCCAAGCGTGTTTATAGATGAGTAAAATGAGTAAAACCCATGACATCATAGGGTTAGGTCACGTCTGCTACTTTGTGAGTATGTACACTTTAGGCGTATATAGACATACAATGTACCCTACTGGAATAATTAATCATCAATACCAGATGTGATCAAAGGCAGTTTAGCTTTTACAGGGTTCGCAGTAACATGATAAGAACGGCACAGTTAGCGCAGAATTCTTTAAACACATTTATTTTATAAATACAGCCCATCTCCAGCCACTTATTTTTAGTTTTCAGTGGAGTGGGTAAGAGTCAGCACTTCTGTCAAGGTTTTATAGCTGTGTCCTTATTAGTGAGAGTTCCCCTCACTTCCTGACCTGGAGACACCAGTTGAACTTTTATATAGTGGTGTGCAACTCGGCATTAGTGTTCACCAAAGTCCAATGAAAATAATGGCTTTGAAATGTGAATATGGCTAAGCATGCCCCCTCCTCTACTGGCATCAATTGGGTTTGGCAAGTGACCACTGAGACACCAAACTTGTGGTAGGTAGAGGTAGTGTATATGTGTAACCAATATCTGGATGTGCTGGATTTTTAACACTGCTGATCAGTAGAAATATAATCATACCATATAACCCAGGGAAGGGCCAGTAAAACAAGTGTTCATTGCAAAGGTGGAGATCATAGTAGGGTGGCTTCTTTTGAACACTAAAGATGATAGAAATCTTGCCTTGTCTACTATCTGTGTAGAATATTCCTACATGAAACACATTTTCATGTAGGAATTTTTTTTATAGTGCCTTCAGCCATTGGCTTTCATAGGTTCCTATGTGTTGTCATAGTGTGTGATGGCAAGAGCCATATAGATTCACTTCATGATATGCTTTTGCTGCAAACCTGTAGCTAAGTGGATCATAGTTTTCTGAATGATGAATTCTGAACCGACCAATGGATAATGAGTGCTGATCTGGGAAGGAGGGAGGATTCACTCTTTAGAATTCTATTGTGCGTCCACACCGAGCTTGCGCCAGCTTCATGTACCTGTTGGAAACCAGGTACATGAATTTGTCTGGTATGGACACTCCATCCTCACTGCAGCTCAGTAACAATGAGCATGATTAAATCACAGACTTAATGACACGGAGCTCTTTGTTGGCCATTGCACCTGTAACACAGACAGGATCAGCAGTCAAGGAGCTATACTGTGGTTGGGCAGAGCCTGATGGGGATGATGAGGTACTTGTTCCCTATCAGGTCTGCTCTGCTGCGGATTGATAGCAAACAGTTGGTAAATTCCATAGCCACCCACTGGCTGCTGTCAGTCAAAAGGGAGGTGGACCTGATGGAGAACTAGTTTGTTCAGCTAAGAGTCAGCTAAAGGTCCATACCACTAAAAAAAAAAAAAAAAGTGTCACTTAGCCTTTACTGAATTCCCCAACATGTTTTTCCTAGCTTCAGGCTACCCATTGTATACCAGCAGACACAGGCTGATTCGTGGAAAGCCCTGTCCAGTTCACCTGTAAGTCACACATGTGTTGTCAAACAAATGCCATGTTGTGACTGAAAAGATACTTGAATTTTTACTATGCCAACAATAGAATGGACTCTATTCAAGGATTTATGGTGAAAATGTGCCACCCAGGAAATCCTGCTCCATCAGTAACATGTAGCAGCTACTTAAAGGGACTTTGTCAGTAAGGCATGGGGCTGATTTGCTAAACTCTGCTTTGGGAATGTTAGTTCCCTGGCTGTCACATTGATGCTCTGGCATCAATGCTTTGAGTCTCTGTCCCAGAACAAGTATAGAAACAATATTTTAACACTCATTTAAAGCATGCTTGTTCCGGGTCTGTGAATCATGAGGCACAACCAGAAAACTGACGTTGGGGCAAAAGAGGCCCATCATTGGCACACTTTTCTCTTGACTGAATTAATTTAAAGACATGGTGGTCTGAAGCCAAGAGTATGGTAATAAGGCACAAAAGACCAGCACCCATGATCCTTAGGTCAGTCTGCAGGACAAAAATCCAAAACAATGGCCAGCGGCATTTAAAGCACCAGGGGATGACTGGGAACTCTCCACAATTTCGCATCCCCATCCCAAAATGGCCAATAATCCTCCCTCAGGATATTGAGGATATTGTCCTCTCCAAAATGGCCCAAATAGAAGCAGACACATCCAGTCTGCAGGCTACATAATCATTCCTCTTTTTATACCTGCCACTGGCAGTGGATACAAGAATGATGGTATTCTATCACAGTCCTGCACTGTGTACCACCTACAATGAGAAGCTTTACCAGCAACAGGACTTTACTCAGTTAGGGCATACATATTTATATTTAGTTCACAATAGCATTGTGTATCATAAACAATTGTCAGTTCTTTTTACCTAAAGAACTGTTTTCCCCATTTTCTCATCCTTTGTTGCATCCCCTGCATCTACTTGCTGTCTACGGGCACTCTATTGCTGGCTGCATGCCATTGTTCATGGCGGGCTTTCTAATGGTGACAGTGGACCATGCCCATGTACTATGACTGAAAACAGCCACGTGTACTCTCCATTGGAAGCTCCTGTGACAGGGTGACAAAGCAGGAGCAAAATTGGGAGACAGTGTTGTCACCCTGTCACAGGAAGTGTCTGAACAAGGACCTTGATAGCAGGATGATTACCAGGGATTCATTTTTTTAAAGCAAAGTTGCAGATTGAAAACTATTAAAGTTATTCTTGCAATTGCATTAACACATTTAAACGTATGAACATTTGTAATAGGGTTTCACATACTTTAAAGCTGAACTCTGGGAGTTAGCCAAAATGTCCCCTCGCAGTGGGGGCCCCCTGCACTGCAAGGGTTAAATGCTTGTGGCGTCTAGGGAGGAGGTAAAGAGGTTATAATATGTACTTCGCTGCTTTATCCGACATGCTTCAGTGCTCTCCTCTTCTCCCTGATGCTCCAAGCTATAGGCTTTTCCTCTGCGTCAACAAGTACAATACAGGGCTTTTAAACCTGCATTGCAAGTGGAGGAGGCAGATGTGCAACTGTGGCCCAGGAGCACCTTAGAGAAGAGGCTTTGCTAGACCAGTCACAAAGTTGGAGGGAGGCTAGGGGAAGATATTACTCTTTAATTCTCTACCCCTAGACTTATTGAGCAATTAACTCTTGCAGTGGGGGGTGGGCTGCAAGGGGAGATTTTTTTTTCTAATTCAGAGTTTAGTTTTAAAGAAGTTTCGGCAGATTAAAATGTACTCTTCCCAATAGTAAGAGCCAACGCATGACACTGCAGCAGTCAAGTGTCGGCTCTATAGATCGAGAAGTGAGCGATCACGAACCGCTGATCGCTCAGTTCATGGCTTCTCCCTGCAAAGAGTGGTAACTGTCAGTCACCTCTCCCTGCAGGAATTCCCCCCTCCCCTCTCTGTTCCTCCAGCGCTCATTGGGGCGACAGAAAGGGGAAGGGATGGGCGTGGATCCTGACAATATTGTCAGGATCTTTCCCGGCTGCAGCATGGCTCTGCTCTGCCAGCATATTAGGGAGCAGTAGCCCTTACTTTGGGTCACAGGAGTACATTAGTAAATGTACTCCTGTAAGCCAAAAGAGAACTGTAGCCAAAAAAAGGTTTGGCTATAGTTCTCTTTTAAATGCAACTACTTAGCACCTTTCCCTGCTAATTTTCAATTCAGTACTTTACATTCATTCACACCAAGTATCTGTGTCCCCTTCCCTAACTGCATCATGCTGATAGAAAGCACAGCTTCCACAGAGCAAAGCATGGAATCTTCCTATACCTTATGGGAGCTGTTTTCTCATTTGTTTTAGATTAGTTGAATTATGACACACTAGAGAAAGGTAACCACATACAGAAACAAACATTTCCCAATAGAGATTACCAACAGGCATTCAGACACAAAGAAAAGTAGTATTGTGTCACCGAAAGGGATGTAGCATTTCTAAACACGCTATTTTACCTGCAAACATTGCTTAGTGTGGTTTCCTTTTAAGATCTAATTCTCAAGGGCAATTTTTTGTATCACTCTACAGTGGTGGAAAAACACCCATAATAGGTTGCTCTCTGTATTCCAGAAGAATTGAAATGAGTCGCATTATTATTCTACATCTGCTATCATGAAGAATGTCAGCGTCAATAGTTGATGACAATCTCCGGCAGCTTAATTTACCTTGGAAGCAGTCTCAGTGTAAGCACATAAAAGGATTCCACTCCATACATTTGCATTGGGTTTGCACATGAGAAACCAAACCAATTATTATCAATACAATACGACTAACAAATATTTGGCATTATTAGAATGTTATTAAAAAACACAAAAACATAAAAACAACAATCATCAACTTTGCAAAATACATTAAACGTCAAATAAAGCATTTGGCAAAGGTCATTTGCTCAAGGACTCCAGGCAAATATAAAAAGCTTAGCCTGAATATTCATGAAAAAGTGACTAAACACAGATGTTATGCAAAACCAACCCACTATCGGTTACAATCTGGCCACAGACAACCTCTCTAAGGGCTCTTTCACACAAGTGCGTCCAGGAGTTGTTGTGGTGGAGTTCTGTTTTTGGTCAAACCACCATTCCCATGTCTTCCTTCTGGGTGGTGTCTTCCTATTAATAGAAATCTATAGGAAGACACAGCTTGAATGAGTAATCTACATTGGTGGGTATGTCTGTGAAGGTTCTTATTTAACCAGTTCATGGTATATCTGTAAAACAAAATAGGTCAAGGCGACTGGACTTGCTGTAGAACAGTAGAAAAGGGAAGGAGGCTGGAAATAAAGGTCTATCAAAAACCAACAAACACGGATCAGTACCTGCTATTTGCCTCCCACCACCCTCTAGACCACAAACTGGGAGTCATCAGGACTCTACACTACTGGCAGAGAATTCCCACCAGAACAGAGACAAAGACAAAGGAATTTAAACACCTCAGGGGGGCCCTTAAAACTTGCAGGTATCCAGACTGGGCTTTTGTCAATACAGAAAGAAGAGGAAAGAAAGCCAAGCCGACCAGTGAGGGTGAAAAGCATGATAAACGGAAGAATTTGGTCATCCCATATGTAGCTGGGGTGTCTGAGAAACGTAGAAGGGTTTTAAAAAAACATTACATCCCTGTCTGCTTTAATCCCAGCAATACACTGAGGCAACAATTGGTTCACCCAAAAGACCCAACGCCAAAACACAAGATGACAACATTGTGTATGCAGTTCAGTGCAGTAAAGAGTGCTCGGAATTGTATGTCGGTGAAACAAAACAGCACCTACACCAGCGTATGGCACAGCATAGAAGAGCCAAACCCTTTGGTTAGGATTCAGCAGTGTACCTACATCTAATGGAAAAAGGTCACTCCTTTGAAGATAGTCAAGTACACATCCTAGACAGGGAGGAGGACTGGTGTGAAAGAGGCCATTTATGTAAAAATGGAGAAACCAAGTTTGAATAGAGGTGAGTGAAGGGAGGTGTGAGACATCTATTGTCTGCCACATACAATGCTGTATGTGGCAGACAATCTCTCTGAGCCGGTTAATAACACCTCCTAGCTCCAATTATGCAAATGAAATCAACACCTGGTTGCAATTAACAGATTATGTGGATTGGAGCAACATTCACCATATTTATTCCCACATAATTTTTGTACAAGTCATTCTGAATTGAGAAAGCTGGTTGGATGACCAGTGAAACGTCTTCAAGAAAAATACAGCAAGTCCAGGTGCCTTGACCTATTTTTTACAGATATATTGGTAGGCTTTTGTATGCTTTGAGTGGATTGTACATGCAAGTCAATAGAGATGCAAAACCAACTTGAAGCAGGTCAAATGCAGGCCAGAAGAAAGGTCAATTGCAGGTTTAATGCACCTGACAATGAATTCAGAATAATCTCAGAAGCGTCTTGAACTGATGCCATCAACACAAGCTGAAAGCCGGTCGACACAAGCCCCACTAATGTTCAAGCTGCCACATTGCACTTGTTGGCTTTAGGGGTCGGTATTGTTGGGCTTTTGTAATGCTTTGAACGGTTTTTGCATTGCCATACAAGTCAATGGGAGTGCAAAACCCACTTGAAGAAGGTCAAATGCAAGCCAGAAGGAGATCAACTGCAAGTCAAATGAACCTAACAATGGATTCTGAATGATCCCAGAAGCATCTTAAATGGATGCCATCAGCACAAGCCCTAATAGTGTTCAAGCAGCCACATTGCAGTTGCTGGTTTCTTTGTACTTTGAGCCAGTCAGCCAAGTAAACTACATCACATCCATCATCCAAACTTAACCTGGTAGGGGTCAGAATTACATGCCAAGCTCCCCATTTTATCACACGTGTGAAAGGGCCCTTAAAAAAGTTGTAATAAAATAAAACCAGATATTTTTAAAGTTCTATTACATTAAGAACAAGTTGCTGAAAATCAGCTAGCTGGGGATCCTACTTCTAGGCTGAGCAATTAAAATGAAACGATGGGAAAATAAAAAATTTACATATACGATGCATAATGTTACTAGCAATAACACAGAAGGAGCCCCCCCCCCCACAACAATAAAAAACAATCGATCACGCCATTAGAGATGTTATTTGTTTCACTCCTTTTAACAAAGGCACAGTTACATGGCTGGGACACACTACTTATTGCTAACATTGCTTACAATGCTTTTTCCAAAGGGAAAAATAAGCTGTTGCTGTAACTGCTTGAAAAGGTGTTAGCTGGTGTCAGGCTTTAATTTGCATGCACATTAATTAGTGTTTTATATCTGCATGGAGTTCAGCTATAAATTAAACCAGCCATAAATAAAATTAGGCGTACTGCCATTGCCAACTTTCTTTATCATTATGCTGCAAGTTCCTTGACTGTAAGGTTTATTCTATCAGCCTTTGCTGACCCAGGACATGCAACCACTGAAATCAGAAGACAGAATGTAACAGACCGGAAACCAGCAACTATCAGCACCATGACTCTGGCTTAAGTGTATCTTAAATTTTGTAGCCAATTTGGGAAAACACCTACTTTATATTTTTTACATGTTCCCATTCGCATAGCATAACTATAAAAGATGTAAAAATGCATATTACAGTTTAAATTGTCTTTATGTGGGTTAGGTTTTTTTTGCTTCTTAAGGGTTCACATTTCTATTTGCTTCTCCTTCATGGTAACATTTATATGGGCTGTGATGGGTTAAAGGATTACAACCCTGGCTTCTGTATTCAGGTGTAAATTAATATAATGAGTGAAACAATTCTCAAATTTCAGTCCTAAGTCTTTATAATAGGAAAGATCACTGTGAAGGTGCTGAGAAAAAAAACATGGATTCGGCCACGTTGCCTGCTGCAACAAAACATCTAAAAAGGTAAGAAATATTTGTAAAAAAATATATATTTTTCAATATGCTATGTGAATGGGAACACATAACAAATATACGTTCACCAACATCCTTCTCAATACTGTATTGCCATCATAGCCAACTGAAGGTTCACCCCAGCCTCACTGTAGTATTGACTACATAGCTGCTGAAGTGAGAATAGGAGGTTGGCAGCAGGAGTAAAGAACACAAACTCCCATCTGCAGTGTCCTTAGGTTTTTCAGGCTCTGGAAGTTCCCTGAGCACACAGACATCAGTCGTTTGTCAAGGGTGTGGAGCCATGACACAGGGAAACAATTTCAGTCACACACAAATCGGTTCATGCTCTCCGAGAATAAGCAGCATATAGCAATGGAACACCAGCACAGAAAAAAAGAGAAAAGTGGCCATTGAAACTCTTTAAAATGAAGTTTTTGGTTTTTTTTGACTGGTGTGGCCATGTAAGAAAGTTGCATTGGTCCAGGTAGAATTCCAACGGCCTGTTGAATGCTGAACAGTGTACAGCAATTCTTGCATGGTCCGTTATTGGAAATGTCAATGGGTCATTTACAAAATCCTTTTGCCTGAAATGTCAGTAAACCATACCAGTTGCAGTAACTGGCCAAAGATAGTTCCGCCTAGCGATCACATCTAACAGTTTCCAGTCTTAGAGCTCATCGTCTGAAATGATGAGCATCATTTTCTCATTTTGCTTCTTTTTCTTGCTCGAGTGTCCATTGGTCGCCGGCGTGTTCCCGTTCTGTCCCTGTGATTTGTGCTCAGAGTCCTGCATTGATTGCTGGGTGTACTGCTGGTACGTGGGGGAGAAGTTGTGGATGGCATCTTGTACAATGTCATTTGGGCTCATCGTCTCCTTCAAACCGCTTGAGATGCTCTGCATAGGTGCCACGTTTGCTGTCGGAGAAGGGAAACAATGGTTGGTGCTTGTTATGAAATATACATAAATATTGATTTTTGTCATGCAGAAAATACCCGTCTCTGATAAATGCAATCACTTCGTTCATGGACAACTGATCTAAGCCCAGGTAGGGAAGCCAAACCTACTCAGCCTCATTAGGAAGTCACTGCCCCCAAACTAGTATGCAGCCAAGAAGGCAAGATAATGACTGCTTCCGTCAGACACCTTTCAGAGTGGTGATTTACTTTGACAAAGATTTAGAATCTTAACCAGTTGACATCCGCGGTGTTAAACCCCCTTCCCATCCAGGCCATTTTTCAGTATTCAGCGCTGCGGTACTTTGACTGACATTTATTCCGTCATGCAGCGCTGTACTGAAATGAATTTAATAAGCAGTGGTGTATTTAGGTTTTGTGCTGCCGTAAGCAAGACTACACTCGGGCACCCCCCCAATCTAAATTTGCCCCACCCCTTCCTCTATAAAGACATTTTGCGTAACCTGTCAGTCGCTGGATACAGCGTGCATGTTGTATCCAGCTTCTGACAGGCTGCGTTAATAAAGTGGCAGGGAAGACAGGGTCTCAGGTGGGCTGTGAAGGATCTCTTGTGAAACCGCATAGCCCACCTGAGACCTTGTAGAGTCCGCCACAGACTCCGCATGGCCCGCCACAATCCCTGCACACATGTGCTCCTCCACTTACCTGAAGCCTGCCCCAGCCAGCCTCCAGATCATCTCTCCATCAGATGCTGGAGTATGGGCAGCCCTGAGCCGCTCGCAGCTCTGCCGGCCAGGCCGCATCTCACTCTGCCCCGCCTCCGCCCCACCTCCGGTCCTGCCTCCTCCACCCGGCAGCTCGTTCAGGTAAATTAGGTGGCGGCAAGACACAACGAGCGGCTGCCTAATTTGCCTGATTAGGCAGCTGGGGCTGCCTGATTATGTGCGACCTGGCACTGATTTGCTGCAAATGCCTTGTTTGCCTTGCAGTGAATACACCCCTAGTTATAAGAGTACCTGTTGCGCTTTCCTTCTTCTCTCTGTAGACCTGGCAGGTGAAGGCATAACGCAAGGCAATGGCTGCAAACAGCATCTCAATACAAATGATGAAGTTCTGGTACCCAGCAGCCACTGTGCCTGCCCCGACCGTGTTGCCCTTAATAATTTGAACTTCTGGAATGGCCCCTCCTCTCTCCAGTATGGCCAGGAGCATTCCTGATAAGCAGATAACCAGCGTTAGAGTGAAAAAAGTGTTATTGGATAAGACGGCAGAGACATATCAATGTTAGTCATACAACCTAGCATTTCTTTAGTGGAAAGGAAAAAGGAACATATCAGGCACCAAAGAGTGTCTACATTTTATTCATGCTACTATGTTGGTTTTCAATAAGCACAGACCATGTTAACTCCATGGACTCCATCAACGAAAGAGTTTTCTGCATCTTCTTGACGACAGTATAAAAAAACATTAATGTACCCACATACACTGCCTGGCCAAAGGAAAAAAAAAATGTCATACACTCTAATATTTCATTGGATCGCCTTTAGCTTTGATTACGGCACACATTCACCAAGGCATACATTTCAATAAGCTTATGCAATGTCAGAACATTTATTTCCAACCAGAGTTGCATTCATTTTTCACCAAGATCTTGTAGTGATGATGGGAGAGTCAAACCACTGTATAAAGTCTTCTCCAGAACATCCCAAATATTCTGAATGGGGTTCAGGTCCGGACTCTGTGGTGGCCAATCCATGTGTGAAAATGTCTCATGCTCCCCGAACCATTCTTTCATAATTGAAGCAGATGAATCCTGACATTTCATCTTGGAATATGCCATGCCATCAGGGAAGTAAAGATGTAGTGATGGAAAATCCTGGTCATTCAGTATATTTAGGTAGGCAGATTGCTTAATTTTCTGGGGGACATAACGTTACTGAACCTAGACCTAATTATCCAATGGGAGGCTGTGACATATTTGCTTAGCTAAATCCAGGTGGTGACTTTTTCTTTGTCAGGCAGTGTACAGAACTATGTATATCATAAGCTGTATTAGTGAACACCCAACAATAGCACCCACCTTGCCAGAATGATAAAAAGACGACTGCTTTTATGGTAAGAAACTTCAACACAGGTTCAAAGGGGTGAAGTAACTCCTTGGTTGCAAAATAGAAGAGGAACAAGGCGTAGAGAGCAAGACTGACAGATATGTTGTAGATGATTGCGACGTATAGGTAGCCACTCTGAACGCTGCAAGGAAACAGAAACGTTAACTTATAATAAACGAGGACAAACATCAAAGTTAGTGAGGTGCTCCACCTAAACCTCTGGAGCAGTAGGTGAGGTTAGGCACCCTTATCCTTCAAACAGTGTGAGACTAGCAGTGAATGATATGGCAATTATACGCTAAAAGTAAAAAAAATTTATGGACTTACATTATGACATTAAACTGTGCTAATGAATCCTTGTTAGACAGCTAAACTTTAAAAGTTCAGCCCCGAGGGCAACAATATTTTGACAGCTGGCACCTGCAACACTCAGCATACCCAAACAGTGACTGCACCTGAATTCTGCTGCTTTAAAGTGAATGTGAACTCAGATATTTTCCCACTTGTAAGTATAGGGCACCCCACCAGTGATTAATATACAGATCAAATGCTTTAAAAATATCATTATCAATAACTTTTTGAACTGTTATAACCACTTTTCAGCTCTGCATGGCCCCAGTCAGGGGATAGGCTAAAGTGCACCGGGTAGTGCATCGGCCGGAGGACACAGCGGGGATCGCGGACAAGGTAAGTCCTACGCTGTATTCCCGAGTGTGGCTCGGGGTTACCGCTTTGTTAACCCTGAGCCACACTCGGGAATAACAATGGATACGCCCCAAAGAAGCTCTTGTACTTGTTTGGGCGTAGGGCGTTTTTCAGAGCGTTTCCACGGGCTGAAATACGCCCAGGTGGGAACCATGCCCATAGTAAATTATGGGATTTCACTTGCTGAGCGTTTTTCAGCGCTGAAAAACACCCAGGTGTGAACCAGGCCTAAAGGAGATTGTACAATCAGATTGTAATGTATGTGACGAGTCTTAAGCTGGCTATACACCTATAGATTATCTGCAGATTTTCTATGGTCAGATGGAAAAAGTGCAACAGATTCCTCCATCTACGCTAATCTGTGTGGAGGGAGGAATCTCCCACTGGGCCGAGCTTCAGTATCTTGCTAGTCGGCCCTGCTGACTGTCAAAATACCTGAACAATTTGATTGGATGCAGGCACTGTTCAGGTGTTTTGGAGAGCCATGGGGGGCCATAGAAAATCTGCAGATGATCTATAGGTGTATGGCCAGCTTTAGTCTCTCTACACATGTTACAATCTGACTATACAATCTCTCTGTTCAATCATATTTAGATCTACCAAAACGATGTAATATGAGGACCTACCTAAACTATCCAAATAATTTGTATCCAATCAGGCACGTTCTTTCACTACATACTTGTTGGTAGATCTAAAGAAGAAGGGTTATGACTTTTGCCATCTGACACTTACGCGCTATCACCAGCACAGATTTCCCGAATGGCAGAGGTTGGGAAGCGGACGCCAATTTTACAGCAGAAATATAAATACAAAAAAACAACCAACCAGTAAAACATCTTACTTGAAATCCCCATCATGGTATTTCCCAAACGCCTGCAGAATTATCGTCATGACACCCATGATGGGTTTCACTATGCAGAATTGAAGGGTTGCCTGTGAAGAAAGGACAAGTCACTAGTAACGGTTTCTAATTATTTTTCCCTATGGTACAAGGTCACGATGGCCACTATAATTGCAAGCAGCTAACAGGAGAGATTGGTTTTGTTATCCACAGCAACCAGTTAAACATCTTACTTGCTAATTCAAGACGCTTCCAGTCATATGTCCCAAGGACCCCCTCTTCTTCACCTCCATAACACAAGGGGGAGGTGTTCGGTCATCCATGCAGGCCTGACAACGCTACTTGGGATTTCAATGCAGCATAGGCAGCGTTCACAGCTCACTACAGGAAGTTAGGTGCTCAATGGTTTTTCAGAAGGACCAGCAGGTATTTCTCTGTACTTACAGTATTTTTAAAGAGAACTAACAATGCCAATCCCCTGGCACTGGAAAATACTGATCGCCTCCAATTCAGTGTCTGAAAAAGGTACCTAAACCAGCTAAAGTAGAAGCTTTGGGTTCAACTTCAAGACATTTTTAATCCATTGTGCTCACAGTACACTCATCAATCCTGCACAAAATCCTAATTACTGCTGATTGTTTCATGTTTCTTGGCATCAATGCACATGGACTGATAAACTCCAAACCTTTATCTGAACACTCAGCTTAGGATTTCCCTTTACAAACTACCAGCAAAGTGCCAGTAAAGCTGCAATTAAGTTTATATGTGGGCTTAGCCCATTTCTTTATATAGTTTTTCATTGCTTGGAGAAGGGTTAGACCTCATTGGTGAGATTCACCACTGTGTGTGTACAGAAAATGAGGGGAAATCCAACAATTTACAGTTGTCCCCAGAAGAAGGGACATCATCAAATAGAGACACTTGTTCTGGGGTCTAATAGGGGAATTGCCCCCATTATGGGAGCTTTCCTCTCACTTACACAGACAGTAAAAAATAACCCGGCAGGCATTGTAACCCTTCCTTACACTGTCTAAAATAAAATTTAGCTATACATACACTTTAAGAAGGTTCTAATTGCTATGCACAAGGGAAAATAATCAGTTAGCTACTAATACCATCCAGCAAACATCAAAAGTCTGTTAAAATAAGTTAAAGCTGAACTCCAGCTATAGAAATTGATATATACTTCCATTGGTCCAGCTTGGCACAATGGAAGTTATATATAATATAAATTGATCCCTGGCAGTGCCACAGGGATTGTGTAATACAATGTAGTAGCATCACTTCCTACAATGTATTACAGTGATCTTCTGAGTCCAGGAACAGCCGCTGTGCTGAGTGACTTCCCCTAAAAACACAATGGGTCACCCACTTTGCACAGCGGCCATTCAGCGAATGCCTAGAATTTTACTCAGTGAATACTAGGCATCGTAGAACTAAACTAAAGCTGGAGTACAGCTTTAGTTCAGCTTAGTCTAGTTGTGTGCAGCAAGAATCCAAAGAGTTCCCTATGGGGTCACTAGGAGGGTACTTTCTAAAGCCTGTGCTGTGTAATGTCTGTTCTCTGTTTCCTTCTAACAGCCAAGACTGATTAATGGCTGGGAGAAATGACTCCGGATTTAGTTTTTTCTATATGTGCGAGACAGCAAAAACCGTGCAGTGGGTGTGTTTGGCAATTCCTCTCCTGCATTAAAGACAGGGGTTCCCAGTTCACCAACAAAAGGGAATGGGATGCACTGGAGCACTACAGCAATTGTCTGGATGAAAAATGGTCCAACCAAACAGACTCTACTCTCCATGTACATTTCAGTGGTAGATTCTATGTTATAATTGCAATGTACCTTTATAAAGCAGCATTAACTCTTCATCTTCCTAGACTCAAGACCCTTCTGTCTCATAACATGTAGGAATCTCTCCTGCCTTTAATGGATCATCATGATCACTGCACTGCTACTTCCATTTGCTCAGTGGAGAACATCTCATAACATCCAGAGGATGAGAGGCAGAGATTCAGATTTTTTCACATGTACCTCTCAGATCCACGGTGACCTGCTTAAAGCATACTTAAGTTCCATAGAGAGGTTTGAAGTCTTTTAAAAATGATATTGGAATTTAGTTAGGAAGCTATTCTAAATAAAATAGTATGTAGTGGAGTCTTTTTTTAATATCACAGTGCATGTATTCAGACCATATTCATCTGTATGCTCTGTATTTGTATCTTAATGATGCTAAAGACAATACCAATTACCTGCTTACAGAACCGGAGGAAACCAATGGAATATGACATCCCCTGCAGACAGCACGTTCCATAGAAACAGCTGGATCTGAGGACGGAAAACATTGTGAAGTGGACATTCAGAAAATATTTATTACATTATATAGAATACAGTAGTTTGGTTCATTCTCATTTATAATCAGCGTCCAGTTTCAATTTCCACTAGTAACAGCTTCTTTTTTTTTTCTGGTATTTTAAAGCACCCTTCAGTGGCATTTTTGAGACGCCAAGTACAGATTTCAATGGCTAAGCTTCAACAAGTTTCATGTAGAGCTGAAGCTACTGAACGTGTCCTACAGCTTGCTAGGAAGTTGTTCAGAGAAGAACTTCGGGCAAAATAAATCTTAACCCTTGCAGTGGAGCTACACCCCGCACTTCAAGGCTTAAAAGAGAAAAATGGGGTAACCTTTTTTTCCCCATAGTTCTCTTTAGGGTCACGGGAGGACCCAAAGCTCGGTATATAGCAGGCTATTGTCCGCTGTATGCTGAGAACTTCGCAGCCGGGATGGTTCCTGACAATACTGTCGAGATCCAGCTGGCTCTGCCTATTAAGAGGCAAAGCCAGCTATGCCCGCCCCCTCCCCGTCCGTTCCTCCAGTCAGCGCTGGAGGAGGGGAGGAGGAGAGGGGGGGGGAATCCCTGTGGGGAGCGGTGACTGACAGTACCGCTCTCTGCAGGCAGAAGATCGGGAAGTGAGCGAGCGGCGATATGTGTCCGGCTGCTAGACTAGTCCCTGCAACCTCTCTCCCCCTCCACTCCAGGGATGGAACATCTCTCAGTGTCATCACGTCCAATACACTGACTTACAGGTTCTTAGATTGCAAACCAAAGGCGGGGAGAGGCTGCAGGGACCGGTCCAGCAGCCAGCTATGTCAAGCCAGGTTCAGGTGAGTATATCTTTGTTATATTTGACCCTCGACGAAATCGAGCACTTAACCCTTGCAGTACGGGGGTAGCCCCACTGCAAAGGTTAGGATTTCTTCTGCCCAGAGTTTTTTAAATTGGCAATTTGAAAGCTTTGCAGTTGCTGTGTAAAAGCTTGCTGTATACATTGATCTTCAGACAATCATTTACAAGTTAAAGGCTGCGTGTATTGATCCCTATCCACATACAAAGGTCACCTGCTCCTAGTGAGTATTCCTGTTCTAATGCCTAGACCGGGGATAGGCAACCTTGGCACAACAAATCTCATCGTGCTTTTCCCCACGGGGCAGTGCCAGGGAGCCCTGTCCTAAACTGTCATTATTGCAAAAGTGATGGTTTGATAGTGGCACTAATCACAGTAGGCACACAAAGCAAGGAAGCCCACCATGTGCCTTTTGGGAGAGGCAAACACAGCTTTACCAGTCTGCCACACATTCCTGAACACAGGTGTCTATAGGTCTACATCAGGAACACTGTATATTGAGCTCCCCTGTGCAGAGAACTATGTGGATTTTATGTATATAAGATGCCACTCCATAAACAAATAAAATTATTCTCACTTGACTGGCTTCCCACGAATCTCCGCCATAATCGAACTCTCCCCGCCCAGGTACTCAAAGCAAAGGCTGAGGAAGCTGTATATGACAAATGCTATTGGGAAGAAAAAATAAGATAAAACAAGATGATGCGATATAACAATATAACGCAGCAAACACATAATTAAAGTGTTGTTTTACGTATATGGAATCAGCTTTACTACATTAAGGCCTGGTTCACATCTGAGCGTTACTGATTTCAATTGGATCATATGCGCTCGGCAAGAAGGCTCATGCACCTTTTTGTGCAACAAGAGACCTGCATTTTTTTTGGAAATTGACCAATTTGCAGGCCGCGTTTAGCGTGCCATTAGAAAATAATGCCACCGCAAGCGTGTTTCACGTTTGTGTGTGATTCAGCGAACGCACGGCAATCACATGAATAGCCGTGCGTTCTCGAAACCTACAGATGTGTTTTTA
>NW_017306536.1:1116578-1143360 GCF_000935625.1 Nanorana parkeri
TATATATATATGTGTGTTTATATCTATATCTATCTATATATAAAATGTACACATACATACATACACACACACATTGTGGTCCTGGTGTGGTTATACCAAGATTATGCTGCTCCAGCTGTGATCTCAGTACCGTTCTTTTTAGCTAACTGGGTTAGAAAGTTACTGCTGCACTGTCTCTTAACCCACAGTACTTTGGGAATCCTTTGTCCTATATTACAATTTTGTATATATACAGCATAATATAAAACAGATATACAGTAAATTATCAGTTATAAAAAAGGATAGAGGAATCAATATAGTTTTATTTTATATCATCTGCACCTTTGTAAAAACATTACTGGTAACAGCCATCATGGCTGAGATCTGCAGCTGCTCAGCCTGCTTTATTGTCTTGGCGAGTCAGGCTGTAGCTGCTTAATGCAGCTAGCATGACATACAATTCCCTCACCTTCATAGCAATCCCTCACTGAGTCAAAGTACACATAGTACTGGTCATTGCCGATGAGTAAGAGGCTCAGCCAGGAGTCAAAGGAGTAGATGGGCACAATGAACAAGATCCGAATGATGTAGCGTTGCTCATTTGGGATAGTGTAATTTCTGAGGTGAATGTAGATCTGTAAGGAGAAAAAAAAAAGTATTAGCAGTAGAATAAAATTCACTTAAAGCATATTTTAACTTTTGCAGACAAATTTGAGAAACCCCTTTTAAATTTTTGTTATGTGTTCCCATTCACACAGCATGCCAAAAAATAAATGATAATAACAACAACGACAACAATAATAAAAGATTTTGTCCCTTTTAGCTTTTTCTTTGGAGTAGGATTATACATAGGACCCTACAGGCACTTCTTGTCGTTATGATAGATGACTTTAAGCTGATAAAGGACTGACTGAGGGACAGTTGTTTTGAAAGTTCATTAACGTACAATGTAGGGAATTTATCAAAACTGGAGCAGACAAAATCTGGAGCAGTTGCCTGCGGCGACCAATCAGCTGCTCTCTTCAGTTTGTTTAGTTAAGATTTAAAAATGAAAAGAGAGAAGCCGATTGGTTGCCGTGCATAGCTGCTCCAGATTTTGATGAATCCCCCTCAATGTTGTCAGGTCTTTAACCCTTTGTTAGGACAGACAGTCCTGCTCATCTATCTTACAAGTGATAATGAAATCTGCAAGCACAGTAAGGACAGGGTTAATTATCAGGGGAAAAAACTCCCTCTAACCCGTCAGACAGTGAGAACTAAGCAGGATTTTTCAGTCCTGGAGTTTGCAGAAACACCACGGAAATAAGGTAAGCTGCAATTTTCAATTCTTTTTAAAGGAAAACTATGGGGCGACGTTTTTTTTATCCATAATTATCTTTTGGGTCACGGAAGGATATAAACCATGGGCAACTGCTTCAGTTTCTATCTCTAGTTTGTTCGGTTAAGAGTTGAAAATGAAAGAGATGCTGATTGGTTGTCGTGCACAGCTGCTCCAGATTTTGTCTGCTCCAGTTTTGATAAATTCCCCTTAATATATAGCGAGCTATTGCCCGCTATGTGCTGAGAGCGCTGCAGCTAGGATGGATCCCAATAATACTGTCGATATTCACCCCGCTGGCTGATTGACAGTTGGCTAGTTCACAGAATAGACCTAAGAAGGCTGATAACATGGTCTCAGTTTAGTTCACAGTAAGTTAGAAGGAAACTGGATTTCTGGCAATATCAACAGGTATTTTTCTGCACTTGCAGAAAATGTACTTGGCCTTGAAAAAGAAAAAAAACGAATGCAGCCACCACATCTAAGGACTGGTTAAGCTGGCTATACACTGCTCAACTTTCAGCTGATTCCAGGGGCCATCCCTATAATGAGACAGACTGAGGCTCTTGCCTCAGGTGGCATCTTTTTGGGTCACATGGTGGGGTGGTAGGCAGAGTGGCATGTTTGTTGTATACTGGCCGTTTGCAGTGTGCCTGCCGCCCCATTTCTGGCCAGAGTGTCCGAGGTTGCTGCGAGACAGGCGGAGAGATGTGTAAGGTGACATCACTGTTTGCCATGAGCTCAGCGTTACACCATCCAACCGCCTCCGGCAGCAAAAAGGCTAGGGATGCCCCTGTGTGGATTGCCCAGTTGGTACCATCCCACTCAATAAAAGTCAATTAAAAAATGTACCCTGGTGGAAAATTGCCAGTCGAACAGTGACTGCATCAAAAGCAGATGCAGTCACTGTTCAGATAGTAAACGGCTGCAGGGACCCACCAACTGTTGAATACAATAGCCGCCAGGGAAGATTCCTTCATTCACCCTTTTTAGTGTGGATGGGAGAATCGATTGATCTACCGGAATCTCTAGAAAGAAATCGAATTCTACATGCACACTGGGCTATTATGTATTATGTACCTATGGATTCTTGTGCCAGTAAACCCAGGAGGGTCGGTATAGATGCGGCCGCTGTGCCCGTTTAATTAAATGACCGGCTGATAGTGGTCGCATGTGTTCATGGCTGTCCGCATGTAATCATAGTTTTAACCCTTTATCACTCTATCCAACCTGCGGCAAGCATCTCTCCCAATCTGCAGGCAATTGTTCCATGTAGGATTACATTTGGACAGCCACTGACAGATGCAGCTGCTGCATCCAAAGTGAATGACAGGATGACTGCGGCCCCATGTGTCAGTGGCCATCTGCAGGTGATCTTACATGGAACAATTACCTGCGGATTGGAAGAGATGCTCATCTGTGGACGCAAACTGCCTGCATCCAAGGACAATAATCTATCCTAAACGGAAGGTAATCGTATCATGTGCGGTCACATGCGGACAGCCACTGACAGATGTAGTCGCTGTTAGCCCGTCATTTACTTAAACAGGTACAGCGACCGCATAGCTACAGACACACCTAGGATCCCAATAATCTGTAGGTTCTTAACGCAGATTTTTGCAGCCTAAAGCTCCATGTGAATTGGGCCTTAAAGCAGAACTCTAGGGAAAATGTTTCTCAACCCTTGCAGTAAGGCTACCCCTGCACTGCAAGGGTTAACTGCTACTTTTGGTCTAGGGAGAAAAATAACATTAACAAGTTAAAGGAGAACTATGAGATGAGTGATTTCCACTCACCTCATAGTTCTAGCCGACCTGTGACAATGAGACTGTCACAGGTCGGCTCAGTAGATAGGGAAGTGAGCAAACATACCGGGTTCCCTCACCTCTCGATCCTGTCACGGCTCTCTGCCGTGACAGGGGGAGGGGCAGGATTCCCCCCTTCCCGCTCCGATCTGCCAGCGCTGACTGGCGGAACGGACGGGGGAGGGGCGGGTACAGCTGGCTCTGCCTCTAGATAGGCAGAGCCAGCTGTCACTCACACAGCTGGGCGGATCTCGTCATCTACGTCGGGATCCGCTCCGGCTGCGGCGTCTCAGTATACCGCGAGCCGTAGCTCGCGGTATACTGAGCTTAGGGTGACGGGAGGACGCTAGTTTGTGTCCTCCCGTTACCCTAAGGAGAACTATGGAGAAAAACACTGACCCCATAGTTCTCCTTTAATAAGTTATACTCGCCTGATCCGGCCGGCTGGGACAGCACTCCCTCCAGCCTGTCTTACCCTATGCTGCAGTAATAGTATGCCCCTGTGTCCTCACGTCCTATTCACTGTGTATAGAATGTGAGGATTTATGGGGCCGTAGACTGCTCCAGCGGAGGGGGAGAGAGTCCCTGTAACCAGTCTTAGTACAAGCCAGCTCGCCGGATCGGATGAGCATCTTTTTTTTTATTTTCCTACACCAAAATGAGCAGTTAATCCTTGCAGTGCGGGAATAGCCCCCACTGCAAGGATTAATAATAATAATAAAAAATATAACAATATTATCAACAACAATAAAATATAACATAATATATAATAATATAATAATAATAATGATTTTGCTTGCGAGTTCTTCTTCGAGAAGTATGACCAGCTACATTTTTGGTCTTAAACAGTGCAATAATTACTCACTTAGCTGGCACAACCCAGTGAAAGAGGTGTGTTGGAAGTGGCCCCAATCTCTTATCAGCAGTTTTCAACAGACAATGGCCAATCAATAGGTGAGCACACACTGCTAACAGGAAGAAAAGGCAACTGGAAACACTGGGCTGTCAGTACACGCAGGGCAAGGGTCACTTCCCTGATCAAACATGCGAGCAGCCAGTGGCAGATGGAGATATCACTGTAGGTATGACAACACTCCTGAGAAATCAGCAATAAAAGCATGTGATCTCAACAGTTCTGCCCTATTACCCCTGTACTGCTGATGATTAAATGGTTAGACCATTACCGGGCTCATAAGTGACTTAACGTGATTGATATTTAACATCCGGACAGCTATGACTCAATACCTCGTGCTACAATCAACCATTATCTCAGAGGCTTTATTTTTCCCACACTGTAGCATCATGGAAAGGAACATGTGACTAGATAATAATAGCAAGATAACGAAAGGAAGAATTAAATGGCACTAGATAGTTTCATGGTGCACAGTTGCCAATAATTTCAAATAATTTCCAGGGACAATTTGCTTCTGAGCCATGGAAATGCTCAATCTGCTCGGCTACAAGATTGTGGATTGTCATTATTACTGTTATGTTTTAACAGATTCAAAGACAACAATTCCCTTATAAGGAACTTCTAAAACAAGAGTTTTTGATTCTAAAATCACACGGTGTAACAATAATATAATATTTATAAACCTTCTGCGCAGCCATATGCTGGATGAATCTCGTTCGAATGGCATTCCCACCACTAGATGGAGAAAAGGAGTGTAGGGAATTCCTCTCCTCCTCAACTCTATCTAGTGGCGGAAGTGGCATGTGAATGGCATTGGCCCAGTGGTACAGTTGGACAAAATATTTATAAATAGACCCCTTAGCATGTTAAATTATTAAAAGTAATTTACTTATATCAAACCATGTGCAGATATGGGGTATACATAATGACATAAATTCCAGTGGAATACAAGTCATTAAAACCAATAAATCTAAACCAACAATTTGATAATTTGTGAATGTAAAAAAGTTCTGTACTGTGCTGGGGCAAGATACACGTCGGGTGCGCCTACGTACGAAAAAGACAATTGCGCTTCACATGTTTGGTATCGCCACACACGCCAGAATGAGAGCAAGAATTCTAGGGCCAATATTTACATGCATCTCTAAACTGATGACCAGTAGGGGCTTTTAAAGCGTTGTCTATGGACTTTTTAGGGTACTGAATTCTGTTGCAGTTTCATGGACACACACAATTTTAACCTGGGCATGTTGGGTATCTATTCACTCGTTGTAACCTCATCTTTTATATTTAAAAAAAAGAAAAAAAGGTAAAGGTTCTATATTGAGTTTTGGGGCACTAAATGTAACTAAAATGCATTTTTCACTAAATTTTGGGGTTCGATAATAAATTGCGCTAATGTCGTGCAACATAAAAATTTGCAACGGCCACCATTTTATTCTATAGAGTCTTGGCTTTCAGAAAATATATAATGTTTGGGGGTTTTAAGTAATTTTCAGGCCTACACTGTGGATTATTACATTTGAACAAGAAATTAAAAAAAGGCCTTTGTCCTTAAGGGGTTAAACTTTCATTATTTTATTTTTATTATTATGAGGGGCAGATTTGATTGAACTACTATTTTGTTTCTTATTTAAATGTTTTAGTTTCCTGGTTCTCTAGCTGTCTAGTTGTCCAATGGCTCCTCTGCCCTTAGTACCCTCCCACAGGACACGGAAGTTCAGGGAAAGCTGAGTATCTTCTAGGTCCCTGCGGAGGAGACGACTGAACACAGGTAAGTGAGGGGGGGATGGGGGTTACAGAAAGGATGGATTACGGTAAAAAAAAAAAAAAAAAGGTCTAGTTTTTAGTGATACTTTAACATGGACCAAATAAGAAAAGTTCATAGTTGCATATACTTTAAAGATGATGCTCCTGTCTGCAGAGTTTTATACGTCTTCTAGATTCATCATTAATTAGCATTTAAATGACCTCTTACCTGGTGGCAGGTCAGCAGCAGAGCCGTCCACACAAACAGCCCGGAGATGCCCTGTGCGGCCGCTGTCGTTAGGAATAACTGATCTCCATCGATAGTGTTATTGGCAGCTGTCCGAAGCTGAGCACCAGTCTCGCTGTCCATACTAAATATATCCACCACTCTGCCAGACGTAGTTTGACCTGTCGTGGGATCCAGGGTAAAAATGGACTCATTAGGCTCCATGGTGGAGAACTGTTCAGCCGTAGTGTTATTCATCTGTGCAGAGCCTGTCAGGGAGCAAAGGTAATGTCAGGTTTCAGCAGGCACTCGGGACAGTAGCTGGAGAGGATTATACGCATGCAATAATCATCTCACACATAGGGAGGAGTTATTGGAAGCACAAGGTTAATAGGATATTCAGTAATGCAACCTACTCGGTGTCGTTAATATATAGCCCTATCAGCGCCACCCCACTCCATATAGACTAAAATACATGAACCAAAATAATAAATAGCTAAAAAAAAGGATCTGTGTCCCAGATAAAATGCAGATGACTGTATTAAATAGCAATTACAGTGCTAAAATAAATGAACTGGTGAAAGAGTAGATTTATTAATGGTAAATGCCTACTTTGAGTGTTGGGCCTGTGTGACCGAATGACCCTGACAGCTATATCGGCACAAAAATGTTTACCAGTAGGGCCACCCTTGCTGGGAAAGGTTCTGGAGTGACCCTCATAAAAAGGGATAGAAACATCAAAGAGTGATGGCAGAGAAAGACCAAGTGGTCCATCCAGGCTGCTCCTTTTTTTATTTTTTTTAACCTTTTAGCATATATCTTGGTTTGTCCCAAGCATGTCTTAAAAAGGAGAACTATGGGTTCAGGACTTTTCCCCATAGTTCTCCTTAGGGTAACGGGAGGACACAAAATAGCGTCCTCCCGCCACCCTAGGCTCAGTATACCGCGAGCTACAGCTTGCGGTATACTGAGACGTCGCAGCCGGAGCAGATCCTGACATCGATGTCGAGATCCGCCCAGCTGCGTGAGTAACAGCTGGCTCTGCCCCTCCAGCCCCTCCCCTGTCACGGCAGAGAGCCGTGACAGGATCGAGAGGTGAGCGAACGCCGGTATGTGTTCACTCACCTCCCGATCTACTGAGCCGACCTGTGACAGTCTCATTGTCACAGGTCGGCTAGAACTATGAGGTGAGTGAAAAGCACTCACCTCATAGTTCTCCTTTAAGTTCACTTACCGCTGACGGACTCACTACCTCTGCTGGAAGTCTGTCCAAAGCATCAAATATGTTAAATAATATTTTCTAAGGTTAGTTTTGAACTTTCTTCCCTCTAGTTTGAGGTCATGTCCTCATATTCTTGAAAATACTGATCTCCTAAACCTTATTCACACCCTTCATGTATTTTAAAGGTTTCAATCATGTTCCCCCCTTCAAGACTGTACATATCAGGTTCCTGCAGGCTCACCTGGTGTTTCATTCCTCAAACATTTCACTATTTGTGTTGCCCCTCTCTGGACTCGTTCTATTTAATCAATACAGTAAACTCCCCGTTATCCGGCATCCACGGGGATTGATAGATTCTGGATAAATGTAGTTTCTGGTTGCTTGAGAGCTACTATTAAAATAGGTCTAACTGATGCCATGCCCTATACTATACCATAACAAACTCTGTAATGACTTCATTTTGATATTGAAAAGCAGTAATCGAAAGCAAATTAAGAGAAATATACACACGATCATTTTCAGGATAATACATGCCGCCGATCAGCAAAACAGTGAGTACACAGTGGATTTTATTTTGGTTAGATGAGAGTTCTGGTTAGTTGAATACAGGATAACAGAGTTTACTGTATATTTTTGTAAAAGAAGTGTCTAGAATATTTAAGTTCTTGGTCAGGTATGGGGCCAACAACCCTATCCAAATAGAGTTCAAGGTTCTTTTTAGGCTTTACAGAGGTAGAGTAATTAGAACCAATATACAGCAACTACTTTCCTTACAATACAATATGGCAGAAGAGATGCCAATATTGGAGGGGTGACAATAAAATGACTGACAGTCATCTTGGTGTCACCCCCTCTAAAAAGTCGGGCACTTGGTCATGGACCGAGAGCTCAACAGTGTCAGGAGAGAGGAGGGGACCAGGCGGTATACCTCATCCCGCCGGGTGAAGGTCCCCTTCTCTCTCTGCCCGCGCCCATCACCAAGATGGCCGCCGGCAGGCATCTATTAGATGACGGCGCATGCGCGATGACGTCACGGCGTGGTGTCGCCCGTTCTCCACTCCGGGTGACACCTGGCCTCAGGGCGCCCCTGGGCAGGTTCATGACAATATGGGCTTAGATGAAGTGGGTTGAATGATGCTAGGTGTCATTCAACCTAGAAGACTGCATTTACGTCTACTGCACATGTCTACAGCAGAAAAAAATGTTTTTTGTTCATTTTTATCTTTTACAGTTCAACCAAAGCCAAAACTTTGGTTAGTTTTGAACAGAGTAAAAAGGCGGAGACCACCTGTCAGGTTTTTATTGCTGTATGTGTCTCCGTTAGAGAGATTCACCCTCTCTATTTGTCCTGGTGAAAGTCATCACTAAAAGTGAAAGAAAATCCCAAATTCTGGGTTATCATCAGAACAGGAATAGATGGGAAATCTTCCAATGGGGGCCCTGCTGGCCACCAGGAATTTATCTCTATTTCCTGTCGCGTCTATTGGACAGGGAGTGAGGAAAAGATCTCCCCAATTGGAGGCAGATGGCAAAAAAAAAAGGAGGACTGGTGTTTTAACCCTTCCTTACGCTTCAAAAACTACAAAAGACCTGGCTTCAGTTTAAATTCAATGGGCTTTTTATTTTTTTTCTTACTAGAGTTCTGCTTAATGATGTCTGTGTTTCCACCAGGTCACTTTTCCCACACTTCTTGTCCAGCTGTCCCCACACATTTTGGCTGGGGTTCCAGTTTAAACATTTGCTACTAGCTCTTTTTGCATTTAGGCTCTTAAACTGGCTAAAGAAACCACATGTGCAGTTGTATGGCGGTTTGAATTTCCTGCAGAATATTATTAATCTTTATGTAAATAGCATTAATGTATTCCACTGTTTATACAGCACTTCTGGCCTTTGGGAAATTATTAAAACCCATAATCATCTGCATAATATTTACTGTTCTTGTCTATAAGCATTTAAGCTTTCTAGCTGCTAGAAACCTCGGGGCACACATCCTAACAATGTCTCAATAATGACCATACTAATTCTGCAACCTGATCTCGGTTCATGTAACATGGAAGCTGACTGGTTCATGTGTGCAAGACATTAACAAGCTTATTTTCCAACCTTCATACATTAGCCACTGTAGTTTTATAAAAGAATTTGGCCTTTACATGCACACTGTGCATACAACATGACTAAGGTAGCTCAGAGGCCCCTTTTACCAGTACACTCATTAACTTCAAACCCCATCCCATGTTAACCAATCAATACGCCACACAACAGCTGGAGTTTAAATGGCCACAGCAGCCTTTTTATTATAAATAACATTTTAAATAACATTATAAATAACAACAACAACAAACCAATAACTATACTGTAAAACACCCATTTGGTTTCAAGGTCCTTGAAGGCAATATGACTCTAAACAGACCAGTATCTGCGGCCACCTTACTTGTACCTGAATGCCTCCAGCTGCCATACACCGCCTCGGGGACGTAACTAAATTGCCCGCAGACCCACATTGGTCCCTATTACCCGGTCATACCTTATGACCGTACGACAACCGAAGGACACCCACACCACGGATGGGTCCCCCGTCAAGATATGCAACCACTGATAAACTGCATCCAAGGATCCAAACCGCCAAGCCAAAGCTGTGACAAAACACGCAAAGACACCATCCTCCCCCCAAGTTCCTCTTCTGCTGCCGGACTCTCAACTAAACTTCCGGACCCCTCCTTCCTGACTACCTTCCTGAAGCCCCTCCTGGACCACCCCGTCATCCAATCCCGTAAGTGACCCTTCTATAACCCTTTTACCTTCTCTCTTAACCCTTTCCTATCTTCGTTCCCCTTCCCAGCCTGGTCATGCAGGCCTTCTGCTCATTCCTCTGCAATCCATAGCTCCAGGCCTTACTTTCAAGTGTACTTCCTGAAACAACTTCCACAGGAAAACACACGTTGTTAATGTAGTCTCTGTGCCTTCAATAGTCATATACCTGTAAAAGAATTCTAAAAATGAAGAGTTCTCTGTAGTCACTCCTCCTACAAATGTCATCCATTACTGGAGGGTGTTGGGGCATCACCTCTGTTACTGGAGGGTGTTGGGGCGTCACCTCTGTTACTGGAGGGAGTTGGGATGTCATCTATATTGCTGGAGGATGTTGGGACATCACCTGTTACTGGGGGGTGTTGGGGCATCACCTCTGTTACTGGAGAGTGTTGGGGCATCATCTATATTACTGGAGGATGTTGGGGCGTCATCTATATTACTGGAGGGTGTTGGAAAAGTCACTGCCAATGACCTCCAGTGATCTTAAAACTGAGCGGATGGAAAACATTATTCTAGCTGTGTGGTTTAGGAGATCAGCTACCTTGCGTATAAACAGCCCATTCAGATAATGAGATAAATGTATATCTAGAGATCCAAACAGCCCTGCCATTATAAACCACAGAAAGTATTTTCTTTAGGCTCCCATGACTTACATTAGTAGTAAACGCTTAAACTTTTTTCAATAATTAATCCAATTCAAACAATTAAACAGTGCCCGGCAAAGTATTTCTTTACATTTATGCCCAAACACTTACTGTCATCATGTTTCTGAACAGCTGGCTCCAACTCTCTCAGTTCCCCTTCCCTGAACTTCCTGTCCAGTACAAGATCACAAGGGACAGAGCAGTCTCCAGCAGCTTTCCATCTACTGGCTTGGAGAAGGGAGGAGTGGGCATCAGGAAGCAGGGAGTGTCTTGCCCTGCAGATTTTCCGGCTCCATGACACCCAGAGTAACCCCAGCCTCTTCCTGCTCCAACTGGTTGTCATTAACACGTCCCCTTGTAGTTCGCATGACTACAGGGGTGATGTAATGACACCAGCACTGCTGCCAGTGCACTTTACCAGTAGCAGGGTTAGGTTCTACCCTATCCAACCAGTAACGCCCACAGGAAGAAAAGTCAGATCCCTGCTACCTGCCCCTATTATGCATAGAGTAGCCACATAACCTCAAAATGTGGGCAAAACTAGAGATATTTATAGGGCTCAAGATCAACTTCCAAGAATGGCACATGGATCTGAACTGTTGTATAGCTGGAGATCTTCAAACCTCTTCATCCTCAGACCCCTATTATTTCAGCCACTGATTTCAAATCATTACCATCAAGCTGGAAATATAGTGAACAATATAAAGCTGTGTATGTGTGTGTGGGGGGGGGGGGGGGGTCTTGTCACCACTTCACCTTAATTTTGGAGTACATCATTGAGGCAGAGACCATAAACCTCAAGTCCAATTACAATGTAAATGCTCAAAAAATGTTGGGCACTAAATGATGTCAGATGCTGTTGTCTTATGGTATAGAAACATGCGTTGTGTGTTGGGGTTGTGGGGTGGGGGGGGGGGGGTGTAGAACTGGAATGTAACCCTTACTGTTCCTGTTTCCCCAGCGGTTAGATTATTGAGGTCAGTTTGAACTTCACAAAATTGGTTATTGGAACATTGTTTTTCATCTGTATGCTTTCATAGTATTTGAGGTTGAATAAAGACATAAGTCCATCAAGTCCAACCTGTTGTGTGTGTGTGCGCGCGCGCGCGCGTGCGTGTGTATGTGCATAGGTCCATGAGTGTTCTCATTCTTAAGAGTACCTGTACCCTTGTACATTACGGTCTCTCAGGAAGTCGTCCAAAAGCCTCTTGAATGATTCCAGATTAATTGCGGAAATTACCGCTTGAGGCAGTGAGTTCCAGACCCTAACCGCGCGAACTGAGAAGAACCCCCTTCGCCCCTTGTGTTCGAATTTTTTTTCTACCAGTTTTAGGTGGTGTCCTCTAGTCTTTGTTACGGAATTAATCTCAAAGAGTTTGTTGCTATGACTATGGAACATTTTGTACATGAAAATCATGTCCCCCCTTAATCTCCTTACTTCCAACGTATACATGTTTAAATTTACTAGCCATGTCTCATAGCTCTGGTCCTCCATCCCCTTTATGAGTTTGGTCGCCCTCCGCTGGACTTTCTCCAGTTCAAGGACATCCTTTCTGTGGACCGGTGCCCAAAACTGCACCGCATACTCCAGGTATTACATTCTTTGTAGTTAACGAACGACAATGCCGTTGCCTCCATCTTATAATTTATAAATACCACTCGCTTATCATTTATGTGATGCTTTACAGTTTTATTAAGCCATACAGGTTTTGTTTGTGATCTTTTACTTTTATTACCCAACGGTATGCATTTGGCAATGGCAATATGTAAGGTGTTTTTAAAACATTCACACTTTTGGGGAATACATTTTCCCACTTGATGTCCCCCACTAGGTGGCTCAGTTTATCAAAGTTAGCCCTTCTGAAATCAAGGGTTCTTGTCCTACCAGCCTGCTTCCCTTTCCTGTATCCAATATAGAAAGTAATCACATTGTGATCACTATTTCCCAGTGTCTCCCCAATAACAATATCCTCAATTAACTCCGCTTTATTAGTAATGATTAAATCTAGGATGGCATTTTTCCTAGTTGGGACCTCCACCATCTGGTCCATGAAATTGTCACGCAACATGTTCAGAAAGTGGCCCGCCTTTGTTGAACTTGAGGTTCCATTTGCCCAATTTATGTCCGGGTAATTGAAGTCGCCCATCACGACTACATTATATTCCCACTATATCGAAGTCCCCTTCGAGTGCTTGCACTCAGTTTTTAAATTAAAACGTTGTATCTAAATGTATGCTACCAAAATAAAATGATACTTTCATTAGGAAAGAAGTATACTTTTTTTGCATTAACACAAAGCAGTTAACCGATTGTAAGCAGGTCACAAACGTATGAAGGATCACAAACGTATAAGGAAGCAGCTCCGGTCATGAAGTAGTAAAACAGGAAACTATGCACATTCTTATGTTACAGTTATGTAACAGAAGAGAACATGAGGGTTTGTTTCATAAACATAACGGTAAAGCAAAAATATTGTGAAAAATATGTGCGGCACATATTTTTCTAAATATTTTTGGCCTAAACACTATTTTAGATTTAGTGCTTGCTTCTTATATAGTTGGAGGGTGTGAAGTCTATTTATAAGGTAAGCAAAAATGTATACTTTACTGTGTATTCCGCCTGAACAGTCTTTCTTAAACAGAGTTCTATGGCACCCTGGGATTCTTTCAATGGTTGCTACAGGTTCCTTGAGCAATGAGCAATTATTGCCTACTGATACCATTGTTATACTGATATATTTTTAGATATTTGGCTGCCAGTGTTTGGGGCCCTTCCCCCACCCGACCACCAATGTAAGGGGTTATTCCCCCCATTGACCACCCATGTAAGGGGTTATTCCCCTCCACTGACCAACCATGTAAGGGGTTATTGCCTCCCACTGACCACCCATGTAAGGGGTTATTGCCTCCCACTGACCACCCATGTAAGGGGTTATTCCCACCCACTGATCACTCATGTAAGGGGTTATTCCCCCACTGATCACCCATGTAAGGGGTTAGTCCCCCACTGATCACCAACGTAAGGGGTTATTCCCCCGCTGATCACCCATATAAAGGGGTTATTCCCCCGCTGATCACCCATATAAGGGGTTATTCCCCCACTGATCACTCATGTAAGGGGTTATTCCCCCACTGATCACCAACGTAAGGGGTTATTCCCCCACTGACCACCCATGTAAGGGGTTATTCCCCCACTGACCACCCATGTAAGGGGTTATTCCACCACTGACCACCCATGTAAGGGGTTATTCCCCCGCTGATCACCCATGTAAGGGGTGATTCCCCCACTGAGGGAAGGAGGAGGGAGAGAGGGGGAGGAGCGGGGAGAGAGAGAGATTAGTTACATGCAAGAGGATAGGTGAACCCTCCTACTCCTAGCCTGGGTTTGACTCTACAGAGGCTCATTTCATAACAGATTGCTGTCCGGAGCGCAGCATTAAAGGTTATCTAAATCCAAAAACAAAAATGGCCGCTATCCTTTCCTACCCTGTACATAAACATGAAAACCAAGCATTTTAAGTCAATCTAAACCACAAACATTGCTCTAAACTAGTCTCATCAGTCCACTATGTAACGGCGATTAAAGATTTCACTTCCTTCCTTTTATTTTCACCTGGTAACCCTGTGAATTGCACACTTCATGTCTACATTCGTATTTCAATTGTATCCATGGGGTGATCCAAGGATGTCACCCAGACTGAACTTCAACTGCCTTTGTTCATCTCCATTATACTGTGGCTTGATGGGACTAATAGTTCACCCAAGAGAGGCAACATTGTTTTGTCACAGGAAGTGACAAGGACACCGCATTTCTGAGATTAACAGTTATTGTCTGTACTTGCTGAAAATGAATGCAGCCACCACATCTAGGGAATCGTACACTGCAATATATTACTGTCTTGTTTTGGGATTTAAAGGGTCAGAGCAGAAAAAACAATCAAAATGGCTAGAAGTGAAGTTGTATTTTACCCGTCCTTGTTACAAAAATCTAATATTTTATTATTAATATGATTATAAAAGTCAGTGGGCGATCTTGCACACTGCACTAGTAAACACACAGTTCACATGCTGTACTTAAAGGCTCAGTCTGGATTTCCCTTAACGATTTAGCACTGGCCTAAAGTGAAGGTAATCTGTAGCTGCTAAATATAATCTTCATTGGCCAAAATATATTGACATCTAATATTCTTCTGTTGTGGAAGTACAAAATCATTTTCTGGCAGGTCACCCATGGGAGAATGCCAGGAATCCAACACACTGCTACATCATTGTCATGAGCTGATAAGTGGATTTAAAAAGTGTGTTTAAAAATGTCTCACTGGTCTAACAGGTTTGCAGCGATATCTATCACAAGTCAGCAGCCCTATGGTAAACAGCACACAGGGTATTATACTCTATATAGATGATGTGCTCTAAAGGAAACCCTTCTCTTTTGTGTCACAGGAGTACATTTACGGTGATAGGCATGCTAGAATATGTAAATGTGCTATCCAGTGCCGGATTAAAGGGCAACATCTGCCCTAAGCACAGCCCAACAATGGTGCCCACCTTGGTCTCTCCATTTCGTAACTGAAAAGACATTAAGACTTAATAAGCGCCAAAAAGGAAAATAACGGTTTGAACATTTATGAACCTTCTTCAATACAAATTAGTAAACTAAACGTGAGATTGTAGTCCATCACAGGAGCGAGCTTGGAGTTGTGGCTACTTTACAACACACACAGGGACCATGGTGAACAAAAGTAGCCACCCTCCAGAAGGAAGGACAGTGTCAGCACCAATTCAGAGAGGATTTGAGGATCTACAACCGAGTGATACACAAATAGGATACATTTTTGTTAATAGTTATGGTACTTGAATGCATTTTTAAGATTTAACTCCTGAGTTTAGTGTCACTTTAAAGGATAAGTGATCTTTATTTTAAAGTGCCTTATACTGTACAAGGTCCCTTTTTATTTTCGGCTGCCTGGTTCTTTAACATATGTTGTTCAGACAATACCTGTAAGTAAGGTGTTAGCTGTTGGCAGGAAGGTTTCTATTAATATTTAACCAGTGTCCACAGACTGCCCTAGTATTAACACCTCAAAGTCTCCCACAGACAATTCAATGAAAATAAATGTGTGATTGAAAATGATGTAGCATGAAGAATGACAAGCCTTTGTGATGACGTTGCTGTAATGCACAAGCACAATAGATAAAAGCCAGTTAAAGTAAAAAGTTTAGTTAAAGTGTAACCATTTCCAGGGAGTGCTTGGGTTTCCCTAAGCAACCAGGCTCCCCTTGCTGGGTCAGTGATAGCAACAGGAATGGACGTGGAAATGGCTGACATCTGCTTATTGCTATCCAGGTTCATGTGCAGGGCTTGAAACAGCCAGTCAGTCAAACATTTCACCAGTCAGCATGACCGGACTATAGCCTTGCAATTTATGTTAACATTTTTTGGGGACAGATAGAGCTTTCTTTTGGAGGTATATAATCACCACTGGGTGGGGTGTTATTTTTTTTTCTATATAATGAAAAAAGTACCATAAATGTTAAAAAAAAACAAAGTTTCCCTATGTTATGTTATAAAATATTTATTCTTACTAGGGCTGGTAATGATTAAAATTTTTGTGTTCGATTACTCAAAAAATGTTTTAATCGATTAATTTCGATTAATTATAAGCCATTATTATACAGCCAAGGGAACTGTATAACTGGAAGACAAAAAGAAAGAGAAGGGCGCCCACCCTAGTGCAGATGGTTCTTTATTGTTTAAAAATAGCAAAATAGAGTGCAAAGGTATTCACAATGGTAGATTGATTAGAAGCATAAATGAGTAGTTCAAGGATACATCAGTTTACAAACTTCAATCAGCACGCAAAGCAGCCTATTAATGTCATTCTAGTGTGGGGTAAATATTGACCTTTTAATGTTCCATTTGAAGCATAGCATTTACTCAGGTATTGTAAATGTTGCCCATGGTGCTTCATCTTTCAGCTTTGCCTGTGTGTAACATACGCCTTTGTCAGGGGGGTAGAAAAAACCTCTCCATCAGCTAGTTTGAAGAAACTTTTCTCTGTAGCAGAGCTCCTGGCATTAATCCTATTTGACTCCCAAGGCTGGTTAAATAGCGGGTCCCCCCATGGGGTGCTGTGGTTCCTCCTGATGAACCCTAGGCATTGCAGGGCACAATAGTGATGTAGGGTTTAGATGGAGAAGCCACAGCGACCAGCAGGGACATGCTTTTCTACACACCTAGAAACACAGGGTAGTATCAGTGCTCTGAACTTTGCAATAGATCGATTGTCCTGCAAACGGGCAGATGAACCGGGAAATATGAAATGGTTTTATATACAGGTTACCGTTTTTGGACTTTATTCTAACCACCTACACGGTTGCTTTAAAGTGGATGCATTGCCTTTTTATTTTAATTTTTTTAGAATAACCTCATCAATGTGTACCAATGTTTTAAAAATAATTCTATGTGCAGTATAAAAGTTAACAGCATTAACTTTTTCAGAAATGTGATATACAGTAGCTCTTCTATTGGATCGGACTACACAGGCCAGCCTTCACTCCCCATGTGTATCAATCAGCCTTGGCTGCCCATGACCCCGGTTTCCTTCCTTGAACCACTTTTGGTAGGTCCTGACCACTGCAGACTGGGAACATCCCACAAGAGCTGCAGTTTTGGAGTTGTTCTGATGCAGAAGTCTAGCCATTACAATTTGGCCCTTGTCAAAGTCGCTCAAATTCTTACACTTGCCCATTTATTCTGCTTCCAACACATCAGGGTTTTCAGGGACAAAATGTTCACTTGTTTACAATGGGATATCTGTGCTCCCCCTTATAGCTCCGTCCCCAGCGATTCTACCTAGGACTGGAGTCTTTGCCATTTTGATTGGCAGGCCTTGGGCGATGAATGCACACAAGTGTGACTTTGTCTCAGTCATTGTTTAGTGAGCTATGCATGCATCACTGTCCATGTGAAATGTGCAAACAATCAATTTTTAGCAGACAGGGGAAGAGAATTTAAGGCAAAAGAGACATACAGCATCTCATCTGCCATAAATCCTTTAATAATCACATGACATATTAGTGTCAAAATCCAGCCTTGGACAAAGCCAGTGACTGCATCTGAAGTCAAAGGAATTGTTGCTCTCCAGTAATGGGTATACAATTCAAAAAGAAAAGTTGTACAAACATTTGATGAGCATTCAATGAATATGTTTAAACAGCAAAGTTCTCTTACAAGCACCCAACACCTTGTAGGTGGATTCAAGTGAAGTGCCAGCTTGTTCACAGTCCATGTCTCATGTACTAAACTGTAAAGATAAGCTTCATTAATGTTTGAAAAACAGTTCCTTTAAAGTTGGCCTTTTAAATAATTGAATGCCCTCCGTCTGTAACTCCTCAGCTATCATTTTCGACAGAGCCGATGAGGAGGACAGCTGCTTCTATTGTTCAGTGTCACTTTTTCAATGTATGTAATGTGCATGCCCATTCAGAATCTTACGATGTACAGTGTTATAATCCTTCTCAGAATTCTACTTCCTTTTGAAGAGAGAACAATAGGGCAGCACAAAGCAACAATGATGTTCACAGTGCAGTCACCTATAGTAACTGGAAAACATCTTTGCTAAATTGGACCTAAACCCAAAAAGTGCAGAATTGCCATGTTCTAGGGAACATCTAACAATGTAAATTGTGCCTAAGCTGTACCCTGAAAAGTGTACATTTTGTATTTAATTCCTTTCCAAAAAGTAGCAGTGCACTTCCTGATATGTGAGGGTGCCTAGGCACTCCTGGTCCTACAGCCTCATAGCTGTGTATCTGCAAGGTGAGATCTAAGGCACTGCTGCCTGTAACTGCTAGTCTCAGGATATTGGGAGATGTCACTTCTGTGCTTCTCACCGTTCTCCTTGCTGGAGGCTCTGACTAGAGGAAGCAAAGCCCTGCCTCTACTAAGATGGGTGGCTCCAAACAGACGTAGTGCAGAACAAGGGATAGCAAGTCAGTAATAGGGACAAGATAACCTGCAGGGAGATGGCAAGCAATGTATGTCTTTTTTTGGTGTTAATGGATTGCAGAATGCAGTGGGGGGAATTTATCAAAGCATTTGCAACAGTTTTAGCCTCTTAGATCATTTTTGTTTATGTGCAAATCTGTCTTTCAACATGTGCCCCTGTTTTGACCTGAGCTTGCACTACTTTTCCAACTGTATGTGTTTTGCAGCTGTTTACATCAGAGCTTGCACTACTTTTTCAGTTGCATGTTTTTTGCACCTGTTTTCATCTGCACAAAGTTAAATAAATAAAAATTACAAATGCAAACAAATTTAAAAAAATAAAGTTTGTAAAAGAAAATTAAAAATAGAAAAAAACTTTTTTTTGGTGTGTCATTTTAAATAAAACATTTTTTTATTATATTATAATCTTCTGAACAACAGGAACAGACAACAAAACAAACGTGACCCTTCCCTATGCTATCCAAAATGAAAAAAATGTTTTTTCGGCTGGAGTTACACTTAAAAAATTTACATGTTCCGACTTAAATACAAATTCAACGCAAGTACAAACCTAAAGTCCCTATCTTGTATGTAACCCGGGGACTGCCTTTAGTGATCACGACGTAGGATAGAAAACATGTAACATTTGTTTAGACACCAGAAGTGATTAAAATCTCTGTTGCTGGAGATGCAAAAATATTTAACACATTATCCCTCTCTGTAACACATGCACATTTGTTATCCCTTTAAACACACTGCAGGTACAGAAAATACCTGTTGATCAACCAGAAATCCAGTTCCTAACTTCCTGTATGGGCTGACACATTTACTGATGAATACCCTATAGTATGCACACCGAACTGCCAAAAATTTGCAATGACCAAAGCATCTGAATGGGACACCCATGGCAGCGAATTAGATACCACCTTTAATCTTTTACCCTGCACAGGCATCATAAAATAAATCATCTGATTGGCTGCGATGAGCAACACAGAAAATCCTTCTAACACTGTGATAAGTGAAGCCTATTCCTGCTTACTGCTTCTGTTATTTTTCCACGTACAGCATATGACAATATTTGCAGCAGGTTTAGAACACATTTCCACATAAGCGCGTGACATGACTTGCCTCTGTCACCATTCAGAAGAAGGAGGGGAGTGAAAAATGTTTTTTTTAGTAAACTGCTCCAGTAAGCATGACCACAACGTACACAGATCTTTATGTGAAAAGTGAGTGAGGACTGTACACAGAGCGGTGTTTGGCTAACACGAGGCACAGATAGGATATGAAGGGCTGGATCATTCATCTGACACAAAGGGGCTGATTTACGAAGCCCAACACGCACACGCGCAGGCTGCGTGCGCGTTTTAACCCGCAAAAATGCATTTACAGTTTGCTGGTAGACATTGTTCTGAAAAGAAACATATAACTATGACACGTGCAGCTGAGTGAGAGTTCGCATAGGCTAAAAGTTGAAATAAAAGAAAAAAGAATTGCTAGGAGGCAGAGAATTTTGGCAGAAGAGACCGCGTGCATCTTCTGCCAATAAATTATTTCCCCTTGATCCTAGCAATTGTTTTTTTTTGATAGTTCTGTCTCCCCTCCCTTCCTATCCCTTCCATATGGATCTTGTCATGAATGGAGCTGGGGGTCAGGATCATGGAGCTGGGGGCCGAGATGATGTAGCTGAGGAGCTGGAATGACGGAGCTGGGGAGCCGGAATGAAGGAGCTGGGGAGCCGGAATGACGGAGCTGGGGAGCCGGAATGACGGAGCTGGGGAGCCGGAATGAAGGAGCTGGGGAGCCGGAATGAAGGAGCTGGGGAGCCGGAATGAAGGAGCTGGGGAGCCAGAATGAAGGAGCTGGGGAGCCGGAGTGAAGGAGCTGGGGAGCCGGAGTGACGGAGCTGGGGAGCCGGAGTGACGGAGCCGGAGTGACGGAGCTGGGGAGCCGGAATGATGAGACTCCTGTGTTCATGCGCAGGAATTACATCATCAGTGGCCACCCAATGGCCAAAGAGAGAAGACACTGGATCCAGAAGAACCAAAATGAAAGAGAAGATGCCAGTGGTTTTAGTTTTAGCTCCCGTTCACATCCAGGCATTTTGTCTCTCAAAGCTAAGAGCAACAAAACGCTCAAGACAAGGAAATGGCTGTTGCTGGAAAAAGTACAAGCTACTTTTTGGCAGATCACAGCATTTTTTGGTCCTATAGACTTCAATAGGAAACTTTGTGTGACAAAACGCACAAAAACACTCGAAATGCACGTTTCCTGGCCTTTTCCACTTTGGATTTGTAGGTATGTTTTTGAAGATGAACACCAGGGTAGTTACCTTACAAATAGAGTGTGATGGCTACCCAAGGACTCTATAAAATGTATGTTTACACCCATTCCACTACATAAAGAATAACCACAGCAGAAGCTTCTACCTGTCAGTCCCTCTCTAGTTGACATTCCATAAAGAGCAATACACTGGAAGAACAGACTGAGATATGTCCCCTGCCTATAAGGTAAACCCACCTGCTTCAAAACTTTATGAGCCACTACTTAGACCATGTACTGTACGCAGAGCAGGAAAGTCAGAAAAAAAGTCAGTAGTCCTTATCAGCATACTGTGCTTTTTCAGGGTCAGTGTCTAAAGTCTTAAAACAAGAAGGCCAGCAGGACATCCAGGGAACTTGCATTTGCAGATTAGCTAATCACTGTACCCCTCAGGATAGGTTTCCATTTCAGATACTCAGTTCTGTTAGCAACAGACTTTTCCAGCAGAGCAATTAAGATTAGTCCAGTAAATAAATGTTGGTTAGGTTGAACTCGATGGACATGTGTCTTTTTTCAACCTGACTAACTATGTAATTAAGATTAGTCCAGTAAATAAACGTGTTAAAAAGGTGTCTAGAGCTCAACTTGCTGGCTGGAAAAAGCAAATACCGTGTTTCCCCGAAAATAAGACAGTGATTTATTATTTTTTTCCACAGAAAAAGACACTAGGTCTTATTTTCGGGCGATGTCTTATGTACCTGGCTGCAGCTGTCCGCTCGTGCGTGTAGAATAACGAATACATGCTGAAAAACACTTTTGTTTTCTATGTGGCCCGTTTACATCACGATTCTGCGTTGAGGTGGGTTGCGTACAAATGCAGGCATGCTTCATCCTAATGCATTACAACTGACCGCACAGCATTTTTCCACGCAGACCATTTTGTGACACATTAGTAAAGTGAAAAAAAAAAAGTAAACTGCCCCTTACGTTGTAACAACACAAAGCACTGCCCTAAACAATGCACACCAGCAGATATGAATGAGCCCTCAATAAACCTGTATCAGTGTATACTTGACATACAGCTAATGGACGTGTGTATAAAGTTTATATAATAATGCACGCCATTTTCATAAAACACATTTGCATGTCATATAAACTCAAGATGACACACCCGCTGCCTTTTCCAGTTGTATAAACTCAGGATGCTTCCCAAACTACGCTATACAAAACACAAGCACACTTCAAAGCCTACCTGCTACAATAATGCAGAAGACTTAACATCAATAATATAATCCCAGACTGTACCGACCTCTCCCTACCTATTACTTTACAACCTGTTTCCTGGCCCTCTTGGGATTAACCTGTATAAAGAGGACTAGAAGTTACTTGCTGGCTGCTAAACCATTCATTACTAAGTAGAAGGCTGATATGCTTTGGTGTGATTCTATGTTAGGCACTGTAAAAGAATATGACCTTAAAGCCAGATTCCACACTCCACCCTGAGAATCAAATTTATGGTTTTATATTTACTTTTTTCAGATGTCTTCTGGCCAGTCACATGGCAAGTGTGGTCCTCTTCCTCCATGCCTCTCCCGGTAGGGAGCGTTCCTCAATGACGTAGAGAGCAGCGCTGATGGAGCAGCGCTGATGGCGTCAGCGTTGCTCTCTACATCATTACGCCGAGCACAAGGTGCCTTCCTCAGTTTTCTGGGTTGAAAGACTATGGGGGTCAATCAACTCAAATGACCAAGGATATCTAGTGGTGAATCAGAACTACTGCAGGGGACAGCGCCATAGAGGAGGTGAATTTGGTAAATTATGGTGGCCGTACACATAATGATTTGTGATCACTCTAGGTACAAACAATCAGAAACAAGTAAATTACTGATTAAAATAAATATTGTGGCAGCACAAAAGGGGAGGGAGGGTTTACTAAAACTGGAGCAGACACAATCTGGAGCCGCTTTGCATAGGAACTAATCAGCTTCTATTTTCAGCTTGTTCAATAGGCTTTGTAAATGAAAGCTAGACGCCGATTGGTTGCCATCCACAGCTGCTCCAGATTCCGTCTTTTACAGTCTTAGTAAATTTCCCTCTTTGTATTGTTCAATGCTTTACATCAATTGAAAATATCAATCAAACAGCTGATCATTTAGTCATAAATCTTAAAGACCCATTAAAAATTAACATTTCATGGATCTGTATTACAAACTTAGTTTGTTTCATTAGGAGTGAATGGAAAAATTCCACCACAACCGATTGACTTGACAGATTTTGAATTTGGCAACAGCTTACAAAATAGGTTTGTAGGAGAAGTATTACTAATAATAATAATTATTAAAAAATAATGAATTGGATCAGTTTAGTTGGATTGAAGGATTGGCTGAACACTCATATACGTATACATATGACCACCATTAGCTGATATGATGTGCCACCTGCACTCCATACGGGGCTGTAGACCTTTCTCTTTCAAAATAGCGGTGCTCGAAGTGATGACAAGGATGGCGCCGTGTGTCTTCACCATATGGATAAAAAGAATCACCAGCACTCACAGGATACACATCTCTTGTTCATTTTTATTGGACACGCATCACATGCATCGATCAAAACCAACATTTTGGGGCCATGTAGGGTCCCTTCCTCAGGACGACATAGTGACCGCTATGTCCAGCATTCATCCTGTGAGTGCTGCTGATTCCCTTCATCGATATTGTGACCACCATTCGCTGGCTTCCTCTAACACTGGCCTTACCTGGAGCCTGGCTTTGATGAGTACATTAGATTGTAAGCTCCTATGAGGCAGGAACTGATTGAGCAGTGCAAAGTGCTGCAGGAAACATACCTGCACAATAGCAACAGGTGAAATAAATAGGCCAGGTCTGGTAGTGCATCATCAGGACCACTCCCTGAACCGGGAAGAGACAGCCAGCTCCTGATGACCTCACAGAAGATCCGATGCGTGAAAGCAGAATGTGGCTCATAGCAGGACAATGCTGGATTTTGCTGGGAAGGCGAGTGTGTGTGAATTGTAGACCACCAAGCATTAGATAAGAGGGGATTTAAAAAATGTAATTGGTGCTGGGCGGGGGGGGGGTTGTAGTTGTTCTTTAAAAGTTCAATCAGCTTGACAATTCCTCATCTGTGGTCTCCTCTATTGGTGAGATCTCTGTTTTTGGGTTCCCAGCTCTGCACACCGACTATGGCCATTATAATGCCGCTCTTCAAGTATGATCTTTTATTTTATAAGGAATGCAAAAAGAAGAGCTAGAACATGCAAAGGTGAGCAGAACACCCAAAACGTCCAGCTGGACAGGAATAGAGTCAGGAACTATGGCATACAGATCTCACTGGTGCAACACCCAAGACATATAGGAAGGCAAAGCCTGACGCACCCCACCATGCTTCACCTATAACTTCAAGATCACTTTTGGGTGGACTGTTCCTTTAACATGAGCTTCTGCAGCCAGGAAGAGCAGTAACACAGGTAAGCAATAACAGAGCCCAACAAGTAAGCTGACTTTCCTCCCATCCGATCAGAACATATGAATCTGATCATAGACGTATTACTGTACCTGCTGTAGTCTGACAGATCCAGGGACTAGACTGGCACAGCGATCACCTACATTGGCACACACCTTCCTACAGATTATCTGAACGATTCCAGGGCGATCCAGGGGAGACAGTCAATAGATCTGGTCGATCTCTCCGGGGCTCTTCCTGTCTGCCCTGTAGCCGCCTCCTCCTCCTCCCTCCTATTGTGTATTACCGGCTCTGCAGGACTTCATCCCTGCCAAACCTGCCGGCCGCTGCGATCGCAGCTTACCTGTCAGTGAGGCCCCACCTACTGCAAGCAAAGCCCCTCCCCTCCCCACTGCTGGCACCTCCACCTGTCTTCCCAGTACATAGGAGAGCCCATACAGTGTGAATATATAGATAATGATGGTGATGACAGGGGATCAGACAGAGGTGTCATTCTGCTCAGCTCAATGCTAGATCAGTAATCAGAAGCTATACGTGTATATAAATCTATTAGATTTGAACTATTATCTTGCAGATCTGAGCGGTATCATTTCACATTTTTCATGGTAAGCATACAAAGTGATCCAACAAAGTCCTGGCTGTGGCTTCAAATTATTTCAGTCAGATACCGGGGAGATTCAATAGGGCATTTGTGATGCATTTCTGGCAGTGTGGATGTAGTCGGAAGCGATCTCCATGGAACTGGATATACAAGTGAAATGTGTTTAATAAAAATAAAAGAAGTTCTAATTTGGGACACTTTAACTATCTGTGGTTACAGGAGCACTATGGGCCAACCTTTTTTGCTCATACTTTTCTTAAGGATCACAGGAGGACATATACCCGGTATGCCCACAATTTTTGTGTTAAGATCTACTTTTCAAATGACGAGCTACATGAGATCTACCAATCAAAAAAAAACCTCCCTCGCTCTCTCTCCTGGCTGTCTCTCTTCGCTCTCCTGGCTGTCTCTCTTGCGCTTTCTCCCCTGGCTGTCTCTCCTCGCCCCCTCTCTCCCCTGGCTGTCGCTCCTCACGCTCTCTTCCCTGGCTGTCGCCCCTCGTGCTTTCTCCTCTGGCTGTCTCTCCCCTGGTTGTCTCTCCCCTGGCTGTCTCCTGGCTCACCTTGCTTATCCTCCTGACTGTCATTCCTCGTTTTCTCTCCTGGCTGTCTCTCCTTGCTGTCTCTCCTCGCGCTCTCTCCCCTGGCTGTCTCTCCTCTCGCTCTCTCCTCTGGCTGTCTCTCCTCGTGCTCTCTCCCCTGGCTGTCTCTCCCCTGGCTGTCGCTCCTCGCGCTCTCTTCACTGGCTGTCTCTCCCCTGGCTGCTTCCTGGCTCACCTTGCTGTATTTTGCAAACAGTGTAGTGGAACAGGCTGTGTAAAGTAATGTTGAATGATTTGATGTAATACATAGCACTTCAACCTCCAGTATCCACCAGAAAGGTGTCAGGGAGCTTGGCTCAGCAGACTCAGGCTAATAGGTAATCATGTGTGCACAGCTAAATAAATATACCAAAATGGAATAAAGGGGACACCATTCACACCCTTCGGGATCTACCAGCATTAGCTTTGAGAGCTACTGCTAGATCACGATCTACCTAATGGGCACCCCTGACATATACTATGTCCTCCTGTGACCCAAAACTCAGCATGTTGCCTGCTATATGCTGACAGCACAGAGCCACGCCGCAGCCGGGATGGATCCCGACAATATTGCAGGGATCCACTTCGCTGGCTGATTGACAGCTGCCACTTCCCCTCTAGAGGCAGAGGCAGCTGTGCCCGCCCCCTGCCCTGTCCGTTCCTCCAGTCAGACCTGGGATAACGGAGAGGGGAGGGGGTAATCCCTGTGGGGAGAGGTGACTGACAGTCACCGCTTCTGCAGGTAGAGGATCGGGAAGTGAGCAATCAGCGGTATGTGTTCGCTGACTTCCCAATCAATAGAGCTGACGTGTGACAGTTTCAGTGTCACAGGTCGGCTTGAATTATGGGGATGAGTGTATTTCACTCACCCCATAATTCTTCTTTAATGTTGGGACACATTCACTAAGACTAAGCTGATCAGGAAAGTGTAGGTGAATAAGACTTCTTCCACTCTGCAGTACATTGTGTGGCAGTTGTGTTGGACTTGTGAAAGATTCATATCCACTTTACTGACACGTGCACAAATCTGTCACACGTTGCACCATTTGTTGCTGTACCATGAGACAGATTTCTGATGAGTGCCTGCGACCAGAGGCATAACTAGAAACCTAAGGGCTCCCGAAGGAAGCAATGTTGGCACCTCGGTGGTTACCGGGCCCTCTTCTTCCTGCCCGGTCCCCCCCCCCCCCCCATGCCAC
>NW_017306536.1:1143401-1150898 GCF_000935625.1 Nanorana parkeri
CTGGCAGAACGCCAGGGCCCGGTTGCACATGCGACCACTGTGACCCTGGTAGTTCCGCACGTGCCGGTGACACACTTTATGAATTTCACAGAATGATTCTCCTTATTGGTCTCATGTTAGTTGAATTTGTCAATCAATGGCTGTACTTCTAAATGACTTCAGCACTGAATTGTAGTTTTCCATTGTGTAATGTTGCGGTGATGTGACACGTGTTAACACATTGCAGTGCCTTCATTTGGAATGGCACTCCAATGCACCAATGCAACAAAGCTCCAACACACATGTGTGACAGCGCGCCACAGCGCTCAGGAACAGACCACCGCATGTTGTGGTGCATTGTGTGAAAAAAATATGCTGCTTGTACATTTCTTTTGTCCATTCTCATGTGTTGGCGGTGTTCAATCGAAAGCTCCAATTTCTCAAGATCTCCAATAACGTCACGTCCGGTTGACTTCCCAGTAAGAGGTTTGGATGAGTTGGCTATGGTGCACGTGCGCCATCCGCGGCATTTCCCTATATACATACAAGACAGAAATAAAGTATTATAATCAACTAGGGTCAGACTAATCCAGCACGTTATTAATCTGAGTTGCCCCACTCAATATGGCCGATGCTTGCCTGACTCAGCCATTTCGGGTGGGGCAAATCAGATTAATAACGTGCTGGATTAGTCCGACCCTAGTTGATTATAATACTTTATTGCTGTCTTGTATGTATATAGGGAAATGCTGCGGGTGGAGCATGTGGACCAGAGCCAACTCATCCAAACCTCTTACTGGGATGTGTAAAACCTCCGCCTGGCGTATAGCTAGGCAGATACCCAGGTATACTCCATGCAGATGCCCAGCTATACGTCACACATGGCAGTAGCGCCCGTAGATAGTGCTGACGAATATAGGGAATTCCTATCTAGGGGTGCTACTGCTGTTTAACTACCTCCGGGCCGGCCGTAGTTAAAAAATGGCCGGCCGGGAGCTCTCTAGATCTGAGCGGGCGTCCTCTCAGACACGCCATGGGTATGGTAGTTTTCTGCGATGTTGCGGGTGCGCACAATTTTAATCTTGACATGTTTGGTGTCTTTTTACCCGACGTGACCCCAACTTTTATATTTTACCAAAAAACTGGGTAATAATAAATTATTCCTAACATAATGTAAAAAAATTTTTTTTCACAATTTTCAGTCATTTTTCCTAATTACAGTAAAAAATAAAACCCCCCAGTGGTGATTAAATACCACCAAAAGAAAGCTCTATCTGTCCCCAAAAAATGGTATAAAATTCATTTCAGTACAGCGTTGCATGACGGAATAAACGTCAGTCAAAGTACCGCAGCGCTGAATACTGAAAAATGGCCTGGCCAGGAAGGGGGTCTAGACACCCGGTCTTGAAGTGGTTAATACATAAAGCCCTCAAACTGCAACTGAAGCCAAAACTCTTGTTTTAGTTTTGGATATAATGTTATCACTGAAAGTGAAAGGACATTTCCAAAAGTTGTGTTGTCTCTAGCACAGGAATAGATGGGAAATCTTCCAATGGGGACACTAGATCTGTTGACCCTGCTGACCACCAGGCATTTGAACAAGTTGGATGAAACCTTTGGAGAAGCTGGATGGAGATATTGAAGCCTCAAACCCAATTTTGTTAATAAAAAACTAAGATCCTGATAAAGTCTTTAGGAAGAGGAGAATGCTTTCCTCTCCTACAGAGGAGACCAGCTGGTGTTGGGCACACAGAGGCTGCAGAGTGAATGTTCTAGATTTCAGAGACATCCCACCTAGAGAGCAGGTCTTCATTCATTAATCTGAATTTTATATTATCCCTTGGAGTTACACTCAGCATGCTCCTCACATTGGGTGCAGCTTAAAACAAACAATGATGAACTATGTTCAGGCAAGAACATTTCCCATGAAAGTCAACTCAGAGGAGACAGCACCTGAACCATCCCACACAGTGTAAACAGGTTTTAGAGACAACATTCTGGAATTTTATGGAGCCAACACATGCCTCCTGTTCTCCTCTGAGAGGGCCGGGAACCCTACACTGAGGGTGCTTATTAAATGCACATTGTGACTCCAGCCAAGGCTACGCTTGCCTGCCCCATGCCTCCTTGTTGGCCTTTAGCTAAGCTAGGCAACTCATTTCTCTGCCTCTGGGAGTCATTGCTGTGGCTGGCAGAGCCTTGCAATGCCTCATGGGATTTATAGTTCCACAGCAGCTAAAGGGCCGGAGTTTGCCCACCCACGGCCTATAGGAACAGAAGCTTGGGGCAAGAGGGTTTAAGTGATCCTATACTTTGGCCATGTAAAGTCCCAGCATATACCATCCTGTTATAACATCAGCATTGTAATAGGAATACATACTAGAGTTGGCTTTGATAATACAATCAAAGCTTACCGAAGAAAATCTCTTTTCTGTAGTAAGTGCTGCCTTCCGCCTGCCCATCACTTTCACCGACTTCCTGGATTCCCAGTGTGCTTTGTGTCTCTTTCACTTGCTGCTTGATGTGATGCAATCTCCATTTCTTAAGACTACATGGCCCATCATGCATTGCTTCCAGCAAGCAATGAAGATGTTGCATTGTGGGAAATTCAGACATCGAGTTGTAATTCAGAAGGCAGTCTTAGTTAGAATGGTGACACAAGGAAGTTCATATTCACAGGGCTGAGTGAAATTGTGTCAGTGCATTGAGGAAGTCCATCCTATGGGCATCTTCAATAAATACGTTTACAAACTTCTAGATCAATATGGTTTTTAGGAGTGGGAGAAAGCTGATGGAAATTCATTATAGAAATACAGATTTATCTTTAGTTTTTTATAACCATGGATACCCTTTAATGTCTCCTGCCTCCAAGCAGTACATACTCACCTATCCATTAATTCCCTGGTGCTCCAATTATTATCTTGTTTTATTTTTTTAGTCTTTTATATGGAGAACAATTTGATTACATAGTGCCAGGTCATAAAACAGCATATCTTCCAATGTATGCTTCTCTTCAGTGTTAAGTTTGACATACACCATCTTCTTCTCACACTTAGGGAACAACTTGAAAGTGACACCCCCCATGTTTTTATTGATCTTCCTCAATTTTTTTTATAATTGTTCAGTTTTCTATACAGTATCTTTATTCAATGTCTTATTTAATGTATTTCTTTGTAGCACAGGAAGGGCTGATCCTGATCCCCGAAACACATTGGCTATATATATAATTATATATTTGTCACCATTTGTGAAGCCAATAAAGGTTTTTTGGACTCTTGAGATGATTACCTGGCGCTCTTTTTCAGTCTTCTTTCACAAGGTTTTTTTTGCTGTATCTGTCCCTGATAGAGAGATTCACCCTCCCAATTTGTCCTGGTGACTGTTATTACTGTAAGTGAAAGAAAATCCCAAATTTTGGGTTGTCACCAGAACAAGAATAGGTTGAAATTTAGCAATGGGGACACTTGGTCTAGACTCTGCTGACCACCAGGGATTTCCCTCTCTTTAGAGGGACTTCCTCTCACTTCCCGTTGTGGCTATCAGACAGGAAGTGAGGGGAAATCTCAATGGGACACAGATGGTAAAATAAAAAAAAGCTGACAGGTTGTACCTCTCTCTTACTTTACCCAAAACTAAAAAAAAGTCTAGGCTTCAGTTTGACTTTAAAGTAGAACTCCGGGCAAAAGTCTTCTTAACCCTTACAGCAAGGGTTACCCCGCTCTGCAAGGGTTAAGTGCTCAATTTTGACTAGGTGCTAGAAAAAGTAATACTCACCTGATCCTCTGAACCCACTTGCTCTTAGACCGATCCCTGGAGCCTCGCTCCCCCTCCCCTGCAGGAGTCTAAAGGTGCCCACACACTGCACGATTCTCGTACCAGAATCGCGGGAAATCCCACGATCGTACGAGAATCGAGCAGTGTGAACGAAGACGTGCGACTGTTTCTACTGTAGGGTCGCACGTCTTTTGTCTAAGGAGCACGCTAGAAAACCAGCCAAAAATCGTACGATTTTCGGCTGGTTTGAACGGTGCTCGGGAGACAAATGCCGAACGGGCTGGTGTGCGCATGCGCACACTGCCCGTTCAGCATTGCAGTCATTGGAAGCCCTCCCAAAAAGGGGGAGGGCTTGCGATGATCGAGAATACGATCTGCCTGTCCAAGATGGGCAGATCGTACGTTTTTTTAATTACTTTACAACCATCGCAAGACTAAAGGTCTTGCGATGGTTGTAAAGTGTATGGCCACCTTAAGGATCCTTGAGTCATCACAAACTAAACACAGTGTATAGGACATGAAGACACCAAGGGACATACCATCTCTGCAGTGGAGGGGCAGGCAGGCTTCAGGGAACAGAGTAGCAGCCATCTTGGATCGCAGTTTGGGTGAATATAACTTTTTTTATCAGCACCTAGACACAAACAAGCACCTAACCCCTGCAGTGCGAGGGTAGCCCTACTGCAAGGATTAAGAACACTTTACCTGGAGTACTGCTTTAAGCCAACAAAGAAGCATAGAAGGGGCAGACCTAGTTTTGGTCACAATAAGTATTAATACGCACCCTGACTTTGGGGTTCCCGACCCCCTAAGAAGAGAACCTGAGGTACAGGCACCATGAAATGCCAGAAGTTTGTTTTCCATGTAGTATGGTGACAGTTGTACCAGTCTTTCGGTAGGTATTGTGTTCTCTGAATCAATAAGTATTAATACGCACCCTGACTTTGGGGTTCCCAACCCTCTAAGAAGAGAACCTGAGGTACAGGCAAAATGAAATGCCTGAAGTTTGTTTTCCATGTAGTATGGTGACAGTTGTACTAGTGTTTCAGTTGGTATTGTGTCCTCTTGATCAATTCTAATGCACACATTTTATGTTTGAACACAGTTTATTCTTCGTTTTATAAGAAATCACCTTGCTATAAAGAAAATACATTTTCATTACATTGTAGATATTTTGTATTTACTCCCTGAAAGTCACTAGCTGTATCCGATATTACTCTCACTCATCACTTCCTTACACCAAATGACCAATCCATGAAGCAGGATTTTCTATTATTACTCGAAGATGTTTTCCTTTCAGTGCATTCCTCTTGCTGATGTAATTTTCATTGATTGGGTTTATTGTCTTAGTTTGCATTTATCATTTGTTATATGGGGAGGAAACAAACACAAGGACATGTTATTGTCCACGAGCAAATAAAATGTTGTTTTCTGATTTATTCACCTTGTATGAGTATTGATCGGAGGAATACATTTGTAATGTCTGGAAGGATAAAATTACAAAACAAATCATTACTGGATTTGTGATAACTTAAAAAACCCTCAACAAACAAATGGAATTGGTACAGACACATATATGTGAGGGTTCAGTACTAGTTTGTATCACCGAACAGTGATATCTAGTTATGGATGGAGTTAAATGGTTATGTCACTTGGGGGGGGCTCTGTTCTCCATCAACTTTGTAGTCTCACTTCTACTGCTACTTTAGGCGGCTGATTTATAAACTGTTTACACAGCTCTTCGCTGTGAGAACGTGATTCACCTCTGTTATTCTCCTTAGTGGTGAGACAAGTTGTTTTACATGCTGGTTTGTGAGTGTGCCATGATGCCTTTCTACTGTTTTGCATGTCATTTTGTGTCTGTTTTTGTGCATTGGCAGCCAATTCAAAATGAATAGGTTGTCTTTAACACAACACAAGTTAACGTGTGACACAACGCACCGGAGCTTGGAAACCTGACTGGGCCCTGAAAGCGCATCTAAACCTAAAACCAAAAATGTTACCCTATTGCAGCCTACCAGTCCTTAGATGTGGTGGCTGCATTTGTTTTCTTTTTGTTCAGGCTAAGAACATTTTCAGCGAGTACAGAAAATACCTGAATGCCAGAATTGAATACTTGTCAGAATTGCGGTGTCCTTGTCAATTTCTGTGAGGTGAACTGGAAGCAAAGAAGAATCTTCTCTTCCATCCGTGACCTACGAATCTCCCCGTCCCCCACATAATAGAGGCAGACATGTTGGAAGTCCAGTCTATGTGACAAGCATGGTTGCCTCCATAGATGCAACGAAGAAATGAGTGCTGATATGAAGGGACAGGAAGTGTTATTCACAGGATCAGAAGGCGAAAATAATGGAAAAAAACCTGAAGAAAGAAAACTAATGCGACCACCACTTCTAAGATCTATGGAGGACTGGTAATCTGCAGTATATTACATGTTTGTTCTTGGGTTGATTTTATGGACAATGCTGTTGGATAAGGAATACCCAAAGATGAGTGAGAACAGAATTGGGTGCTATAGATTATAAAGCCTTGACAATAACCCTGCCAGTAGCTTGTCATTTTAAAACAATTCATTAGGCCAGTGACATAAAAAACTGACGCCTTTATTGGGTTTCATGAGCTCGGCCCAGACCACACCCAGGTGTATGTAGCTGTTAATTGCCAACAGCTACATACTACCTACTAAAAAATACAATAACAAGGGCATTCAATTATGGTAATGCAATGCTCACACACTATTCATTAATGAATAACTCCACGTTCTGTCCATGTTACACCCATATTGATGAACACATTCCCCAGCCCCGCGACGGTGGGTGTGCCCCTATCAGAATACCTGAATGGTGACTGCAACTGATTGGCTATCACTCTTTGGCCAGGAATTTTCAGACCAGCTCCTCCAACAAATGTCGATTGAGGTTGGTCTTGAGAGGGCCACATTCAGCTCAAATTTTGACCCATTGAACTGGGGTGGTCTCAAGGGGGCCACATACTGTTCGAATTTTGGCCGAGCCAGCACAACTTGGAGCAAATGTGTGGTTAGTTTTACTTACCCACAACCATCAATCAGATTCCTTCCAGGTCAAGCTGGACATAACTCCAGCAGTCAATGAGAACAGGCTGATACATCAAGGCCAATGGTCACTTCTACTCAGAGCTCTCACTTAAACTGGCCATACACCTATAGTTTATCTGCAGATTTCCTATGTTCAGTATCTTGCTAGTCGACCCCGCTGGCTCTCAAAATACCTGAACAATCTGATTGGATGCAGGCACTGTTCAGGTGTTTTGAGAGACAGCGGGGCCGACTAGCAAGATACTGACGCTTGGCCCAGCGGGAGATTCCTCCATTCACACAGTTTAGCGTAGATGGAGGAATCTGTTGCACTTTTTCCATCTGACCATAGAAAATCTGCAGATCATCTATAGTTGTATGGCCAGCTTTAGGCCTCACATAGGTGGTGAGGGTTTAACGCCCCCCAGCCACCTGCTGCAATGTCAGTATTGCGGTCGCACAGTGCTATGCACATTGCCGCAGTTACGATGCAGCAAAAAAGATACAGCATGTTACATTTGACAGGTGGTGCTGCTTGTGAAGCGCGACAATTAACCTCTTGCCGTCCGCCCGTAGTAGAAAAACGGACGGACGGCACTGCTGCATCTGCGGGTTGCCGTCTCCAGACGGCAATTTTTTTCTGCTCGCGCGCGCCCCCTAGCGGGCACGCACGGGCAGAAAAGACCCGA
>NW_017306536.1:1151030-1199593 GCF_000935625.1 Nanorana parkeri
TGACCCCATCTTTTATATTTTACCAAAAAATTGGGTAATAATAAATGTTTTATCATTTAATATAGGGGAAATTTTTTTTTTTTTTTTAATTTCGGTAATTTTTCCTTAATATAGTAAAAAAATAAAACCCCCAGTGGTGAATAAATACCACCAAAAGAAAGCTCTATCTGTCCCCAAAAAAGGGTATAAAATTAATTTCAGTACAGCGCTGCATGACGGAATAAATGTCAGTTAAAGTACCGCAGCGCTGAATACTGAAAAATGGCCTGGATGGTAAGGGGGTTTAACACCGCGGATGTCAACTGGTTAAAATGCACAGGTAGGTGGTTGCGGCCTAGTATTTTTTTTCCCCTCATATCAATTTTTATTGACAGTAACAAGAATACAAAACTGTAGGAAAAGAGCTTATACGATACCAATGTGCAAAGAAACAGTACAGTTTCGGTCATGGAATTGGATTGATTTTACAATGTACCACTCAAATCTTGACATCTTTAACTCTTTGTTGGGCCAGACAGTGTTCCAGTTGCCTTCTGAAAAGCGATCCACCCCAAATTACTTTTTAGAGGGTGGTGGGGACTGCAGCCCGGCTGAATGAGGCCTTAGCAAAACCCGTTAATCTGCACAAGTTACCCAGCTTTATACTGTTTGTTCGTCTCTCTGACCCAAAGTTCTGAGTCACAGACACAAGTATTTGCTTTGTTCCGCAAACAGTTCACTGGTCTGTCTTTCATCGGCACGTCGTCTTGTAAAATCGCTCTATAGTGTAACAGTTTCTTCTTTAAAGAATCTTTTTTAGATATTTTTTACCTTTCTAGTTCATTGTTTTTTGGAACAGGTTTATACGTAGGACCCTATAGGCAGCTTGCAAGCTATTCTGAACTATACTGTATTAAAGTGCTTGATCCAAGAGGTTGGGTTTTTAGAGGCTGCTCTACAGGGGTATCACAGAGGCCCACCAGAAGTCACTCGATTGTTAGAAAGGATGAGAGCGCCGCACTAGTCAAGACAGTCCATCAGAAAGTTTATGCAACTTAAAACGCCAATGTGTTTCGGAAAGGCTCAACACTCCCCCTTAAGGCCCCATTCACACTTGGCGATTCGCAAATGCTTGCATTGAAAAGCATTGAATCGTGGCAAAATCCGCTCCAAAAAGGGTAGCGACGCACGACCCGCGACAGCAGGACCCTTTGCCCCATTGCCATGCATTGGAGAGCGATATCGCGCGGTAAATAGCCGCGATATCGCGGGAATTACCGCGAGATAAATCGCTCAGTGTGAACGGGGCCTTAAAGGTGATTTCCACTCATCCTCTTAGTTAGAGCCGACGTGTGACAAAGAAGATGTCACAGGCAGGCCCGGATTCCCCACAAGGCCACCGAGGCTTGGCCTTGGGGCGGCAGCGGTATCCTACAAGCAGGACTAAATGTAGAGTAAGGCAGCCGATTTTTCGTTTACATGTGAACTCCGCGATGTCCCCGAGATCACATGTAAACAGTGTGAAGCCTCCTCCCCTCCCCCCTGCACTTACCTCTCTCCTCTAGTTCCGGGCTCCGCCGCCGAGTCTGTTCTCACTTCAGTGAGCAGAGCGGCAGGGTTGCACTGATCTGCTCACTTCTCGATCATCTCCCTGCAGTGAGTGGTGACTGTCAGTCACCGCTGCCCGCAGGGATTTCCCCCTTCCCCTCTCCAATCCTCCAGCGCTAAGTGAAGGAACGGACGGGGGAGGGCACAGCCTCTAGATAGGCAGAGCCAGTTGTCACTCACGCAGCTGGGTGAATCTCGACAGTAATGTCTGGATCCATCCCGGCGCTCACAGTGCCCGCTATATACTGAGCTTTGGGTCACAGTCAAGGTTAGTATATGTCCTCCCGTGACCCTTAAGAGAACTATGGGGAAAAACACTTACCCCATAGTTTTATTTTAATCATACAGGATAATATATGAAAATCTATCACTGCCATACGTCTCTATCTGTAAGAACTGAAGATGTTAAGCTTAACAGCCAAGCAACTGGCATTTTAAGGCGGCGATCAGCAAATGGCAGCCCAAATTACTCAGTAAATGTAATGCATGCAGCAACTAAAGACACAACACCCAATATGTATACTTCTTCCAGGCTGGAGGCTCAGCAAATCTGGAACCAATAACGCAGCCAGCCAGGAAATCGGCTAAGAAAACCTACATGTACTTTATCACACCAATATTATTAAAGCAGAACTCTGAGGAAACTTGAACTTTTGCAGTGGGTGCTCGTCTTTGTCTAGGTTCAAATATAACAAAGGTATACTCACCTGATCCTTCGAGCCGGCTTGCTCTTAGACGGGTTCCTGGAGCCTCTCTTCCTCCGCTGCAGAGATGGAATATCCTTTGGGGTCCTCACATCCTATAGAACATGATGACTCTAAGGATCTGAGACCGCTGCAGTGGAAGCGTGGCTCCAGGGTCTGGTCTAAGAGCCGGCCGGTGAGTGTAAACTTGTTATTTTTGAACCTAGACGAAATGAGCACTTAACCCTTCAAATGTGGGCATAGCCCCACTGCAAGGGTTAATACATTTCCCTGGACTCCTGCTTTGAAGAAATTCTGTTAATTTGCCTATTCAGGGACTCTTTAATGCTCATCACCTAACCCAATTATACTAATCATTTCCTCACTCCTCTGTTGCAGGCATACCCACTGCTTCTTGGGATGGAGGAGCATATAACATCCTATCATGGTGCAGTTCTCAGGCCTGAACAGCCAATTGCTGGACCCCAACACTTCTAAAAGGTGGCCATACACTTTACAACCATCGCAAGACCTCAGTCTTGCGATGGTTGTAAAGTAATAAAAAAAAAAACGTACGATTTGCCCATCTTGGACAGGCAGATCGTACTTACGATCATCGCAAGCCCCGCCCCCCTGATGGGAGGGCTTTACGATGACCGCAATGCTGAACAAGCAGTGTGCGCGTGTACACACCGGCCCGTGCGGCATTGATCTTACGATCATGCTAAAAACCAGCCGAAAATCGTACGATTCACGGCTGGTTTTCTAGCATGCTCCGTAGACAAAAGACGTGCGACCGTACAGTAAAAACGGTCGCACGCCTTCCATACACTTTGCGATTATCGTACAATCGCGGGATTTCCTGTGATTATCGTGCGATAATCGCAGTGTATGGGCACCTTAAGAGGCCAGAAGTAATCTTGGCTCTTTTACTTCATAAGCCAATCAGCTGACGTCCCGAGCACACACTGGTCCTCTTTCTCAGGGTCCTAGAAACAATGGTAAATGCTTCATGAAGTAAACCAGCAAGATCACTGGCCACCGCTGACCGCACACCCCAAAATCTCCTACATGAGTTCAGGTTCCAGATGTATAATTAGGGAAAGGCAATCACACTGTTCAACACAGAATAATCCGAGCTCAGGCAGTGACGCTTATGTATAAAATGTTTTTAATACAAAGTGAATGAATCTGCAGTATACACATTCTAATTCTAGGAATCATTTACAGCAATGCAAGTCCAGATGAACCCTAAAGAAGGCGTTCAGTCCATCACCAAACCTGGCAGCTCTTTATCAGGGCTTTCAGTGTATTAATACAGTCCGGACTTTTGTCCTTTAGCGCAATGCCTAGAAGTACCGGCTTGTTCTTCGATTCTTGAGATACAAAGCTAACCAAATTCTTGGCACAGACATGAATCAGAGGCTGTGGAAATAAGAATAAAGGAAATCATTAAAACAATGAAACAGGGAACTGAACAGCAAAGGGGGCTTTCATTTCCTTACCTGCACTAGTAAAATATTCGGTGCAACGTGACTAAACACTACATGCATCCAAAGTAGGGATGCACCGATACCATTTTTTTTGGTATCCGGTACGAGTAACGATATTTTTTTGTTTTCCGGTACTCGCCGATACGGAGTACCGGTGCCCAGATCATCAGGAAGTCAGGTGGCGGATCATGACCCATCGCCCGGCTTCCTGATTGCCCGTGTTCTTTCGCTTGCCAAGGCTGCCTGGCTTCCTGACCATTTAGTCATGGGGTGCCGTCCAGCTTCCTGACTGGTCAGGAAGCCAGGCTGCCTAGCAACAAGTGAAGCCGGATTCCTAGCCAATCAGGAAGCCAAGAGGCGGGTCATAGCCCACCACCCGGCTTCCTGATTGGAAAGGAAGCCGGCTCCATGCCCCCTTGGCACTTGCGGTCTAAGGGAGATCTCCCTCTGATGGAAGTTCTGGTATCGGAGGTAAGTATTGGAGCATTTGGGCAAGTACTCGCCCAAATACTTGGTATCGGCACCAATACTGATACTACTATCGGTATCAGTGCATCCCTAATCCAAAGTCTACCATACATGGAACTGGACGAAATTCAGGCCGTAGGGGGGCCCGGTCGCCACCATCCGGCTCCACAAAAGTCTATTTCAAAATCAAAGGAGCCAGGTGGAAAATTGTCAGCCTATCATATTAGATGTATTCACTGTTCAGGTATTCAGGCAGCAGTGGGTGCTGGCTCTCTGGCACCGCAGGGCTGTACAAGAGAAATCTACAAATGTATGGCTAGCCATAGAATCATTCACACCTACCACATTCATCACCACTAAATAAAACTTGCACGCTGCTTTACGTGATCCCGCTATGTGAATAACATTTATATGTTCAGGATGAACCCCCTGGTCACAGCAAGGCTAGTGTTTTGTTTTAATTCCCAGCGTTCAGCTTTAATATGTAAAAGCCTCAGGAAAGTAACATGAAGATATCAAACATTAAGGGCCACCGTGCTAAATGCATAGCAGCTGGTGTGCGCTGCCCGACACAGTTCTGATGTTGGCACATTGCACTGTTTTTCTTTGCTTTGGTAGAACTTTATTGAAATGTCACAAGTTCTAAAGGCACAGCACGGTGTGAGGCGGTTGTACTGCGTTGCATCCCACTGTGCTGAAAAAAGTACAGCATACCATACTTTTTTTCAGCGCACACGGCACCGCCTTCCCATCGCAACATGGTGGCATGAACTGATCCCATCCGTGACAGGGAAAATTGTCTTACGTTGTGACTATGTTAGCGAAGCCCCAAAGCATATGGCGGGAATCAGCCCTACATAGTTTTTTTTTTTTTACATAGTATTTGAGGTTGAATAAAGACATTAGTCCATCAAGTCCAACCTATTAGGATCTCATTCTAGGAGTACCTGTACCCCTGTATATTACCTGTACCCCTGTATATTACCTGTACCCCTGTATATTACGGTCCCTTAAGAAATCGTCCAAAAGTTTCTTGAACAATTCCACATTCTTTGCTGAAATCACTGTCTGTGGCAGTGAGTTCCAGACCCTAACTGATCTTACTGTGAAGAACCCCCTTCGCCCCTTGTGCTGGAATTTTTTTTCCACCAATTTTAGGTGGTGGCCTCTAGTTTTTGTCATGGAGTTAATTTTAAACAGTTTATCGCTAATGTTGCTGCCACCATTGAACATTTTGTACATGGAGATCAGTGGATATTAGTACAGAAGATATCAATCGTTAAGTGAACAGCGATATTTTTCTGTATAAGGCTGACATCCTGCCCATCATTCATCACTTCCGAGTTTTCTTTAAGCCTAAAATGGCAAATAACACAGAACAGCATTTCTTACTGTGCTGGTATGGTAACATATGTCGCACACATCATTTGTTTACATATTATTCGTATTTTAACTGTAGGTTTACTGTATGATGTCAAGTATTGGAGCAGGGGTGCCCACAATTTTTCATCTGGAGATCTACTTTTCAAATGACGACCTCAATGAGATCTACTAACGAAAAAAACACCTTTATTTAAAAAACAAGCACTTTAAAAATGTTACTGGGACTACTGCCTCTCTCTCTGGGCAGGTTCACATCACAAAGTCTGCGTTCCAGAGCGTTAGGCCTCTGGAACGCAAGCCGGCCGGCTCCCTGCGTTCAGGGGTGGGGCAATGCATTGAAGTCCGCCCTGCCCGCAGTGCGATCTGCAAAAATGCTGCAAGCACTACTTTTGCAGATCGCACTGGACCTGAACGCAGGCACTAATGTGCCGGTGTTCTGGGTGTGGGCGATCACACTACGGGCGGGGAGGGCAGTGCCATTGACTTCAATGCACCGCCACACCCCCTCTCGCCCCAAACGCAGGGAGTCGGCCGGCTTGCGTTCCAGAGGCCGAACACTCTGGAACGCAGACTTTGTGGTGTGAACCGGCCCTCACTCTTGGCTGTCTCTTCTCTCTCCCCGCGGTCTCTTTGCTGTCTCTTCTCTCTCTCCGCTGTCTTTCCTTACCTGCACTGCAGCAGCTTCACAGATCTCCTCTCAGGTGCCGTGTCCTGTCCTCCCGCGGTGCTCATGTGGCCAAAGCTGCACACGGGGAGAGGTGTCCCGCCCCTTCCCATCTGCAGCGTCTGACACATCCAGCCACACTAGCACCGCAGGAGGGAGCTCAGGTCAGTGAGCCGATCGCGATCTACCAGTGTTCACTTGAGCAATGGACTGGTAGATCGCAATGGACTGGTAGATCACGATGGACCTAATGGCCACCCCGGTATTAGAGCATGGTCCACACATTAAAAAAACTGATGTTGGGTATAAAGTGCAGGCTCCTCCCATGATGGACTACAATCTCACGTTTAGTTTACTAATTTGTATTGATATTGTAGTCCATCGCGGGAGCGAGCTTGGAGTGGTGGCTACTTTACAAGACACACAGGGACCATGGGGAACAAAAGTAGCCTCCCTCCAGAAGGAAGGACAGTGGCAGCACCAATTCAGAGATGATTTGAGATCTACAGCCGAGTGATACACAAATAAGATACATGTTTGTTAATAGTTGGTACATGAATGTATTTTTAAGATTTAACTCCTGAGGACTGGTGCTTGGAGGTTGCAAATTAAAAGTATACCTCGTCCTTTTAGAAGAAAATCATCCAGAACGTCATGCTTACCTCATCAGATCCTAGAAGGACTTTGGTGGTAAGGGTGGGTTTCCCCATGTCTCCGGTTACTGTGTTAGGAGTGACAGAGACCAGTGTGCCAAACTTCCCATACTGGGTCACCACAACCAGAATATGATCTGTGAAGGCAGAGCAGACCACTTGGGTAGTAGTCCCATTAATCTTCTCTTCAGCTTGCTTGGAGGTCACCACAGGCTGCCCTTCCATACCTGGGGCACGCAATCTATGTCATGACAAATGGACACAATATTACATTCACATCCTGCCGTATCCTGCTTTACAGAGATATTTGAGTGTGATGTACTAAATAGGTCGCACAACATGTGATGCAAGAACACTGCACCTGATAAACGTGGCAGCACTGAAATGGTGAACATTTGCAGCCATGAAATCAAATATACCCAGATATTATAGTTCCAATAGTTACATCCTAGTCATACAAGAGGTGCACCAAAATGAACATTTTAAACCGAAAAAACAAAAATGTTAGGCCAAAACGGAAAATATTTTTTTTCTAACCTTTTAAAATATTTTATTATTTATAAACTTTTAATTTTTTTTTAGCCTTTATTTTTCATTCATTTAGTTTTATTAAATATTTTTATTTTTTAATTTCATTGTTAGGGGCTTCAGGGACATATTAGGGGTCTAAACAGAACTACAAGTCCCAAAAGGCATTGCAAGATTCTCAGCCACAGGCATGGCTCCCAGAGAAAGATGCATGGTGGGATTTGTAGTGTCACCACAGCTGGAGGGTCAGTGTTTGGCCACGCCTGATCTAAGGGCTCTCCACTTGGCTTTAGGGCTAATTCAAAATGTTGAGCTACGTTAGTGCACATGTGCCAACATACATTGCGTTCAGGCAACCTATTCTTTTGAATTAGCTGCCTAATGCACCCACGCGTACCAAAAAAAGGTGCAATGCTATTCTTTTTTGTAACATAGGGTATATATCACTGCACATTGGGGGGGAATTTATCAAATGTGGAACAGACAGACACTGGAGCAGTTGCCCATGGCAACCAATCAGCTTCTCCCTTCAATCTGTTCAGTTAAGATTTGAAAATGAAAGAGAGAAGCTGATTGGTTGCCATGCACAGCTGCTCCAGTTTTGATAAATTCCCGGACTGCCATTCAGAATTACAGGCATTACCATGCGTTTCAGTAATGCAACAATCACAAAAAGGTATGAACAGGCCTTACTGAAAGAGACACCTGCATACACAATGACATATACACATATGGGCATATCATTCTGTGCGGGCATTTGCACTTTTTAGGAACTACAATTCCCAGCATGCTCAAAAGCAGAAGGAGTTCCTCAAACAGCCTAAACTGGAGAAGGAAAGCCTTCCTGAGGAACTTCCACGACCAGGGGATGAGGATGATGTGTAAAATAAACACACTCACGTGGTCTAATCACTCTAGCCAGGCCTGAGGCCTACACTAGCTGTATTACCTGATAGAACTCGTTCAGGGGTAAACTCCCAGCTTCGTCGCCCGTTCTTCTTTCCCTCCACCGTCCTCAGCCTCGGATCTGACTGCTCAAATTTCACTCACAGCTTTCCTTTCAACGAAGACACAACGGAGAGAAAGAAAACTACAACTCCCAGAAGCCTTTGCGCTAAGAACACTACCTTTATTAGTAATGACAAGCAGCTCGGTTAACACGATGCAGTAGCCGGAGAAAATAGATGCAGCAGCGCCACCTGCTGGTAGATACAGGCATTGAAGGGAATTTATGCAAACTGCAGTAGCCAGAACCTGGAGCAGTTGCCTATGGCAAACACTCAGCTTCTATCGTTCATTTTCCAAGCTTCACTGAACAAGCTGAAGAGAGAAACTGTTTCAGACTCCAGATTCTGTCTGTTCCAGATTTGATAACATTCTCCATGTTTTTTTTCATTGAGACTGGGAAATTCTAAGTCGTTTCGTTAGGGAGCAGCTTTATCACCTTCTAGTTATTAAAGTTTGTCAGTAAGATTATCACAATATTCACCCATTTTCACATAACATTCAATCAGTACAATGCTTCAATCTCGAGTGAAAGTTGTGTGAATCTTGGGTGAAAAAATTGATAAAAAGACCCTAATGCATGCATTTTATAAAGGCCGGTGTTTATGGGGTACACCTTATGCAAGTCAGTTTATTTCAGGACTTGTCATGTGTACTGTCTGACTGTATGCAAAATAGATGTAAACTCTAAGTGAATGCCATTTACATGGCCACCACTATAATGAGACAGTTGGCTCAGATGGCATCTCATTGGGTCACCTCCTGCCCTCTTGCTGGCCAGCATCCCATCCATACACATTTGCCATTTGTTTTTCATCCTGTCCACTTAGCAGGCTAGGGGTTTACACTGGACTAAACTGTGCTGCTGCTGTGGCGGAAGTAGATGACCTGGTTGAGCTGCCTGGCAGGGGTGACCAGAGCACAAGGCTGGACGCACGTAAGTAAAATTCAGCTCTATAACTATTTGCCTGGAGTTCAGACTTAAAGGATAGAAACTCCTAAGTAGAGTTATGACCTTTTAGATTGTAAGCCCTCACGGGCAGGGCCCTCCTTACAGTGACAATTGCATTGTAATGTCTTCCTTATATTGTATAGTGCTGCGCAAATTGTTGGCGCTATATAAATCCTGTATAATAATAATAATGACATGCAGGAGATTCCAAATTAAAAACAAGAGGGCAATTCACACCACAATGATGATGCCCCCACTTGGAAAATATATAGATTGGAACTACGGCCCTTGCCTTGAAAGACATGCTATGACTTGTCCTTCCACTGCATCTCAAAGCCTATTATCCGAGACATTTATTTGTTTGCATATTTCGATAGGACTGACGTACTTTGGTTGATGTACTAAAGCAGTAGAACGTACAAGTGCACTGAAATGAAAATTTCAGAAACGAAACTGAAATGACCGAAAATGTTTTTTATTTTAACTTTTTCAAATATTTTATTTTTATTTATTTTTTATAAACTTTTAATTTTTTTATATTTTTGTTTATTTATTCATACTTTTAGGAACTTGGGGGAAATATTAGGGGTCTAAACAGATCCCTGATATTCCCTTTTAAAATAGAAAAAGAGATTGAGGACACAGAGTCCATAATCTCTTTTTCTGCAGCCACTGTTATAAATGAACAGGAATCCTCTTTACAGAGTGTTCCTGTTCATTCATAACATGAGGACATAGTGTGTTTACTATAAGCCCAATCATGAATGAACAGGAGGTGATGTAGATCACTTCTCATTAATTCATAATTGAGGATATAGTTAACATACCATGTCCTCAATTATTTACAAGCGATCACTGATTTCAGAAAGTGTTTATTTTGTACCCCCTGTTTTCCAGTGACTCAGAGAGAACATTTAGAGATATTATAATTATGTCTGTGAAGGTTCTCAGTCATCCAGGTCATGGTATATCTGTAAGAAATAAATCAAGGCAACTGGACTTGCTGTAGCTTCAAGACATTCCGCTGGTCATCCCACTAGCTTTCTCAATTCAGAATGACAAAAGTTCTCTGGGAATAAATATGGTGAATGTTTCTCCAATCAACATAATCTGTTTATCAAGGTGTTGATTGCATTTGCATGATTTGAGCTAGCACGTGTTATTAACCCACCCAGAGAGAGGTGTTAAAACAGCATTGTAGGTGGCCGACAATAGATGTCTCCCCCCCCTCCCCCGTCTTCATTCAAGCTTGGCTTCCCCATTTTTACACCTCTTTTAAACCAGTCCTCCTCCCTGTCTAGGATGCGTACTTGACTGGCTTGAAAGGAGTGACCTTTTTCTTTTAGATGTAGGTACACTGCTGAATCCTGACCAAAGGGTTTGGCTCTTCCATGCTGTGCCATACCCTGGTGTAGGTGCTATTTTGTTTCACAAATATACAATTCTGAGCACTCCTCACTGCACTGAACTGCATACACAACGCTGTTCATCTTGTGTTTTTGCGTTGGGTCTTTTGGGTGAACCAGTTGTTGCCTCAGTGTGTTGCTAAGTTTAAAGCAGACAGGGATGTGATATTTATGAAAAATCCTATTAAAAAAACCCAGCTACATATGGGATGACCAAATTCTTTTGTTTGTCATGCTTTTCACTAACACTGGTAGTCTTGGTGTTCTTCTTTCTGTTTTGACAGAATCAGAAAACCAACAAACATGGACCAGTGCCTGCTATTTGACTCCTACCATCCTCGACATCACAAACCGGGAGTCATCAGGATTTTACACCACCGGGCAGAGAAAATACCCACCAGCACTGAGGCCAAGGCGCAGGAATTCAAACATCTCAGAAGGGCCCTTTAAACTTGTAGGTATCCAGACTGGGCATTTGTCCAAACTGAAAGAAGGAGAGGAAAAAACACCAAGCCTACCATGAGGGTGAAAAGCATGACAAACGGAAGAATATGGTCATCCCATACTGTATGTAGCTGGGGTGTCTGAGAAACTCAGAAGGATTTTTAATTAACATGGCATCTGTTGGAGCTGATAAAATTGATATCCATGTAAAAGCTTTGAAGGTGCTCCTTGACTCCTGATCACTCCTGAACAATCAGCATGTGGCTTTGTGATAAGCAAATGAGGATCATGATACAAGGACTCTAGGGGCAGTGGCACTGATGGATAAAGATATGCCTGAGGGTCATTATCCCTAGACAGTCCAGACCCCTTGCTGGTATTTACTGCGCACACCTATGTTTGCAATGCAGCATGCATGCTGGGATGGGGTCAGGGACATACTGTCTGATGGAACCCTCATCCTGTGTAATCATATGCACAAACCTAGCTCACAAGCAGGAATAATGGTAACCTTTGTGACCTCTTGGACTAGAAAAAGTCTTTCTGGACTCTACAATCAAGAGTGTGATTCGCTGAGACCTGCTTGATGGGAGTGTTCCGAGTACAGAGAAAAGGCCCTGGCATGTGTAAATGAGGGCGAGAATGATGTTGCTAGCTGAAGGATCTTGACTTAAAGTGACATTAAACCCTCAGATTTTTTAACATAAACCAATACTGTAATGTGTGCCTTACTGTAATCCATGGTTGTTTCCCTTCTCTTTGCTGCTCTTCCTTTTAAATCTGTATCTGTTCTCATGCTCTGCAGAACTTCTGTTTTGCAGCAGACTGCCTTGTCTCAGGAATGGATACACGGTGTCTGTGTATAGGTTTGTATAGGCTTGTAACCTGAGCCAGCACTACAGGAAGAGGCCCTGAGCTGAAAAGGGAAGTTCTCCCCAAGCATGAGAAGACATGAGGATTTAAAAGGAAGAGCAGCAAAGAGAAGGGAAACAACCATGGATTACAGTAAGGCACACATTACAGTATTGGTTTATGTTAAAAAATCTGAGGGTTTAATGTCACTTTAAGTTCCTATCCCTACTTCCCCTTCCAAATTCCCTCTCCAATTCCCTCAATTGTTATTAGAATTTATGTATATCCCTATTTGTAAATAAACCAAACCCTTATTTAAGGTTCAGTTGTCCGTCAATAAATCAAGGTACCCCAAAGCAGAGCACATTCTACAGCATCTCTGTCTGCTTTAGGGATAGTTCACACCAGCCACAGTGCGTTCCGGCCCGATTGCCATGTGGCCGATCGCACTGCGGCCGGAGGGCATGGCTGCTGTGCCATTGAGTTCAATGCACCACCACGCCCCCTCTAGCCCTAACACAAAGTGAGCCGGCCACTATGCGATCCAGTACGTTCCGGCCCCAACTGGGCCGGACCGCACTGTGGCTGGTGTGAACTAGCCCTTAAACCCAGCAACACACTGTTGGGAAGCACCTGTGAATCTATGGATTCTTGCAGCAGAAATCTGCAGCCAGACCTCTGTTCTCATGTGAATGAGGCCTATCACATTGCTAACCAAGAAATGTTACACGGGGAAGTTGTACAGTGACAGTCCTGACATCAGGGAAAACAAGAAACTGGTCAAATGTTTCTAACTCGCCCACTTAATTTGCTGCCCGAGTCATTCATGACTGTCATACACTGCCATAGACATTGGATTATCACATAATCCAGGCATGGACACCTTTATTTCTGACTCTTTGATAAAAATGGCTTTAAGAAAGTGTTTAACAAGTAAAATGTTTGTTAATGTTTGACCGCATATAATTAAACAACCACAAGATGGCAGTAATGCACCATGAGAAACTTTCATGCAGCTGTCTATGAGTTGATTTAACCAGCCTGGGGCAGGGTAGGGACATGAGCCACACTCTAATTGGGTCCTAAATAACAAGCAGGGTGATGATGCCAGAAGAAGTACTAAAGGACTACTCTTATTTGGTTTTATTTTCCTAATGCAATGTACCTGGAATCTTTTAAAGGGAATTTATAGTGTTGCAAAGGTTTTTGCTTATTTTTTCTCCTTTTTTATTTTACGTTTAAAATAGGTAGTTTGGTTATATGAGGGTGCCAAAAGGACCAAAAGCCTTTCGATCTTTTAAATAAATGTGTAAAAGGGTAAAAGGTCTCAAAATTACAAGGTCCAGCTCATTGCATTGCTTGGTTCATTTAGTTCAGGAATGATATCCATGCCTGCTGTGTTTAGAGTCAGTAGGGCCAGGCAGTATTCTCCAAAGAAGTGCAGAGTCTGGGTCAGGGGGACCATTATTCAGCCTGATTTTGGCCACGTTCCATCATCTTCTGTAAGCACACTGCTTGTCCCTCTTGAGCCACAATGACCCGTAGATATAAACACTGTACGGACCTGTACAAGCCAGGTATTTCCATGTACTCAATCTTCTACTTAGTGGTGCGGCACTGCCTGTTTATATCTACACTTTTCCTAGGCAGCATAAGCCTTTTGCTGAGTTCAGAGTTCAAATACAATTATTCTGTAATAATGAATTACAGCTTAATTTTTTTAAATAAAAGTGCAAGTAAATTTGTTGGTGGGGGTGTGCTTTTGCCATAATCTGCAAGTTGGTGTATAGCATATACCTTTTTCTGCACTGTTCTCCATGGATGACGCACCCTGGATCCAATAGATAGAATGTACAATAAGCATAAGCACTTTTATTGATGCATCACATGCGTCATAGAACCAACGTTTCGGGGCCATGCAAGGTCCCTTCCTCAGGGCGACATAGTGACATCACTTTGAGCACCAACAGCTATTTCGTATGGTCAAAGCATTGTATGGAGTGCAAGTGATTCACTAATGCTATTGGGACCTGTCAGCGATATGTCCCCAGCTGCTGCCATTTCTTCGGAGTTCCAAGGTGCTTCTCTTTGGCCATTTGGCAGCCACTGTGTGAAGGAGTAACACTGTCTCTAGCACCCGGCTTTATTCTCAGCATGCTTTACACTGCAAATGAGCCATGACGGGTACACAGAAAACAAAATGTTGCCAGGAGCCATAGAAAAGTTTTTTTTTTAGTTTTTTTTTTAGCAAAAGAGACCCTGCATGTCTCTTCTGCCAAAAAACTCTCCCTCCTGATGATTTGTTATGCAAGCAAGTTTAGTTCTGCTTTTCAATTGCCCATCACTTTTTATTCATTAAAGCAACTCTCATTGCATTTTTCGCCTCCTCCACAATGCTGTCCCACTGTAGACTTATGGCTCCAAGGTCCAGAGCTGCTCCTCTTCTGGGTTGATTGGGGGGTCTGAGGGTATTTAGGAAGAAAAATCAATAATAGGATACATTACTTAGGTATTTCAGGGTCTGATTTACTCAAGTGCAGTCATGTTACATCACCTGAAAATTCTAGGAGTCACTAGTTTTCTTATATGTCTCCCTCAGTGACCTGGAATGAGCTGCAGATCTGTAGGTTTCTTCTTCTAGATCTTCTAGAGAAGATCCATTTGAAACTATAGCATAAAGTCAGGGATACGTTCCAGGACTGCTGATTAGTGCACAGGGGACTTATCTTCTCCAGGAATGACTGGAGAGAGTTGGACATTAGATGGAAGGACCTAAGGAAAAAAAATCACAGTTCCTGCCACAGAATAGGTGTGACATATAACGAGGATGGTGATATTAGGTGGCCACAGCAAACACCAGCAGATGTGCTAGGAGAGGGGGAAATGACTAGGTGGTCTGCAGAACAAGTCATGGAGAGCCAACTCGAGGTACATCAGAGAAGTGCTAACATGGCAGTCTCATTCCTTTAAACCACACCTAATTTTGTGTTACAACACACCTGCTGCACTTCCTTGCCACCGTGTAATCTAGTCTTCCCGATGGACATGTCTTCAAGTGTCAGCTGTTGTAAAGGGAAGTCAAGTGATCCTAAGCTTGATTTACCTAAAGCCGACCTTGTAGTCAAATGTACGGGCCCCCTCCCCCTGTAAAAATCCCTTGCTAGAATATGTCAAAAAGTTACCTGTAATGAAAAAAGTTCGATTTTTTTACTTAGCTTCCCTTATCTTCTGCCTGTGATGCAAAGGCAAGGATGACTTCACAGCCTTCCAGCGAGATACTGGGGAATACTGAGTAGCTCAAATCTAGAGTGAAGACACTGCAATGGAAAGGGAGATGCAAGATACAGGATACTCACCATTCCACAGGAATCTTCCCAGAGGCATGGTGACTTCAGGCCCAGCAATGCAAAAGAAGGAATAAGGTTAGTATAAAATCTAACTTTTTTCTTGAAGATACCTTTTGTGCAAACTATCAACAGGCCATTTTAACAAGGGATGGGGTCAGGACATTGTACTGCAAGCTCAACTCTAACCAAAATGTTTGTTTTTAATTGGGCAAGGAAGGTTTGCAACCTCTGATAAGTTTTTATTGCATTCTGTGTCCCCATTGATGAGATTTCCACTGGCTCATTGCCAGGAAAGGAAGCAATGGGAAATCGCTCCACAGAGAAAACCAAAAACACATACTTATCCTGATACCGGAACTTCCAGTATCTGGAAGCCAGGCAGCGAGTCATTACACACAGCCCTGCTTCCTGATTGGCTGGGAAGCCGGCTTCATGCTCCCTGGTGATGAGGGAGCATGGAGCTGGCTTCCCCGCCAATCAGGAAGCCGTGGGCAGCTAAGAAGCTGATTTCGTGCTTCCTCTTCACTTGGTGACGAGGGAACATGGAGACGGCTTCCTGGCTAATCAGAAAGCCCGGCGGGGAGTCATTACACACCGCCTTGCTTCCCTAATGAGATTTCTGGCATCGATATTCGGTATCGGCGAGTACCGGAGAAAAAATATCTGTACTCATACTCAAGACCAAAAAAAACGGTATCAGGGCATCCGTAGTTAGAACTATTGACATTGCTATCTGTTCCATCCGCTCCGGTGACTCCCATTTCTTGTACAGGAGTCACAGGGGTCCAGGAAGTTAGAGCCAGCATGCATACATTGCTCAGCTGATAGATTGGTGCACAGCTGTGTGCCTGCGCAGGCACGTCTGTATGCACGTCCCACTGCGTGGACATGTGCAGGTTCTTATTGCGAACTATGGCATCAAACTGGCTATTTAAGGATGAGACATCCAGGCCTCCATTGCTGAGTGATCTTCAGCTGTTCCCTGCATCCGAGGTCCTGTATCCTGATTCTGACACTCCGTTACCTACCTGACTTGCATGACCCTTCTGTTTGCTGCTCTGTATTCCTGTGCCCACAGAGTGTTCCCTGACCATGCTTCTGCCCACTGTCTTGTACCTCGCTACCATCAATTTATTGACCCGGCCTGTTCCTGACTCCGTCCCCGCTTGCTGTCTTGGTACTTCCTCGTCTGACTTTAGCTTGTCCTGGACTTGGCTTACTGGTGACACTCTATATATATATATACAGTATTTGTGTATATATATATATATAATTATATATATGTTTATATATATATACAGTATTTGTGTATATATATATATAATTATATATATGTTTTACTCACCAAAGGTTTTCATTAGCCAGTGACACACAGTAGAGCCAGGAAGGTGCCTCTTCAAGTTCCAGGTTTAGCTTTACTGCATCACCTCCTTGCTAAGCAGAAGTAATGATGCTCATGTACTTGTCAGCATGCAGGCTTGAGGTGGAAAGTTGACAGAGGCAGCTTCATTACTGAACCAGTATATAGTTGTCTAACCTACATGTTGTAGGTTGCAAATCACAAGACTGGCAGTGTAGAATCAGAAACTCTTTGGCAAATAAAACAGCTATATAAATGTTTATAATGGTGAACCTGGCTGTGTTCCAATTAAAACATTCATTCATATATTAAGAAATAAGACCGCAAAGGAAATGTAGGTATATATACTGCTAGGGATATTCAGGAGTATGTGTGTGTGTGGGGAGTTTAAAATGTAAAGGGGGGCACAGGCTTTCTTTCAGAACCTGAGATTCATTCTCATTCCCCCCGTAGTCTCATATTTCTAGACGCGGTATTCAAATATTGACAACTCTTCCGTACATTGTGTCACTATGCGTCTTATGATTTGCCGGTTATATTTTCTATTTACTCCTTATCTGATCGGAGTGGACAGGTAATCTGGGTGTTCCTGTTGGCACTTCTTTATGATAACGCTTGTGTATGTGGTGCATTCAAAGGATGATTGACATGAGATCTGATCTCTCGTTACTTCTGGGCGGCAGGTTGTTTTACCAAGATATTTTCAAAGCAACAATTGACATGTCAGTAAAACAATTTGTAGGAAGGTGAGGACCTGCTGACAATTTTATCTCCTGTGAATTTTTTTCTTCCCATCATTTATGTTTGTGCCAAAAACCAGATGTTTTAGGAAGCACAGTCGGTGTGCAGGGACATAGAGAAAACAAGCTGCATGTTTCTACCTAGCATTCTTTGAAGATCTATTATATTTTCAGGACATATCCATAAAGTTATTTTATTGTTTACATGCTTGCTGTGACATATTTACACGGTCATGTTTCCTATGCATGTATGTGGATGTAGCTGCTTTTGTTAATTTGTACATTTCACAGCCTAAAACCCATAAAATACAACAAGTAGGTTGTTCATTTGATCATTAATGTGCAGAGACGTCAGCCGTTACTCTGGCTAATTAGCAGAGAAAGGCTTTTTCAATTTTTTTAAAAACATTTTTATTGAATATAATCAGGGGCGTCCCTACAATTTTTGTCACCTGATTGTAAGTGAACTGCAACATTTTTCCCAATGCAGTGCACCTCAGTACACAGATCTTTTATGGCTATGCATTGTGATGTTCTACATCTACATGATGTTCTACATCACACGTACAGTGCATTCAGAAAGTATTCAGACCCACTTCACTTGTTTCAATCCTGTTATGTTGCAGCCTGATACAGGGGCGTCCCGAGGCCGGGTGTTACCCGGTCTCTATACCGGGTGACACCCCGCCGTGTAGTCATCGGGCGTCACCATCTGATTGACGCCTGCCGGGCGGGCCATTTTGGTGATGGATGGCGGCAGAGAGAGGAGGGGACGTTTACTCGGCGGGATGAGGTATTCATCTGCCGGGCTCTCGTCCGACTTTTTAGAGGGGGTGACATCAAAATGACTGTTAGTCATTTTGGTGTCACCCCTGCAATGGTGACACCCGGGTGCAGGCCACACATCCCGCACCCCCCTTGTGAGGCCACTGGTCTCATACTACAGTTGTTTAAATTCTTTTTATTTTCTCATTAATCTACACTCAGCACCCCATAATGACAAAGTGAAAACAGAATTTTAGAAATGTTTGCAAATGTATGAAAAAGTAAAAACTGAAATATCGCATTGGCATAAGTATTCTGACCCTTTGCAAGAACACCTGAAATTTAGCTCAGGCGCCTCCCATTTCTCTTGATCGTTGCTGAGATGTTTCTAGGCCTTGCTTGGAGTCCACCTGTGGTAAAATAACCATCTCCTGCCCTGCCATTGTAAATAAATGGCTGGACGGTGGCTTCTTGAATGCGGGTGGGCATTTTTAACCACCTCCGGGCCGGCCGTAGTAAAAAAACGGCCGGCCCGGAGCTCTCTAGATCTGAGCGGGCGTCTTTAGACGTCCGCTCAGACACACCCCCTCGCGCGCGCCGCTGGGCACGCGCGAGCGGGAAGTGACCGCAATTTAAAAACAGGCAGCGGTGCCTGTTAACATACAGTTAAATGACCTTTCCTGTGCAAAGCATGAGCGTGAAATCTGCTTGAAATGTAAACAGCCAGCAATGTAGAGCCGCCCGATTGCTTGTATTTTGCGTGCGGGCGTGCCTGCCCCCACCTCTAGCAATCCCGAGCTCTGCTGTGCCCAGTGCGGGCCAGGGACTGGCACAGTGGCTCTGTCACCGGAGATCAGAGGAAGATTAGCACGTGCTCTCCCTCTAATCTCCCGCTAGTCTCTGAATGCAGGAAGTGATGTATATTACATCAATTCCGCATTCAGCATTCATTCCTGGCTACAGAAGCAGGAGAGAAGCTGGTGAAATATATCTCTGCTTCATCAGCTTCCCTGAGGGTCCCTAGATCACATTAGGTCTCTTAAAGACCCCTGATCTCCATATAGAGGACCTGTCACTGTATATTGGCTATCACATAGGGGGCTTCACCAGCTTCTCCCCTGCTTCTGTAGCCGGGAATGACAGATGAATGCAGAAGTGATGTAATATACATCACTTCCTGCATTCAAAGACCAGCGGGGAGATCAGAGGAAGTTCGTGTACTGAATTCCCTCTAATCTCCGGTGACAGAGCCACTGTGCCGGTTCCCGAGCCTGCACCGGGCACAGCGGAGTTCTGGTGGGAGGTGTGTGCACCCACATGCATAATATAAGCAATCGGGCGGCTGTACAGTCAACGGAACGCTTGTATGTAAACAGCCATCGCTGCTACGCACATGAGCGGGGCGGGAAAAGACATTTAAAGACGCCCACCCGCATTGGAGAAGCCCCCGTCCAGCTGTTTATTTACAACGGCTGGACAGGAGGTGGTTAAAGTACACTCCAGTCAAAGCTAAAAATGATGCATACAAGAGGCACATCTTACCTGTATTAATTTTGAAGCAAATTTCAATTTCGTTTTAGTCCTAGGGGTCCATTCACTAAGCTGCCGAAGGATCTAGCCGTAGCTGCGGCTGATCCTTCGGCTAGCTTTGGCCCCAGGACCCCTTCGGTTCAGTGGAACTAAAGGGCTGCTGTACGGGCTATTCACTATAGCCCGTACAGCTCCCAAAGTTGGCCGGGCCTAATACGCCTACCGGCCGCCCAGGAGAGAAACACTTTCTCCTGGAAAGGTTTACTCTGCTCGATCTGCAGAGTAAACCTTTCCTTGCGATCTGTGTGTTTTTTTTTTTCTGCTGGCCCAGTGGGTGGGCGCAATAGCTAGTTTGCTATTGGCTATTGCAAAATGAAATAGCCAATAGGAATCTAGCTATGCATTCCTATGGTGTTTTTTTTTTTTTATTCTGACGGCAGCAGAACCGCCCAGCCAATAAAATACAGTTGGACGGAGCTAGCTGTCACTGCTAGCTCCGCCCAATTGGCATTCAGCTCTTCACTCACTGCTGTTCGGCATCTATGAGAATAGGCCGAACAGCAGCGAGTAGCCTGCTGGCTGAGTCGAACTCCTTCTGCACTTCGGGTCGGCCGAACATGCAGAGCATGTTTGGCCGACCCACAGCTAGCCGCAGCAAGCCAATGTACGGCTGATTTTAGTCGGTGTACGGCTGAAATCATCCGTACAAGCCTGAAGTGAATAGCCGAACAGCGTTCGGCTCACTTCACTTCGGGTCGGTTATTCACTCGGCTGCCTACGGCAGCTTAGTGAATAGATCCCATAGTCTTTTGACTAAAATGCCATTTAGTTTTAGCCATATTTTAGTCATCTGATTTGTTTTAGTCTAGTTTTAGTCGACAAAATATCATAAGATTTCCACATTAGATTTAGTCTACTAAAATCTGGTGGGTTTAGATAAAGAGTAATTTAAGAATTTCTCTAGAACTCCCAATCTCATGATATACTCCTAGGGAAAACATCTGCTAACCTGTTATTACTTATGGTATTAAGGTTTGAACGTGCAACACAGACACAGATTTACCTGTTGTGATATATAACATGTCTTTATTTATCCTAAAATTAGATTAAACCAAGTCTGATAAAGATACAATAATATTGAGTATTTTCAACACGGGACCAGTAATTGGACATGTATTGATTATAACAACTTACATATGACATTCTTTCTTCATGTCATTCTTTCAAGCAGAATTGCAACTCTAAAATATTAAGATGAAAAACCATATTGGCTGTAATGCCATTGCACATATTACCCATTAGCTGTCCATTCAGGATGGAACCAGAACTTGAAGTCCAAAGAGATAAGTTATGATTGGATCTCTTCCTAAATCGTCTCTCCCTAACATTTTAGTCTAGTTTTAGTTAGTCGGCCAAAATGTCAATGTATTTTTGTTATAGTTTTAGTCATCATAACTTTGTATTTATTTAGTTTTAGTCTAGTATTAAGTCATTTAAAAAGTGTTGTCGACAAAAACTATGACGAAAATTATTAGTCAACGAAATTAACATTGCATCTTACCTGCTCAGTATTGCAGTCTTTCATCCTGACAATGCTTTAGTGCCCCGGTCTACCCCTTTCACCAAATACACCCATTACAAGTTCCTTGCCATTCTTCATAACAGGAGTAGGCAACCTCGGCACTCCAGCTTTTGTAGAACTACAAGTCCCATGAGGCATTGCAAGACTGGCAGCCACAGGCATAACTCTCAGAGGCAGAGGCATTATGGAATGTGTAGAGTCAGCACAGCCGGAGTGCCAAGGTTGCCTGCTTCTGCTCCATAATCTAAATTAAATTCGGCATGGAGAGTGGGAACCCTCATAATGGGCAGAGCAGCTTTACAAACCTGGGAACTTAAGAGTAGAGACCTTACCAGTAAAGTCCCTGAGAGATATGAATAATTGTCAGGTGGTTTTGGGTGGACTCATCCTTACAAAAATATAAATTATCATTTATAATGTTTATCTGAACAATAAAAAAGAACCTAGATTACTTTTAAATACAAGAACACCCATCATCATGGATATACTGTATAATGTTATTCTACTTAGTAACAGAAATATACAAATTTCTCTTTATTTCTGAAATAAATTAACCTTTTTTTCTCTTTCTTTTGACTGGTAGATGGCTCTCACTTTTTTCTTCCAAAGGCAGAATCCCTCTGTGCCTATTGTTCAATCAAGCCTTGATCACAAATATATGCAGTATATTAGATAAAACCTAACACATGTTGGTAAGCATACTGGGAAATGACTGGGGACAAGTTCCATGAGGGCCCTGCCTGCCTATGTCTACAGTCTCCAGTCCAAAGGACTGCCAGTGGCACACCATGGATCAATGTCTTTTATATTCACTCTATGTATGTAGCTGTGTAGGTGTCAGACATTTTGCTTCTGGCCATTGCTGAGTTACATGACCCATCATCCCAGGGGTGATAGGACTTATAGTCTAACAATGTCAGGAGGATAAAATACAGACTGAGAAAGTCAAAGAAAGAGAAAAAACTTATTTATTTATTTTATTTATGTTATGTATTTTTTTATTTGTTTATTTAATAATTTTATTTGATTTCCCCCCCTTTTTTTTCCTAGAGCACTATTGGTTACCTAAAGAGACAGTACAACAGTATCTGTCTGACATAGGGGGAGTCAGTGGAATGCATAATTCACTTGTGTCTGTAAGTTTCAGCTTGAGTTACAGTGGTCTGTGCACAACAGGTTGTAAAGAGACACTTGAAAAATATTAAAATGAGCCTACAGCTTCATCTGCTGGCTTACAAAATGCAACATATTAATAGACAATATTTCATTTACAGAACTACATTACAAATAGATTTTTGCACTTGACCATAACATATTGAGTGAACATATTTCAAAAAGCAATATTAGTTCTATTTAACAGATTATTAAAGAACAACTCAACTCTTAACCCTTGCAGTCAGGCTACCCCCGAACAGCAAGGGTTAAGGGCTTGTTTTGTTTAGGGATGCTAAAATAACAGAAAAGTTATTTCCACCCACAGCACGATCCTGACTGGCTGCTGAAACGTTCCCGCCAGCCTGTCTCTTCCTTAGCTCCAGTGATGGTATGCCCCTTGGTATATACACTCTATAGAACATGATCACTCAAGGATCCTTAAGGTGCCCATACGCTGGTTGAATTTCAGCCGGTTTTTAATATACCGGCTGAAATTCACAGAGTGTGTGGGGCTATTAACTCCCTTTCAGCCGGCATTCTTCGATCAGCCGCTGGAAAATTTTCAATCAATCAGAGCTGGCAGCCAATAAGCTGCTCAGTCTGATCGGGTATTGTGTCAGATGCCAATGGCACCTACCAGAATACAACATAAAAAGCGGGATTCCTCCATCGACATGCTGTTTGTGATGATGGAGGAATTGGGTCAATTTATTTTCCTTCAGCCCGCGGGTTGAACGAAAAACAAATTGATAGGTGAATGGCCAGCCTTAGACTACTGGGACGGAGGGGGAGAGAGGCTCCAGGGACTGGTCTAAGGGTGAGTATGACTATGTTATTTTAGCTCCCTAGACAAAACGAACACTTAACCCTTGCAGTGCGAGGGTAGTCACACTGCAAAGGTGAAGATTTGATTTGCTCACAGTTCCCCTTTAAGCATGCTGTACATGGCCGGTGGCCGGAGCCAGCCGTGAGATGACGGCTGGCTCCGCCTAGCTGTCAGAAGCAGGCTGTTCGGCCAGCTTCGGTTTTCACCTCGGCTCAGTCAAGCCGAGGCATATGCCTTCGGCTCAACTGACCTGCTCGGCCAACTTCGGGAGCTGTACGGGCTATTGTGAATAGCCCGTACAGCAGCCCTTCGGTTCTACTGAACCGATGGGGTCCTGGGGCCGAATCTAGCCGAAGGATCTGCCGAAGCTACGGCTAGATCCTTTGCCAGCTTTGTGAATAACCCCCATAGTATTTTTATAGACAGTCCAGCTCCGTTAAATTTGTGAAATATCTATTTAGCAAATCTTTGGCATGAAAAGAATCTTTCATATTCTTAGATAATGATTAGCCTGTCCTCTCTGTCTGCCTTTATCTACCCAGACATAGAATGATTGGGCCGTTTCATCTCTAATACAAATAACATGTTTTTAATCACATCTATTCTCCATCCCTTGCAAAGGTTTATTATAAAGACACGCAATATCTATCTCTTTCTACAGATATGCCTAATTGTCATCCTGTCCTTATCAAATGAGTAATGTTCTGCAGATCTGTACTACTCGTTTTTATGTAGGGACTAGAATAAAAAAAAAGTTATATTCACCCAATCCTCCAAACCAGCTTGATCTTGGACGGATCCTTCCAGCCTTGCTCCCCCTCCACTGCAGCAGTCTAAGGCTCCTCAAGTCATCATGTCCAATACAGTGTATAGGATGTGAGGACATCGAGGGACATACCAGTGAGTCTAACATTTTTTTTTTAGTCCCTAGAGAAAAATTAGCATTTAACCCTGGCAGTGAAGGGGTATTCCCAATGCAAGGCCAATAAAACTTTTCTCAGAGTTGTTCTTTAAACCTGAGGCTCTTCTAAGGCAGCTGAACATCTGCCATATATGCGGGGTGAACACTGACAAACATGTTTACCCTATTGCGAAATGTCCTAGAGATGACATAAAAACAGTATAGTGCAGTAACTAATTAAAATCACATTTTATTATGAAAAAAACAACCCAATATAAATGAAAAGTAAAAAAAAAAACACAGAAAAAGGAAGAAAAAGGCTAGATAAAAAAAGTGATAAAACCATTTAAAATAAGCTAGTACTCCCCACCAGACACCACAGATAAATATGTTACTCTGGACACAAATCTAATGTCTTAGGTCATATACAAAGTCATATAGCCAGCAGCTTAATGTTGGAAGTATAACTGATTGTTGATGCACATCGTTATTCACCATGTTAGTTCAGCACATTAATATTGGATGAATAAATGGCCATTGGCACCGTGGGACATGAGTGGTCTCATTAAATATCAACTCAGGCAGTAAATAAGCTTCATATGTTACAAATTAAAGGTGCACACCATGAAGTCAGTGACTATGCTTTATATCAGCGTTTCTCAACCTTTTTTTCAGTCATGGCACCCTCTAAAAGTATGCAAAATCTTGAGGCACCCCACTCTAAACTGTAATAGATTTTAAGGGAGGTCCCCAGGCAAAAACACACAGAAAAGTGGGGTTCCTGCCTTCACATTGAAGTCCCCCCTTCACATCAGGAGCCCCTCATCACATTACAGCCCCACCTTTTTACATCAGAATCCCCCCTTACATTTCAGAGACCCTCTTTACATCAATACCCCCTTTCGCACCAGAAGCCCCACCCTTCACATCAGGAGCCCTCTTCACATTAGAAACCCCCCTTTCATATCAGAAGCCCCACACTTCACATCAGAAGCCCTCTTCACATTTGAAGCCCCTGATTCATGTCAGAAGCCCCACCCTTCACATCAGGAGCCCTCCACATTAGAAGCCCCTCTTTCACATCAGAAGCTCCACCCTTCACATCAGGAGCCCTCTTTGCTTAAGAAGCCTCTGTTTGACATCAGAAACCACCTTTACATCAGGAGCCCTCTTCACATTAGAAACCCCCCTTTCACATCAGAAGCCCCACCCTTCACATCAGGAGCCCTCTTCACATTAGAAACCCCCCTTTCACATCAGAAGCCCCACCCTTCACATCAGGAGCCCTCTTCACATTAGAAACCCCCCTTTCACATCAGAAGCCCCACCCTTCACATCAGGAGCCCTCTTCGCATTAGAAGCCCCTGATGCACGTCAGGAGCCCTACCCTTCACATCATAAGCTTCATCCTTCACATCATTAGCCCGCTTCACATTAGAAGCCCCCCTTTCACATCATAAGCCCCATCCTTCACATCAGGAGCCCTCTTCACATTATAAGTCCCCCTTTCACATCAGAAGCCCCACCCTTCTCATCAGGACCCTCTTCGCATTAGGGCCACCCCTTTCACATCAGAAGCCCCACATTTACTTCAGAGTTCCCCCTTCATGTCAGGAGCCCCCTTTACATTAGAAGGTCCCAACCTATCGGGGTCTTACCATCACAAAGTTTCGCGACACCCCTGAGGAAGCCAGAAGGCACCCCAGGGTGTCACGGCACACTGGTTTGGAAAGGCTGCTTTATATAATTACTTAGTAGTATCTCACAGTCAAATTCCATACATATCATATTGTTCACAAACAGATGTTCAAAGCCATTAATCTTAGGACATTACCTTGTGTGCCTGAATAATCTTACAACTACAATAGCTTACAACTTTGAGTGTAACCCATTTATCTGTGGTATGAAGGGGAGTGCTAGTTAGTTTTTCATTGTTTTTTTTAATCAATTTTGCTTATTTTTGTCTGGACGTTTATTTTTCTTCTTCTTTTTTTGTGTAGTTTTCTTTGTGTTTGAGTGGTTTTGTTTTTCATTTGGACTCTTTTTCATGATAAAATGTATGATTTAAAATTAAATGAAAAAAATTTGATTAGTTACTTTACTGTTTAGAGTTTGTCTTACCTTGGACTATTCCCAATAGGGACAAACACATTTGCTAGCAATTATTTTAGAGGGGGGTTGGGAGTGCTGGGATGACCCCTATGTACAAACCTTAGGCCCCACACACAACTTGTGGAGAGCCAGATCCAAACTCCAATTACACCATTTCCTATGAACAAAAACATTCAATAACGATAACATTGTATTTGTTCACAAACTGACCAGTTTTTTTGCCTGCATTCATTTTTTAAATGCCTACCAGAATGTGTTCAAACTCTAAGTGCACCTATGCAGGGCAGCCATTAGAAATTTTGGGGCCCTTTACACGGCTTTAGGCCGCCCCCCCACCGCTGGACCCACCTGAGAGTCACCCTGCAGAGCCCACCATAGATGCTGCACAGCCCATCTGAGATTGTCTATGGTGGGCTCTGAAGGGGTCTCAGGTGGGCTGGTCAGGGCTGCATCCCTCCCTCCTTTCCTTCCTAGCTCCTCTTACCTGCACACATGGCCTCGTCTGCCGCCGGACCAGCCAGAAGTGAAGCCTCGTCACTAACGCGACGTCACTTCCGGCCAGTCCGACATCAGACGAGCAGCGTCGCTGATGGGGCCCCAGCTTGCCTCGAAGCCGCTGGAGCGGCAATGCTTGGGCCCTGCGCTGCTAGGGCCAGGCCTCCGCCTCCTCGCCCTTCACCGTTGGCCGATAGTCATGTAAGGGACCCGGATGGGCCCCCCAGGCTGCTCGGGCCCCTTACATGAGTATCGGCCGTACCCCCCTGATGGCTGCCCTGCACCTATGGTATGCTTGCATGTGTCAAAGTAAGACAGTGGGCCTGATGTATTAAGACCCTGTTCACACCTGTGCACTTTAAAATCGCTTTGACCATTGCATGACAATACACTCCAAAAAGAAACCCATTGTTTTCTATAAGGCCCATTCACACTAATGCATTGTGCTGCACTGTTTCTTTGAAAAAGGTGTAGGTGCTTCTTTTGGGGCTACATAGTGCATTTTTAGCCACATGGACTTCATTGGAAGTGCACGCAAAATGCATGTAATAAGTATTTTAGTGCATGATGACAGGCTCCCATACCCAAGCACACTATACTTCATTTCACCTTCATTGGCCACAGCAAAAATGCATAATGCATGCATGCATGAGCAATGAATTAAAACACATGAGAAATGTGCAATAAAAATGCATGAAAATGCAGGCGTTCTGTGTGCATTGCAGTGCATGTAGTACCACTCATATGTAGGTGTGAATGAACCCATACAGAATCCCTCTCAAAACACACTAAACGTCAGCATATAGATGTGAACCAGCCACATTGGAAAATATGGGATAAATCACTACAGTACGTTTGCATTGCAGGGTAGCACAAGTGCACAGATGTAAGCATACCTAGTGAACACAATCCGTAAACCGCTTTAGCAAATACACTGATCGTTCAAGTCATACGATGTGGTTCCAATTTGTAGGGTGTGTTTAACATCTAAATACTGCTGCATCTGAGCCTTCTGTTCCAATAAGATGCACTAAGAAATGTGGGGGTCAATATACTATCTCTAAATTAAAGAAAAGCATGTCACAAGCACCACAAATGCTCACTAAGTAATGAAATGTACCAAGTAAAATCAGACCTATACACTACATACTATGGAGAAAAAAAGTGTACATTTGGGTGTTTAATCTTGGAACCTGTTCAGAGGCAGCATCAAATAAAGCAGTGCTCAGTAGGGGAAAGGGGGAGGGGGTGGCACTGGTGCTTAGTTGGTAGAAAGCGGGGCACTGGAGCTCAGTAGGGGGAGAGGGGGGAACATTAGTAATTAGTGAGTAGAAAGGGGGGCACTGCAGCTTAGTGGGGGGAGGGGGGTACTGGATCTCATTGTGGGGAAATAGAGGGCACTGGTGCGCGGTGTGGGGAGAGAGGCACTGGAGTTCTGTGGAAAGAGAAAGGGGTACTGGTGCTCAGTGTGGGGAGATGGGGGCACTGGAGCTCTGTGTGTGGAGATGGAGGGGGCACTGGACCTCTGTGGGTGGAGAGAGGGGGCACTGGTGCTCAGTGTGTGGATATGGGGGGCACTGGAGCTCTGTGGGTAGAGGGAAGGGGCACTGGGGTTGAGTGTGGAGAGAGAGGGGGCATTGGTGCTCAGTGTGGGAAGATGGGGGTCACTGGAGCTCTGTTGAAGGAGAGAGGAGGTATTGGTGCTTAGTGTGGCCAGATGGAGGGCACTGGAGTTCTGTGGGTGGAGAGAGGGGGTACTGAAGCTCATTGTGGGGAGATGGAGGGCACTGTATCTCTGTGGAGGTAGAGAGGGGGTACTGGTGCTCAGTGTGGGGAGATAGGGGACACTGGAGCTCTGTGGGTGGAGAGAGGGTGTACTGGAGCTTAGTGCGGAGAGGGAGGGGGCACTGGTGTTGAGGGGGGTGTGCGGGGGGTACTAGTGCTTGTGTTTTAAAAAATGCATGCATGCTACGGTGTTATGTAAAAAAGTGCATTGAGCAGGTCCATTGAATTTAAATAAAATCACATAAACACATTAAATTTACAATCTGCAATTGGGTCGGGAGAAGGGGGTGGTGGTCAGCATTTTGAGTGGGCTTGGGTGAACTTAGGAGAACTGCATTCGCACCAAGCCCCAGCTCGTTACTACTGTTCAGGAACAGAGGCAAGTGCTGGAACAAGTGGTTTAGCAGTCAGCTCCAGGACCCAAATTCAGAGGACTCCAGGATTATATTTACATTCTGGGGCATTCTCACGGGATACGGGATAGTTGGGGTAGGGGTTTGTTCAATCTACCAAGCAGGGACACAAACAGCAGTAAAAAAAACGTAATAGGGATTATATTTCTTCTACAATCTATCAAAAAAAAAAAGGATTTGGCTATATGTACACAACCTAAATCTAGTTATGAGTACCACTTATTTGAAGTTGCATAGCACAGAGTTATTGCAGGAGGCTGAATTCCCACAGGGCCACTGTGAAACACCTGCTAAATCCATCTACAACGGCTTCTATAAATCTCATGTGAATGGTAAATTGAGTAGATTAGAACAAAATTAGCAGTCTGCTGATTGATTTTAGTCTCTGTCTAGGGTTTGTAAAGCAGACCCACAATATGTGCCTCTCAGAGGCTAGGACATGCTGGGAACTGTTGCCCCACTGCATCATGTAGCGCAACCGTTTTTCCCACATTACTTTAGAAATCTTTTTTTTTTTTCCGAATAATGGAAGCGACAGTCAAGCAAATGTTCATTTTCTGGAACAAATGATTGCTGTACACATTCCTCTGTGCTTTGGTAAAGTTTGCCATAATGAATGTTAAACATTCTCAGGGTGCACCTGCATATTACAATGCGAGGTGCGTTACACGGCACTGAACCACTGGAGTTTGATTGGATATCACATCCCATCTGGCTGCTCCTCAGATCACTAGCTGACATCTCCTCTTTCTCTCCTCTACATAAAACATTCTTTTCCTAGCTGGTGTGTAATTATGTACTCTTGCGCTTCCATTTGTAGGCTTTTCTGTTTTCCCCTAATGCAGAGTGATCCTCCAGCGCTAGGGAGAAGAAGAAAACTCTGGCTAGAATTTGGCCCGGGAGCAGAAACATGCAAGGGATTGGGTTAAAACTTGTTATAAAGAATTAACCTTCCCGCCAAATGATCCTGGTCCGCTCCAACCTCCTTAATCTTGTTCAGGCCCCGGCGTAATTTGTTTAGTTGTGTTGATCAGTTGGAGGTTAATTTAATTGGACGCCTCTTCCCGATTCGTGCCAGGCTTTGCTAAGTGTCACTTCACAAATATGGGTCTCAAATTAGTGTTTATGAAATCGTCTCCATCAGAATGACAGTGTCTCCATATGGAGGGAGACCCCTTCCCTCTGTGTGATGCTGACGAACAGAGATTTATCTAGGCAATTAGATAAACTGACCTTTCCTCCCTCGTGATTTGGAGAGGCTTGTTGATTGTGGAATAGAAGACGTGCAGCCTATTAACTATTTACTTCACATAAATCTTCCTAACAAGCTGCACCTCAACTCTGATGCACTGCTAAAATGATACCCCAAATGCTGCATTCAAGTAGCAGCCACATATATAAATATGTATGCTATTCTTCACTTTGGCTGGAGCTGGGAAGGGAGATTTCTTTCTACTGTAAGGACAGCCTACTCTGGCTTTTCAACTAAGGTACTATATATCCTTACACTAGAAGTCTGTGAAGGTGCTCATTGATTCAGGTCATAGTGTATCTCTAAAAAATTATCAAAGGCAAATCAAGGCAACTGGATTTTCAGTTTTTTTCTTGAAGACGTTTCGCTGGTCATCCGTCTACATTTCTAAATTCAGAATTGAGAAAGCCAGTTGAATGACCAGCAAAGCGTCTTAAAGAAAAATACAGCAAATCCAGTTGCCTTGATTTTTTTTTTTTTACAGATAAAACACTAGAAGGTGCAAACTAAACGCATGTACGCATGTAGATTTCTCTTGTTTACCCCCCGTGGTTGGAACGAGAGAAACCACTTGATTCCTTCATCTAGCATGGATGGAGAGATCTGCACTGCTGCCATCTGATGTCTGAGTACTCAAGCATCAATTTTCCACCCAGCTCCTCCGATTCTGAAATTATTTATTTTTTTAGCCGAATTTTAGCCAATTCAGCAGAAATTAAAAATGTAAGTTGTGTAGGGCTAGCTTAAGTTATGGTGACCACTACTCTACATCACTGAATGGATAAATCCATTTTGAAGTATGTTAAAAAGACTATGCAAATTCTGTGGAGTCAGTGCTCTTGACCATCAGGGAGCAGACACATCTGATCAATGGTGAAGAAGGTCAGCTGTTATTTGGTGAGCCCACTCACCTCATCCTTTAACATCACTCCCTTGGTGGCTGGACCATCAAGATGCCACCCCAGTCCATCATTACTCTCACTAGATTCTGCAGCATTCAGGAAATCAGGGACACAATTGTGCTTTGAGGATACTGAGTAAGAGCTTGTAAAGTGAGTTAAAGGAGAACTATGGGGTTAAGGATTTTCCCCATAGTTCTCCTTAGGGTAACGGGAGGACACAAACTAGCGTCCTCCCATCGCCCTAGGCTTAGTATACCGCGAGCTGTAGCTCGCGGTAGACTGAGACGCCGCAGTATACCGCAAGCTGCTGCTCGCGGTATACTGAGACGCCGCAGCTGAAGCGACAGCTGGCTCTGCCTATTTAGAGGCAGAGCCAGCTGTACCCGCCCCCTCCCCCGTCCGTTCCGCCAGTCAGCGCTGGCAGATCGGAGGGGGGAATCCAGCCCCTCCCCTGTCACGGCAGAGAGCCGTGACAGGATCGAGAGGTGAGCGAACGCCGGTATGTGATCGCTCACCTCCCGATCTACTGAGCCGACCTGTGACAGTCTCATTGTCACAGGTCGGCTAGAACTATGAGGTAAGTGAAAAGCACTCACCTCATGGTTCTCTTTTAAGAAGGAGTATTTCTGCAACCCTGTCAATTTTTGTCCAAAGCCAAAACATTTTTTTCCAGATTTGAATAGAATGGTTAAAACCAAGTCTTTTCTGTCTTTGTCTCATTAGTGGGAGATTTTCCTTCATTTTCCGTCTCCTAATGAATCTATTTTTCTGTCTCTTAATGAATCTATTAATAACCAGATTGGCTTTAAATATACTTTAAGCAGAGAATGTGCTTCCCAAACAAAAAGGGGGAAGTGCTGAAACTGTGCCCCCAAGTAAAGCTTAGGGAAAGACGGTAAAGTCTTATCCATCAGTGCCATTCATGTGTCTGGGGAATCTGTCACCTAGGCAAAGGTGCAGCTGACCTGTAAGGTCCCATACACCCTGGGAGCTTCTCAATTAGGCTCAAGGCACAATGCCAATTCTGCTACTGGTGACACCATAGGAGCAGGTGAGTGGGCTCTAAACAATTCTATTGCTAGCATCAAGTCACCAGGCTTACATGGGCCTAAGCCAAAAGCCCAATTAAGTGTCAGTGGTCTGAGGAGGGACTGTACAGTATTTCTCAGTAAAAAATATGGCCTTTATGTGGAGTGGGTTGTTTACAGGCAGGCTTTTATATAATGTGCATGAGTGCCCTGGTCCCACCAGGAAAGAGATTGTTTGTGTGTAGAGACTACGGGGTCAATTTTCTAAAGCATTGCGCATTTGTATTAGTGCGCTATTTTGCTAATTTGTATGATTAAAAAATTATGTTTTCAGTTCACAAAAGGTGTTTTATTGCACAGATCAGCTAAATGTACTACGTGCCAATTATTTTATTGATATTTTTGTTATTTTGTGAGGAAAAGTGAATTTTCAACAAATGTACTGGAAAAAGAAACTATTTCAGGTGGTGATAAAATAATGATCGAAGGAATAAAATACCAGTTCGTGAGAAATAAAGGCTGTCTCTGGTCAAATTACTTCTTCATGTGAAAACGGTTCTACCATTGCAATATGTTTTTATGTGAACTGATTATTTTGTGAAAGGTATTATTTGAAATAATAACAAGCATGGTAAAAGCTGAAGCCCAGACAGATATAAAAGACAAACATTAATACAGTCAAAGGTATTTGAAAAGTGCAAGCAGTGTAAGTAATTGAGTTTGACTTAATATTTGTCTCCTTCAGTCCCTCTACAGCAGAGCGCACACTGGGGGAGGGAAAAAGCAGCAGAAGGATCCAATTAGTTGTGCTGCAGTGTGGGAATCCTGCTGATAGGGGAGGGAAAGCAAAGTTAACAGAGAGTTGATCTCATCCGTGTGCTGCTTCTTCTTTCACTGTTCAGTCACAGGCTGGGAGAATCACAGGCTTGTAAGGTGTTACTTAACTGGTGTAGGGAAAAACCAGGTCTGCTGCTCTGACAGTGGATCTCAGGACTGGATGGACAGAAAAAAATATTCTTTGGCAGGTAAAGCAGCTTCAATATATGTGTTTAATCTGTGTTTTTTGGCTATTTGCCTGGAATTCACAGGTCAGTTCAGGGAGGGCTGCATCTCCCTGTAGCAGAGGGGAAGTCTCTACTGACAACACCACTCAGTGGACCAAATAATGTGTTCTAGCACAGCACTGTGCTGGAACTCCTGTGACAGGTGAGAGGGAAGAGCACAGCTCTCCGCTCTCACTGTATACACGGAGCGGCAGGGTCAGTTTTAACCCTGCCGCTCTGTTCACTGCATTGGCGACGGAGGACGGAGCAAGAGGAGAGAGGTAAGTGCAGGGGGGAGGGAGGGGGAGGCTGCAGACTGTTTACATGTGATCTTGGCGACATCGCCGAGTTCACATGTAAACGAACAATCGGCTTCCCTTACTCTACATTTATTCCTGCTTGTGCAAAGCAGGACTAAATGTAGAGAGGGCAACTGCCCCACAAGGACACTGCTGCCGCCCCTCTGCGCCCTTCCACCCCGGTGGCCTTATGGGGAATCCGGGCCTGGATATGGGATTCAGAGACAATGGGGTTTATACTGCTGCCTATAGGTGGATTCGGACCAGCCCGGTAAAACCTCCCACTCCCAGCATGTTTACAGTAGGTTTTTTCCTAGTGTCCTATGACAATGGATGTTTTTTCTATACTGAGAAAAGCCTAACTATTTTTCCTAGCCACAGCTATCTGGATTGACGTACCCTCAGCAATAGCTTTGCAGGCCGTACCAGGACCCCACAATTGTGGAGCTAGCCTGGAATGTGACCTTTGAGGCACTGGGCTCCGCTTTGTGAACCTTTCTAGTCCATAGTAGTGATGGGCTGAGCACCTCTTGTTCGGTTCGAATTCGAACTTTAGAACATGAAAAAAGTTCAAACTCGGACTCAATGCAAGTCTATGGGGGCCAGAATTTTGAAAAACAATTGGCCCCATTTTAAAGGCTTATATGCAATTTATTGGCCATAAAAAGTGTATGGGGATCCGGGTACTGCCCTGGGGGTCATGTATCAATGCAAAAAACACTTTTAAAAAATAAAAATTTTAAAGGAGCTGTGATTTTAACATCACTTAAAGGGAAACAATAACAAATTCCTTTAAATATCGTGTTTAGGGGGTCCTCTTAAACTGCCTGTAAAGTGGCGCATCTGTAGGATGTATTGAACCAGCTGCAGCAAAAATGACATTTGTAAAGGAAACAATACCAGACCCTTAAGGTCTGGTAGGAATATTTAGGAGGGACCCCATTTAAGAAAAAAAAAGTGAATGGGGTTCCCCCTCAAAGTCATACCAGGCCCTTAGGGTCTGGTAGGAATTTTAAGGAGGAACCCCAGCCCCAAAGTTGGGGGGGGAAACCATGGGGTCCCCCCTAAAATTCTATACCGGACTCTTGTCCTGAACACAGGCCTGGTAGGGCAGGAAAGGGGAGGGACGAGCGAGCGCCCCCTCCCTCCCATTCCAGGCCACATGTCCTTGGCACTGGGAGGGTGCTTTTCCAGGGACGCCCCTGGAAAAGCACCTTCTCCCCGTGCCGATGTAGTCAAAGGCCTCTTCCCCACAAGCCCTGGGGAGTTGGTTGTGGTGGTGCGGGTAGGGGACTTATTCACATCAGGGTACCCCTTTAATAAAGGGGTACCCAGATTCAGCCCCCCCCTTGTGAATGAGTAAGGGGTAATTGTACCTCTACCCATTCACGAAAGGGTTAAATACAAGCTTTAAAAAAGAGGCCAGACTTTTGTAAAAATCCTTTAATTGAAAAACAAAACAATAGACAAGGTTTTGACAAGTCTTCTATTGTAACCCCCCCCTCCCCCCAAAAACAAAATGGATCCACTGACGTAATCTAGCATCAATCACGACGTCCAGCGTTGTCCACGACGACGGCAACGCCACGCAATAAAAAATAAAACAAAAAATAAATAGAAATAATAATAAAAGAAAAAAACAGACACGCGCTGTCCGGTCCGCTCACGACGAACTACCACCGCAGAATGGCATTTTGACAGATGCCGGCAACATTTAAACAATTGGGCACCCAACTGTTTACAGTTGTACAGCGTCTGAGAGGTGAGCCATGATTGGGCAAAGTCCCCCTCCCCGTCCGTTCCGCCAGTCAGCCCCCTCCCCGTCCGTTCCGCCAGTCAGCACAATCTATGATTTTCCGCCATCCTTTTTAGTGATAATTTAGCTGATAATTCACTTCAACCAAAACCAAACTATATTAATTATTTTCAGGATGTTGGAGATGGAACCCCTTAAAGAAGAACTATGGACAGAAATGTTATTAACCTTTACAGTGGGGCTACTCCTGCACTGCAAGGGGTTAGCAGCTCGTTTGTGTCTAGGCTAAAAAATATATGCTACTCACCCGAAAAAGCACTCACCTCATAGTTCTCCTTTAACTATTAAGAAAAGTGTACCATATTAGAGTATCACTCAGTCCCTCAAATCATCTCAGAATTGGTGCTGACACTGTCCTTCCTTCTGGAGGGTGGCTACTTTTGTTCCCCATGGTCCTCTGTGTGTTGTAAAGTAGTCACTGCTCCAAGCTCGCTCCCGTGATGGACTACAATCTCAAATTAATAAATTAAATGTGAGAAACTAAACAAAATTAAGGTTTTGTTATTAGTTCATTGAATGCAATTTTAAGACTTACTCCTGAGTTTAGAGTCACTTTAATGCCAGAGTTACTATAAGTGTTTCTATGTGTGTTATTCCATAACCTTCTCCATGCAGTATAACTCGGGCATGCTGTGCTACCTGCCTAGTAGTGCTACACAGTGATTTACTAAAGTAGAACATTTTCCTTTTGAAAGTGAATTTTTACTTATCTTAGTAAATGAGGTGTGGCTGTCTCTCCCTGTGTGTTCATACAGAACAGGGGTAGGTAGACACACCTCTGTCCCACCTTGATGTACGTGTGTGTTCATTGGAGCTTCAACTATCCAGATCTGTGTATAGGAATTTTCAGCAATGTATTCAAGAGATATTAGTTTCCAATATTTCATATTTACCTAACTAAAGAAATAGGACCATATTTTATTAAACATTGTATATGCAAAAACATATACCCTTGTACTCTCTGTTTAAAAAACCTCAAATTCTTTGCAAAATCTATGCTATGGGTGACTCATGAATTAACTGTCTGTCCTATATTACTTTATTCTAAAACCCAGGAAAGGAGAGCAGGAGTTTTTTCACTTTCTGGCATGAGTGGTGGCTGGTCTTGCAACTCTCAGCTGCAGGGGTATTATGAGCCCAATTGGGCACTGGTCTGATGTCTATAGTCAAGTGCCCGGGGTTCCAACTGTTACTTTCTAAGGTGGGTAAGTGTGCTTACTGTTTGTGTTTATGGAAGCCTACAGTATTTGCAAAGGAATAAACTGTTATTTTGTGTAACAGACACATAGCAATCCTTGCATGTTGTTTGATCTCTAGTTATGGATAGAAAGTGTATGAAACGTTTTCTGTGTGATGTTAAAGGCCAAAGAGGATAGAGAGCCTGTCTCTGTACTTCGAGAGGGAAATACTGAAGGTACGAGTGGAGAAGATAAGACACCGCTATAAATAAAAAGGGCAGAGGACAAAGAAATGGAAACAGAAGGGATACAAAATATAAGCCTTGGTCACTGTGGCAACTTTGCACCTTAGGTGTGCTAAAGTAGGTTCTGGGTCTTTTTTGGACCCTAGCAGCACCCCTGCTGAGTGGCCAGTATATGTGGCACAAATATTCATGGTTAAGTTATTCAGTCAACTGCACTGTCCACTGCATTGTGTCCATGGCAGTATAGATGCATATGGATATGTTGACAGAAAGAACATGTGTTGATCCGTTCGACACTGCATAGAAATTGCACTGGCATTGATGTAACTTAAAGTTGACTACCACTGCAGCTACGCATTTCTTCACCTACTGCCACTGCAACCGTCCACTTCTCCACTGACCGGCACTGCAGCTATGCTCTTCTCCACTGACTGGCACTCCACTAATGACGAGGCAGGGCTTGGTGCAAAACCTACTTGCCTGTGACTTTTACCCCTCCTCCTGACCCAATCATTTTCGGAGAGGCACATTCCCTGCCCTACAGCTATTTGTCAGAAAGGAGCAAAGAATGTCCCCACTGCAACTGCCACCATTGATTGGGTCAGGAAGAGGAGACTGACTGCCACTGCACACATGCACATCTCCACTGACCATCACTGCACCCATGCACATCTCCGCTGACCATCACTGCACCCACGCACATCTCCGCTGACCATCACTGCACCCATGCACATCCCCGCTGACCATCACTGCACCCATGCACATCCCCGCTGACCATCACTGCACCCATGTACTTCTATGCTGATTGCCACTGCACCCGTGCACTTCTCTTCTATCACCACCAATGTAACAGTACATCACATACCACAAACTGCTGTGCTATACATTACATTTCCTGGGCTACTGATCTCTGTACATTATAGTTTACATTCACAGGACATTCAATGCAATTCCACAAATGGGCACATTTTTGTAAAAAAAAATTATTACATTAATTAAACAAAACATACTGTAGAACATCACTTTAAAAACTTGAAAACTTAAAATAAAATTGTCCCAAAACCACTTTAATTTCCTTCTCATAAACCTGCAGATATTTTACAACTCACTGATAAAGCACAGGCACATTGTACAGTGCACGCTGATGGTTACTCAATGTGCAGTGTAGGCACCATATTGAACTGTATTGATTTGTGTCTATGGGTAATGAATGATATATAGTGCAACTTAAAATGACTGGCATAGATGATACAGTGTTAAAGGCTAACTGCACCTTTATTTAAATTTGCCAACTGGCTTCCCATGCTTTAGTTGCCTATGAACACATTAATTGTAGTGACCTATATGTTTATTTTTGTTATAGAATATAGGATTTACATTGCTAGGCATGCTTTAAGGCCCCAAATGCCCAGCAATTCAGAAAGTCATCTTATGGATAAAACTGATTGTCTCTTACTTCTTTTTTCTCACTATTTCAGTATATTCAGAGAGATTAAAGAAAATCTCCCAAGTACTTATCCTATTGTCTCTGCAGTTACACAGGAAGGTAGGGTTTGCGACGGATTTTGTATAGCCAACAAATGCCATGAAGAAGTTTTGAATGTACTTCAGGAATCAGACCTACTGTTTGGTTGGACACGTGAGCTGCTGTTAATTATACCAACACAGGCCATAGCCTAAGGTGGCATGGCTGCCAGGGACAGATTATGTGGCTGACTGCCAGTAACAAAATGCCATGTATTATAAAGGGTTTTGGATTGCCATCCCTCCAGGGCAAGCCAGTTGGATCTTCTATATTGCTATCTTGTGCAGTTTGCGCATTTTTGCTAATGGGAAAGTGTACTTTATACTTAACCCTTTTTTGCTAGCAGATGCTGGCCCTTGAGATTGCAATGACGGAGGTTTTATTTGGGCTTCCCAATCATGTAGTCGCTGAGATAGGCTGTCACAGAAGTCATGTAATCAGGTGCCCCTCCTACCAACTTCTGACATTTACTGTGTGATCAGAAGCTGTTAGTGACATAGCAGTCACAGAGCTGTTGGCGCATGACTGAGCATAAAACAGCAATATTGACTGTACACATACATGTGGCAGCATGGCATTAATCCCACCCTCGTGCTGCCACATATATTTATATGGCTAACATTAAGGAGTTAAAGATCACATGCTCTGGGCCAACACACCTAAAAAATGCAGAGTGGACAGACTGTCTAATCCAGTTTCTATTAATGTGATACAAAGGCTTTGCCAGTCAATTGGCGTCAGAGAAGGATGGCACAAGAGAGTTGGCCTAGAGGTTAGAAAGTATAAAAAGATGTCATACAAGAAAGTATATAGATACATCATACAAATAGCCTTTAGAGGAACAATTAGGAAAAATCTATAAGGAAAAAAAATCAAGGACATATACAGTATAAAAACAAGCAAGTAAAACTGTAAAAGTAACAAAATGGCACATGCTTTGCGGTGCCAAGAATCTGTACCTTGTAGTTTTTAGCATGTGGGTTTAATTGAAGAAATAAGTGCTCTCTCACTTGTTCATGCCTGTAACCTTAACCTGACTGTAACCCGTAGCACTTAAAATGAACCCCTAACCTGAACCCTAAAACATATATTAAGACGACCCCCTATACCCTACTCAAAATGTAACTATAACATTTTACCTTACCCCCTTGCTGTCTGTGTCCTGTTGAGATTCCTCTTCACAACACACAATGATAGTGACTGCACATCATAAATGACCTAATTAACACTGCACTCCAGTCAAACTTGAAAATGTAGCATTTCTCTCACTCAGGAGGCACAGCCTAGCCACTAAGTAGCTCTAGTTTTCATCCTGGTTGTGCTGTTACAGCAGCCTGTTTTTGTGCCCTTTGTGTGTTCCCCTGTTTCCCCTCCCTCCTGTTTAGTGCTAGTAGGTGTAGTCTGTAGCTAGACTCCTTCCTCACTCTACTGTGCAGTTTATTTTAACACAGAAACAGGGGCTTAAGGAAGCCATTGTCTTTTTACACTTCAAAGACTGGTAAAACCTCATCTGTATTGCAGGTAAAGCATATGTATTGGGAGAGTAAAATGTATCCTTCCCAATAATTGGAGCCGGTGTGTGACACTGCAGCTGTCACATGCCAGCTCTACAGCTTAAGAACTGAGTGATCATAAACCGCTGATCGCTCAGCTCATGGGTTTCTCCATGCAGAGAGTGGTGACTGTAGTCGCCGCTCCCTGCAGGGATTCCCGCCTAACCTCTCTCTGTTCATCCAGCGCTTATTCGAGGAACAGGGAGGGGGTGGGCACAGCTGGCTCTGCCTTTCTAGAGCCAGATGCATTGGGGTGAATACCGACAATATTGTCAGGATCTCTCCCCTCTGCGCTGTCAGCTTGTAGTGGGCAGTACCCCGCTTTATGCTGACTTTGGTTCACAGGGGTACTCCTTTGACCAAAAAGAGAACTTTAGCTAAAAAAAAAGGTTTGGCTATAGTACTCTTTTAACTAAAGTAAACCTATTCTGTGACTTATTAAAGAGTTAACCTGTCTTTGGATTCTGCAAAGTAAGCAAGTGGCCCTACTGCCCTCAGACACTGGGTCTAGGAGATATGTCATTGCATATATCAGCATTTGAAACAGAATTCTAGTATTTGTCCCTGACGCTCCTGGTAGGCTGTCCTTGCAACTGAACCTGCAGAAATGCATGTCATTGTTTGCCTGCTTCCACACACCATCCTCTGTAATTCTCTGTGACATACTGGAGCAGACAGTATCTGGAGCAGTTGCCCATGGCAACCAATCAGCATCTCTCTTCAGTTTGCTCAGGTAAGATTTGAAAATGAGACAGAGAAGCTGGTTGCCATGCAAATCTGCTCCAGATTTTGTCTGCTGCAGCTTTAATAAATTCCCCCAATGTATATTTCACAGCACAGAATCATGTAGACAGAAGCTAAAGACCTCCTTAAAAACACTGTGACAAACTGGCTGAATGTAGTTGTCAAAATAAGTTGAATTGATTTCCTGAATTACTTCCAGCTATTTGCCTTGGACAGTAGTAACAGTTCATTGAATCATTTTCATTTTATCTGGACTTGTTTTTAAGTTGCAGTTGCTTTCTTTTCATTTTTTTTTTTAACGATTAAACTTGCTTTCTCTGTGTACCTGGGCTTCAGGTGCTTGGCAAATATTGTGTATGGGCACATCTTGAATCTTTCATCATAACCGATGAAAGATTTGGCTCTGTGTAACAAGCTTTAATGTGCATTTGTATTACTTTTACACTAAACTAGGTACGTTCAGAGAAATTTCCTTCAGAACTGGCTTGTCGGACCCCAAAAACTTAATTAAAATTTATCTCATTTGCAACATATTTCTAGAGCGTTTTGTGATACTTCATAAACATGTCTTGTCATTGTCTAATGCTCCATTTGTACACTGCTGATAAGCTGTGGATCTGTTTTATCTCTTGCTATGTAGGAACAAACATCATAAATATGTATTGGTGCATTGTATTCTTGTTACTGGGTTGACTGGAAACTGTGACATCATATAGAAATGAATGGCTGTTGAGGAGACATGAAGCTTTAACTGAAAATAAAATTTCCTTTCTGTAACCACATTTATTCCTTGAAGAGACTGATACAATATTTATGGTTGTGCCTCAGATGTAAAAAACCAATACAGACTCATACCTCCCAACTTTCGGTGATGAGAAAGAGGAACACCCTTTAGCACAAAGTATGTAGACAGAGGACTTATCCCTGCTGTGCCTCCACCTGCAAGCAAAAAATAATTGCTAAAACCCACAAGTACCTTTATCACTACTTGTTCTTTATACTTATACTTTAAAAGAAACACCGTAGGAGCATCTGAGAGTTCCCATTGCACCAATTTCTGTGGCGTTTCTACCAGTGATAGGATCCATAGCCTGCCATGGTCCAAGGGACCTGTGCACCTTGGAGTCTTTGTTCTTCATCTAAAAACTTAATAAAAAAAGCAGAGTGGAGAATGGTACCATTTAAGACAATAAATGTTTCCCCTTTGAGTTCAGATAAAAGGGACCCAGGAAACCACATTACCCCCTTGAGGAACCACCTGGGCAGTCCATCCCACGGCCAGTCCAATCGCTCCCATGCTTTGTGCCTACTGAATCTGGTGGATGGCTCTTCCTTTTAATGCAGAGTGACTTGCACACAGCGGGAATATTTGGGCTGCACTGTGCACTGATCCTTACAGCTCTGTTTTCTGTTGTTTATGTATGGATTTGTGTTACTGCTAAGTTTAAAGGGTTAAATACAGCCAGATAAGTGACAGTTACTGAGTATAAAAATTGTGATTATACTCCTAGTAGCATCCATAAAGGAGTAGGTATCATGGACTATATTACTAATTATTTATGGTCTGTCCTCACAGTTATAGTTGGGAATGGTGTAAAAAGTAGGAACCAGGGATGGATTAGGACCAAATGCTTTGGCACAAAACCTGCCTTCCTCAGCCCCTTTGACTGAAATTGATAAGGGTTGCAGTGGACACATAGAAGCCACACCATTTGCTTCTCCCATCAGACACTAACTGCCTACAAGTTCATCCTCCCTTGTAAAGTGATAGACAGGTGCACAGCTTTGACCAATTGTGCCATCCCCTGCTTTACTGCAGGAGAATGAAGTTGTAGATGGTCCTGCCAAGGATGTCTTGTGGATGGTCCGGCTCTGGTAGGGATAAGTGACAAATGTTACTTGGTGAATGAGGAGTGGTCTCCACACCATCAGCCCTCCAGCAAGTTGTGGATGTATACATCTGTTTTTGACAAAGGCCCATATTACAGTTATTGTGATCTTGTTATAGGCGGCAACATTAGGATTGCTAAGAGAGCAGAGGTGTCATTCTGTCGCTTCTCCCTTGCTGGTGAACAAAAATTTTGACCAGCAAGGAAGTGATGCCATATGAGCTGATGAGTGGTGCTATTGGTGATTTACAGCCAGAGTCAATATCTCTAATGTGTCATGGTCCTAATAGTAGCTTACCAGGACAAGGAGAATGCAGAGGTCGGGTTCAACATACTGTACGATCATACAAATGTGCAGATGATAATTTGTGGGTAATCTGGGTGGAGCAGATTGCCACTGCGATGCCTTTCTCTAGTTCTTTCATAACGCCTGCAATTTTGTTTGTAGTTATTTTCTTTAGTATAGTGTCCTTTCAATTGTTAGTCAGTGCTGCATTATCATCAGCTGACGTCTTGACTTTCCCAAGAACTCCATTGATGAGTTTCCATCACCATGAAAATCCTTCCGTAGGGGCATATTTATCAAGATGAGGGGCTGTTTTCAATTAAATTTGCTGTTTATAGCAAATTATTATGTTTGCTTGTCTTTGAGAAATTGAATGCCTTTTCCTCATGGAAATTAATATTATAAGGCTTCGATGCACTTCGAAGGCCAAATATTTTTCAGCTCTTGGAAACTGTTATTTTCTTTCCAAATGTGTTTTTTTTCTTTAAATGGTTATATTCTAAGAATTCTGTTTTTTTTTACTTCAAAAGGCAATTTTAACTTTGAAATATAGTTGAAACGAAAAAGTCTACTTGGTAAATGTCTTGAGCATTTTAGCGTTCTGCAAAAAGAAAATCAAACTTCATGTGTAGGTAGGTCCAGTCACTAAAATCTCCTATGAACGTTAACATGTTAAAGAAAAACTCTGGTTAAAAAGTGTATTAATCATTGTAGTGGGGCTTCTCCTGAACTGCAAAGGTTAAGTGGTCGTTTTTGCCTAAGGTAAAAAAAAACCATACTCATCTGATCCTCAGAGTCGGTTGGCTAGGACAATGCTCTCTCCTGTCTCCTCTGCTCCAGCAATGGAATGTCTCTCAGCATTCTCACATCCTATACAATGTGTATTGAACGTGATGACTCAAGAACCTTAGACCGCTGCATCGGTGGGGGAACGAGGCAGATGGGACCAGTCTAAGAGCAAGCCTGCTCTTAACTCTTGCACTTAACACTCGTAGGGTGTAGCCGCACTGCAAGGGTTAACAACAATTTTACATGGAGTTTTGCTTTAAGGGGTGACGGAGTTCTGTGCCTGTATCCCAGTTGTGCTCCTGCGTTGTCCCCTGATCACACAGGCTTCTAAAACAGGCAACAAGTGGCCAGTGAAACATACATTACTAACACATGGACCACTGTGTTAGTAATGTCACAGCCACAAGGAATATATGAAGACGTCACTGGAGTACATGCATGTAGAATGGATGTAGGTGCAAATTGAATGCAGTGGATCAATAGGAATGAGATGTGACAAAGGATGAAAAAAAGATAAAAAACAATAATTACATTTAAAACAAAAAGGACATTTGTTAGTGATGCATAGTACTTTAGCAAGCGAAATGTCATTCAGTTAGGGTTGACATCTACTTTAATAATGTGCCCTTAAGACTCTATATAATGTGAGAAGTCCATTAAAAATAATGGAGGTAATACTAAGTGAATCATAACTGTTACTAAATACTGAGTAATCATTAATTACTATTGAACAGTAATGAATATTAATTATTGGTGCAATGGTAAGTGGAGGTCAGGAGTGAAGGGTAGCTGCTTTAGTGCTCTCTCTTGCAGCAGAACTTTCTGTAACTAGTTTGGTGGCTAATTAACAATACAGGCATTGTGAAGACACAGATTTACATGCTGAAAATTAATTTGTTCTTTTTATATTGTTCTTCGGTTATCCTGCAGTTTTCTATCACCGAGAACTGTCCAAGGTTTGGCTGGGAAGGGGGAAAATCATAATTGAACAGTGGTAAGTGCCTGCAAATTTAAAGCAACACTAAACTAAACATTAAAGGAGAACTATGAGGTGGGTGATTTCCACTCATCCTCATAGTTGGAGACGACCTGTGACAAAGAAGCTGTCACAGGTCGATTCTATCGATCGGGAAGTGAGCAGAAACATGCAACTGATTTGCTCACTTCCTGATTGTCTCCCTGCAGTGAGCAGTGCCTATCAGTCACCGCTCCCCGCAGGATTCCACTCTGAGCGCTGGAGGATTGGAGAGGGGAGGGCACAGCTGGCTCTGCCTCTAGATATGTAGAGCCCGCTGTCACTCACACAGCTAGATGGATCACAACAGTATTGTCGGGATACATCCCGGCTGCGGTGCTCTCAGTATATTGCCCACGATATACTGATCTTTGGGTCATGGAAGGAGGTTAGAATATGTCCTCCCGTGACCCTAAAGAGAACTATGGGGAAAAACACTTACCCCATAGTTTTATTTTAAGTCATAAAAATGCATTCCAGTACCATAATTATTACCAAAAATGTATCTTATTTGTTTATTACTCGGCTGTAGATCCTCAAATCATCTCTGAATTGGTGCTGACACTGTCCTTCCTGCTGGAGGGCGGCTACTTTTGTTCCCCATGGTCCCTGTGTATGTTGTAAAGTAGTCACCACTCCAAGCTCACTCCTGTGATGGGCTACAATCTCACGTTTACTTTATTTATATTGAGATTGTAGTCCATCACGGGAGTGAGCTTGAAGCGGTGACTTCTTTATAACACACAGGGACCATGGACCTCCAGAAAGAATGAAAAGTCAGCACCACTTCAGAGATGATTTGAGTATTTACAGCCGAGTGATACACAAATAACATACATTTTTGTTAATAGTTCAGGTACTTGAATGCATTTTTAAGATTTAACTGCTGAGTTCAGTGTCACTTTCATTGAATGTTATGTGCATGGGTTCGCCCACAAATAATCTGCATGCTGAACTGACAGTTTAAAGGGAATAAATATTTTACTGTCGAGATCCACCCAGCTGCGTGAGTGACAGCTGGCTCTGCCTATCTAGAGGCAGAGCCAGCTGTACCCGACCCCTCTTCCATCCGTTCTGCCAGTCAGCACTAGTGGATCTGAGAGGGTAGGGGGGGAATCCCTGCAGGCAGCTGTGACTGACAGTCACGGCTCTCTGCAGGGAGATGATCGAGAAGTGAGTGAGCGACGGTATGTGTTCACTCACTTCCCGATCTATTGAGCCGACATGTGACAGTTTCATTGTCACACGTCAGCTCGAACTATGAGGATGAGTGAAAATCACTCACCTCATAGTTCTCCTTTAAGTAGAAAGGGCACTGTAGCCTGTAGGTACCACACCGACGACTGCATTTCATGGATGGGCCTGTAAAATGCAGTCGTCGATGGGAAGTATTACTGCATATACTGTATATAATCTGTGTTGTAAATGGGCCCCTTGGTGACCACATGATGAAATAAGTAAGGAGAAGTAATAATCTTCATTGAGATGCAACAGAGAGATCACTGACAAAGCTGTCACATTTTGCAGAATGTTGTAGCCCTTTTTCTTACCATTTATGCTGAGTAAATACAAAAGTAAATTATAATCACCTTAACTAAACATTTCTTTAATTATTTTCAAAGATAAAAATCTACAAGCGGAAAGTTTGGTGTGCCTAATATACTTTGTCTGGGATGAGAGAGGGAGGTTAATCCTTGTAAATGAGCTGGCACTCCAGCGTTTTATTTTGAAAGGTAGATTATGGAAGTGTTTTCCAGTTTGCAAGCGACCCAGATCAACAACTGCATGCTGCAGAATGAATGAGCAAATATTGAATTGCTCACCGCAGAATCAGGTAAGCACCCAAAGCTGTGGTGATTTGGAAGGCAGGTATACTGCCTACATTTTATATGCTACAATTTTGTAGTTCTTGTTGTGGTTTGGGGGAAAGGAAAATCTGTACTGGTAAGATCCATAGGCTGCCATTGTTGACATCTCCTTGAAATGCCAGGTTGCCAGAGTGTTATGTTGGTCTAAGGGCTTCAGCACTTGCTGAGCCATTAACATGGAACAAACAAAACAGTTGTGGGTAGCTGGACCAATGGCCCCCCAGGTGTGATCTCTCCCCCTACAACATCAGTTACAAAAACAAAGAGAGGAAATACCGGGGTTTGTGAGAGATATGACACTGAGGCTTGAAGTTTGATAACATTTATTTTTATTTAAATAACATATAAGTTACAAAAATACTCAAAAAATTAAATAAAAAGTAGAAGCAACAACAGTTGAAAAAACAGAGTTTAAGCTAGAAGCATGAACCCATTAAACATGTTCAAACATAGTGGTTGAAATAAATATTATCAGTCCAATCCCTACGCGTTTCACCATTTGGCTTCTTCAGGGGATTGTAACCTACCCACCCAATTTGGAGTGGCTCAATGGAGATCGAGTTCTCTCTGTGGAGACTGGGTGGAGGAAGGATCCTCCAAGGAGAAACATAATAACATTGTTTCATTAAAGCAATGAAGAGGATACATACTTACATTATCTGCAGCACATGTTGCTCAACACTTTTCCATTGTAAAAAAAGTGTTCTCTTCAAGCCTTTTGGGAAAATGACACGTTATGCAACTTTGGCCCCAAGTACTAATATAGCTCTTGGACTTTTCATTCTCTGCCGCTCCCTACTTTTTGGATGGCAAATTGTGATGTACTCTGATGCCAGAAATGCATATTTACTAAAACTTAAAACTTCAGCATGAAAGTAGCACCTTCAGTTAAAATTATTTATGACACAAAAAAAGTGTTATACTGATCTGACTTAATGAATTAACTGTGGGCTTTAAAAGTTGTGAAAACTGCAACTGTTGCCGACAAACATGGAAATGTAATGAAATAACTTCTATAGTTCCTTCAGGAAAGAATCAGTTATAAAAGCAAACAAATATTAACTCTAACTGCTCTAGAGATCTGTATTATAAAAAGTCAGGGTTGTTGTCCTCTGTCACTGTGGATTCAGCCTATTTGTCCTGATGATCTTTGTCACCAAGACAGAACGTGATGGGAATTGCAAAGGTTTAGTCACTGGAATAGAGAGGAAATCTACCCAATAGGAAACCTGCTCTGGTGACAGCTCTCTTAGAATTTGCGGTCACTTTCCATACATTTTTACATATTTTCTGTTGTGACTCTAGGACAGGAAGTGCAGCGATATCTTCCCTACGGGGAACCTGCGGATGGCACTGTAGTCCCTTCATTTAAGAGGCGCAGTTCCAGTACTCACCAGTATGTGCCCTCCAACAGCCAGCAGAGCCTAACCTGAATTTGGCTGCTGGGAGGCTATGTAGCTCCACCTCACACTTCTTGCGTCAGCATTTTGCCGGCATGTGTGCATTCCCTGGACCTGTGTTTGAAAATGTGGTTTTTCTGTACTGATCCTGACCCTATTTCTCTCCAGGGTTCTACCAACTACCCTACCCTGCTCTGTCTGGCCCTTCTGATTTCTCTTCCTTTCCATTTCTCCTTTTTGTACATATTTAGGGGTCCGTTGATTAAACTGAGATAATCTGCGATCATCATGGCTTATCTCCTCTGTGCAGCAGTTTATGTAGATGAGGATGCGGAGATGGCATTCTTCACTTCTCATCACAGCACAGTGAGAAGTGGCCAGTCAATTAAATACCAACAGCCAGTGTAATATGGTCCGGTTAAAGCAACTATCTGGCCATTTTTGCAAAATATCTCCTTCTTTGCTGTGCTAGCCCAGAGTAGGCAATTGCAGGGATGGGGGAGAAAAAGAAGTCCAATGTCAAGAGAAAGTAGAAGACTTACCAGGCCAGACCCAGTAAAAGCACTGTCATAATACTCTAGAACAGGTTACTACATCTAAAG
>NW_017306536.1:1199626-1209658 GCF_000935625.1 Nanorana parkeri
GTTGTGGACCTTTACCCCCAGAAAAAAATTATATTTACATTTTATAATCAGTGAACAGCAAGGTTCATCCATAGAAATGCTGTATACACCATTACCATAGCCACAAATACACTAACATAAAACTCTCACATGTGTCATAGACATACTGTATCTTGATATACAAACAAATCTTCAGTATGTCTTTATTAACTTTTATTTTGATTACTAAGTGGTATTTTTTCACCTTCTTAATTTAACTTTTAAGTAGCTGATCCCATGATCTCATGACTTCACCAGCACAAATCTCTTTTCAGCTAAGTTCTATGTACATTGTGGATGTCCATGTTATAAAGGATTCATGTCTCTTCTTGTGTGGAGAACATTGACTCCCCCTTTCCTCAATTACTTGTCAAGATTGGCTCCCCCTTTCCTCAAGTACTTGTCAAAATGCCCTTTTTTTTCCGCCCTCACCCTGCAGCGCCGTAAGGCGGCCGCCTGACTTGCCTTGCGGTAGCGCCGGGCCTGGACAGATCTGCTTGCAGTCTTCATTGTTATCCCATGTGACAGGATGACAACAGGAGCACAACTAGTAATCAGGGACAGAGTGTTGTCAACTTATAACAAGTTCCTGAACAAGGACCTTTATAGCAGGATCACCAGGTATAATTTTAATAAAAGACTGCAGATTTACAAATATTATTCACAGTAACATGTTAAAGCTTATATAAGATTTTGGTGATTGGGTTTACATATACTTTATTAATGAGTTAGAATAAATTGCCTTGTTTGTTTGTATGTTTTTTTTGAATTTTTATGTTCTTTGCTTTAATGTTTATACCTTTTACGGGTAATACTCCAAGGATTAACAAGGAGGAAGACTTGAAATACCGCTGTGATCAAGAGACCCATTTATCCTGCTGAAGGCAGTTGAAGACTGCTGGGGAACCATGTCACAACATCACAAGTGGGCAGTGTTAGGACTAACCCCTTTGACAGCTAGAGTCTCCTGTCAGCTACATGCTGCTGGGCTCGACTGCCATTGGAACCCATTGATGTAAACTGGAGCTCTACTAATAGACCAAGCGCTGTTTGGATTGTGGACACCCATGGGATAGTAAGGAGGTTACATTCCTCTAGAGCCTAACTTGGTTAAGATACCAGTGCTATGTCTTTCATCTCCAATTCAACAGAACTTCACTAGCATTATCCTACAGGGATTCCTGATACATCTTTTACACACTGTTAACCCATAGGCTTGTTTTTAACATTTTACTTTTCTATTACGTTTCTACTTTAACATTTGTTCCTCCCTTTCAGTGAACGGTATATTGCTAAAATGTTGTCTTTCTGATTTACTCTGTATTCATTACCTGTGTCATTATTATCTTTTGGCTTGGTTCTCTTTTTACTGAATAAATGATATGATATATTTTATTAGTGTTGGAACAGTAGTTATACGGTACTATTTCACTTTCTTATTAGAAAATCCAGAATGTTTTACAAAGAAAGGCTCACAGAAACTCCTCGTGTTAAATATTTATTTGCAGAATAAAGATTTATATAGATTACATGGAAAAAAAACCAGAATTTTTATCAATCAAAAGTCATTATAGTTTATACATGAAACTGAATTCCAATCAGAAATAAAACAAATCACCATTAAAGCAGTTATGTATTTAAAGAAGAACTCCTTTTTTTTAAAAAGAATTGCCTTTGTATTTGGGATACCCCTGCACTGTAAGAGTTAGGCGTTCATTTTGGTTTAGGGGCCGAAATAAAGAAGATACATTCACCTGATCCTTCCCCACTTCTCCCCTCTTCTCTGGCTGGGGAATGTCCCTTGGCATCCTCATGTCCTGTACAAGTCAATAGACTTGTATTAGATGTCATGTGATGACATCAGTGGTACTTAATCCACTGGAACCTGGGGGAGTAAAGGCTGCGGGGACTGATATAGCAGCCAGGCTGGACCAAAGATCAGGTGAGGATATATTTTTTATTTTAGACCCTAGACCAAAATGAGCACTTAACCCTTTTCAGTACAGGGGTAGCCCCACTGCAAGGTTAATTTTTTTTAAATGCACAGAGTTCTTTAAAAAAAAAGAAATTAAATGTATACCTTAAATTCAACCAGTGTACATAACAATATCTGACTTAATTTTAGCTTCTTATAATCTCCTGTACAGAAGAAGCTAGACAGGAAGTGGGAGGGGCAGCACTTGGGGCTAATCAGGTGTCCAGAATGCACCTGTGATGACAAGAGTAATTCTGACAGGGTAAAAGAGCAGAGAGATGACCTCATCAGTCGGTTGCTGCTTTTTCACTGTCCAATCACAGGCTGGAGGCAGAGACTGATTAAGGCAGAATGGGGCCCTAGGCAAGGCAACCCCATCTCTTTGATTGACATTAATTAGTATTGCAGTAGGCCCATCTACATTGAATGGACTGGCATGGCCTGTACTATAAACTACCAACTGCCTACAAGTATGTCCTCCCTTGTGAAGTGATAGGCATGTGCACAGCTTTTACTAATTGTGTGTTTCCACTTGTTTAGTGCAGAGGCATTAACATTACGCTGGAATATTGCCTAGGTTGCTAAGTGGATAACCCATATGTGGGTTGGGTGCAGGAAAGTGACCAAGCTGTGCTGTTTAAGTACAATAAAAAAAATTCAGGTCACCTGGCTGGTTGAACTGTCTAGCAGGACTTTGTAAATCCCAAGATTGGGTGGACAGATATACAGATCTGTGTATTTCAATATATAGTGATGAGGGAGGCTCCCTCTTGCAGCTCTCGTCAGAGCACTACAATTAATGGATACTCCACTAGGGAAGTCAGAAATGGAAAAATAATTGGGGGTCATAGTAGACCACAGATTGAATAATAGCTTGCAATGCCAGGCTGTGGCAAATAAAGCGAGCAGAGTACTGTCTTGTATTAAAAAAGGAATGTACTGTAGACACAAAGCAATAATTTTGCCACTTTATAGATTGCTGGTTGGGCCTCATCTTGAATATGTGGGCCAGTTTTGGCCACCAATCCACAGAAAAGATGTCCCGAAGCTGAAGAGAGTCCAGAGAAGGGCAACAAAACTAATTAGGGGCTGGAGGACCTAAGCTATGAGACAAGGTTATTAAATCTAAACTTGTCCATGCTAGAAGTGAGGCGATTGAGAGGGGCATGGTTTAGTGGTGATGGCAACATCAGCAATACACTTTTTACAGTAAACTTCATAACAAGGGCTAGAGGCCACCACCTAAAATTGATGTAAAAAAGATTTAACCACAAGGGGCGTAAGGGATTTTTTTCAGTAAGAGCAGTTAAAGTCTGGAACTCGCTGCTGCAAGCAGTGGTATCAGCTGAGAGTATTGAATCATCCAAAAATCAATTAGATACCTTCATCAGAGACCATAACATACAGGGGGACAGGTACTCCTAAAAACTAGACCACACAGGGACTTGTGTACACACATGCACAATCACACACAGACACACAAAGGTTGAACTTGATGGGCCTGTGTCTTTATACAACCACAGATACTGAGATACTGTGTAACTATGAATGCACAGAACAGAGAGAGGCATCAGTGCCTGTAGATGATGAAGACCCGCTGGTGATGCTGAGGTGGTGCGAGTAGCTGGTTGCAGGACACTCTGGAACCAGATAATCAGAAGCAGGCCTGATGGCAGCAAAGAAGACGGAATCGGCGTCAGATGGACCGGGTCAGCAACTGGCAGGCAATGAGGTGCAGAAGCATAAGGCAGAGAAGTGGTCACAGGAAAGCGAACGCGGCTTTCTTGTGACCTCGTCTCTGCCTTATGCTTCTGCATAACCACCTGGAACCATGCAGACAATCAAAGCCAAATCTAAATGCAGAAGAATAGTCAAACAGGCAGGGGTCAGAAGGCAGGAGGCAGACAAGCAGGGATCAGAGACAAGCTGGGTCAAATCCAAGATCTCAGTAACAGGAATAACAAATACAGGATACAGCTAATGATCTTCCAGCAACTGGCAGTTGCTACTACCATGCAGAGAACTATGGGGTAACCTTTTTATCCCATAGTTCTCTTAAGGATCATGGGAGGACATATTCTAACATCCTCCCGTGACCCAAAGCTCAGTATATAGCGAGCAAATGGTCACTATATACCGAGAACGCCAAAGCCGAGACCGATCCCGACAATGCTGTCGAGATCCACCCGCCAAAGCCGAGACCGATCCCGACAATGCTGTCGAGATCCACCCAGCTGGATGATCGACAGTTGGCTCTGCCTATCTAGAGGCGGAGCCAGCTGTGCCTGCCCCGTCCATTTCTCCACTCAGCGCTGGAGGATTGGAGCGTGGGGGAATTCCTGCGGGGAGCAGTGACTCATAGGCAGATGATCGAAAAGTGAGCGAGTGACGGTATGCGTTCGCTCACTTCCCGATCTATAGAACTGACTTGTGACAGTTTCTTTGTCACAGGTCTGCTCGAACTATGAGGTTGAGTGAAAATCACTCACCTCATAGTTCTCCTTTAAATAGACCACCTGGTGCCAACAGGTGGAACAGGCATGTGCACGCCATGCCGAAGTATTGGAATGCGCACACACCTAATCAGTTTCTATGCGCATATCCGTGCGTAACAGCGCGAGCAGCGATCCATGCAGTACTTGTGCTATGGACGGCAGCCATACCTTCCTGATACTGTGTGCCTGGAGTTCAAATTTAAAGACAACCATCATAGAAAATCCAGTATTCTGAGAACTGCATTGGTTACGCGCATTGACCACAGACATCAGAATAAATATTTTCTGCAATACTGATCCTTTAAGGTATTAAATGTTTTGTGCTTATGCTTTCATGTTATTAAAATTTAGCCCTGAGAACTGATGTCATTTCAGTACTTTTCATTGTCTACTGCTCTTTATTGACTTGTTGTTGCATGAAATAAAAAATTGCATTATTTCCCTGAAAATGATCATCACATGAAAAAAACACTGACATCATAAAATATTTTTAATAATAGGGGTCTGTGTAGATGTTTTGTGCGTATGCTTTCTTGTTATGCAACTTTGGCACGGAGTGCTCTTGTCATTCCAGGTCTTTCATTCTCAGCTGCTCTATTTGTAGTTGTTAGTTTTGATAAGAAAGTCACTATAATCATTTTTTTTAAAATATAGACAATAAAGTGCGTTTCTTTCTGTAGGGTTTGAAAAGTCACTGGATCACAATTCAATGGGAAACCTCAGGCAAAATGTTAAGGACCAAGGTTGTAGATAAATTACACAAGAAGTAAAAGTGACCCTTAACTTTAAAGCAAGACTCCAGGCAGATATAAAATACAGCGCCTCTTGTAGTCTATGTACAGCAGAGCTTAGGCTGTGGTAGGAAGAAGCAGCACAAGCAATCAGTCAGGTGTGCTGCAGTGCAAGGAGCATGCTCATAGGTGAAAAGATGGAAAGAGCAGAGTGACAGAGAGATGAGCTCAAAACTATTCTTCTTCTCCTTTTACTATCCAGTCACAGTCTGGGGGACAAGACCTGTAAGTGTTATTGAACTGCAACCGAGAAGAATCAGGTCTTCTGCCCAGCCAGGCATGGCTGCGCTGTGTGGTAGAACTGTGTAAATCTCATAACTGGATGGATAGAAATATAAATCCTTTGGAAAGTAAAACAACTCTCATATATGTATTTTGTTACTGGATGTAGCTATCTGACTGAATATCAGCTTTAAAGTGTATATCCAACCAAAACTTTGTAAGTTTTATATAGAGTAGGGAATGACTGGAAGCCATGTTGTGTTCTATCTGGGGCTCCATTAGAGAGATGTCTCCTCAATTACTGTCTGGCCGCTTATAGTTTTACCAGACAGGAAGTCAGAGAAAATCTGCAAGAGTAATACAAATCTAGCAGGGGTTATAGCTTTCCCCTACTCTGTTAAACAATGACTTGAATTTCTTTCTGTGTTTCTGTTGGAGATTTACCCTCCCTTCCTGTCTGGTGAAACCATCACCACTGGGACAGTAATTGATGGGAAATATAACATAGTCTAGAGATAGCAATACAAAATCTAACAGAGGTTCTAATCCTTCTGTGACCTATACAAAACTACAGGACAAAGTTGTGGCTGGACATACACTTTAATTCCTAACCTAACTCTATATGTAACCATTGTCATAACACTTAACTTAGTGCTTGCACTTATTTCTATAACTTAGCACCCTACTTTACAAAACCCTAAACCATAATCCTAACCTTAATCCTATCACTCTAAGCATTGACCCCTATGCTAACCTTAACTTAATTCTTAGCCTAATGCTGATCCCTGGAATGCCATACTTACCTTATCTGGCACTGAAGCAGTCAACACCAAAAAACTCCCTAAACTCTAACTCTAACCCTATCACTCTAAGCACTGGCCCCAGCACTAACACTAATTTAATATGTAGCCTGATGCTGATTCCTTGAATCCCATACGTACCTTATCTGGCACTGAAGCAGTCAACACCAAAAACTCCCTAAACTCTAACTCTAACCCTATCACTCTAAGCACTGGCACCAGCACTAACCCTAATTTAATATGTAGCATGATGCTGATTCCTCGAATCCCATACTTACCTTATCTGGCACTGAAGCAGTCAACACCAAAAAACTCCCTAAACTCTAACTCTAACCCTATCACTCTAAGCACTGGCCTCAACACTAACCCTAATTTAATATGTGGCCTGATGCTGATTCCTCGAATCCCATACTTACCTTATCTGGAACTGAAGCAGTCAACACCAAAAACTCCCTAAACTCTAACTCTAACCGTATCACTCTAAGCACTGGCCCCAACACTAACCCTAACTTAATATGTAGCCTGATGCTGATACCTGGAATGCCATACCTACCTTATCTGACACTGAAGCAGTCAACACCAAAAACTCCCTGAGCCCTAAACCCTAACTCTAACCTTAACCTTATCACTCTATGCACTGATCCCAACACTAACCCTAACCTAACTCTTAAAGTAATATTAAACCCTCAATCTTTTTTTTTCCAATAATGAATCGAGCTTAAGCAAATATATATTGCCCTGCAAAGAATTTCTTTAAATTTTTGCTCAACACCCACAATCATCATGTTTCCAAACAGCTTGCTCCAACCATTTCAGCTCAGCTTCCTTGAATTTTCTGTCCAGTACAAGATCACAAGCCTCCAGCAGCTGTCCATCTACTAGCTTGAAGACGGAAGAAGGGAGAAGGTGCGGCAAGCAGGGGGCAGGGGTGTGACTTGGCTTGCTGAGTCTGTGTTTGTGGAGATGGCTCCACAAGGATGGCTCCATAGGAGCCTGCAAGGGAAATGAGTCTCCCTAAAACAGGATATCAGGGCCAGTGCTCAGGGGACCAGCTGATTCTGCAGGAAACTAAAACTTTTACATATTAAGAAGTGGCATCTATTATAAGTGATTTCATTGATTTCATCAGCATTTGAAATACCTTAAAATATTTTAAGTTAATGCTGACCCCTGGAATGCCATACTTAGCTTATCCGGCACTGAAGCAGTCAACAGCAAAAACTAACATTGATATTAGTTCCCACGGAGCTAAGCTATTGGTGCCATGATCTGAGGCTTAAGAGCACTTTCTCCCAACACCACATATTTTCTAGATTTACAGGCAGGAGCACAGGCACATTAATTAGCAGCAGGCTCCCAATGCATCACTAGTTAATGGACTTGTCATTCTAGGAGAGATCCGGGAAAATGTGCGAGTATGAGTTCCTAAAGGACTAGAGATGGGTGACTACATTAGGTTTCCCAAAGGAGCATTAATGCAGAATTTATTTTCTGTATTTCATTTTACCTGCCATAAAATAATTGTGATTATTTTAATTGTTTTCATTTGATCTGGGAGAATCTTTATTGCCTGTAGGCCACTAACTGGTTCCAGTGACTAAATCTTTGGATTAAAAAAAACAGACGAGTAAGCCGATGACTATGCCTTGCAATTAAAGAGAATGGAAAGCATAAATATTTCCTCCTGTCCGCGTATTGTGCATTAAATCATAACACTACTAGAGAGAGACTAGTCATTAACTCCAAGATATGAGAAATAATTTTAAAAGTTTTATTCTACAAACTTTGCTCCTGCTAATAACCAATATTCACACGTCAGAACAGAAGAAGATTCAATTTGTAGAGTGCTAGAAAAAGTTAATTTCATGTGACTTTTTAAATTATTCTTCAGTTTCGTTAATTGAAGAACATTTTTTTCTCCAGGTCAGTTACATAGAACGTAAGAACTTTAGAAAACTCTATTACGGGCTCTTAATCATTCCTTATTTGTGGAAGCTGATACGTACATTCAAGTTACTTCCTCCACCCTGAGCAATACATGAATGGGGTTGCCAATCATACTCACATGATCAGTCCAAGTATTTTAGTATGAGAAAAAACAGGAGGGGAAAGTAGTAAGCCAACCACTAAGCAGGTGATGGCATTTCTGGCCATGTAAAGTACACATACATTAGGAAGGAAATCTAATTTGATTTTTGGCAAGTTGTAAAAAAATCATAAGGAAAAGAGCAAAGAGAACGCTACAACCTAACACAAAAGCCGGTGATTATGTAACCATCAATAGTTCTAAGTAAATGCTACAGTCCAATAATAAAAAGAATGGCACTCACTTGAAGTGAAGATGGTGGGTGTCCTGCTGAGTTTACGGTTAACAATGTTTTCATGAAGACTGGAGGTGGTCCTGTTTTGTGACATTCAAAGCAAATCTTGCTAATGGCGAGCACATTAGATATGGGTATGGTATGGGTGATTCCTTAATTATCATGAAGGAATGTGACTATGGTGCTGTCAGGATAAAGTCAGTGTATGATGGCAACTAATACGATTTGGATACTTTTGGAGAGATGAGGATGTTAAAGCTGGCCGGCTAAACGTGTTGGGACAATGTAAAGGCAGAGCTCGCAGGCTTATGGGGGCAGTGAGACGGTGGGACACGGTGGTCAGATGTGTTAGAGCAATGTTGGCAGCAGGATGAGCTGATCCAGATGAGCCTGGGCGGCTCTTTGTGTGGAGTCGTGCACTGTGGGAGAGCACCCATCCTCATCAAGTGGGAATCCCGGTAAGGAGTGCGGTATGGTTCCTGTTTCTGTGGGAGACAGTGCCGCGGCAAGGGGATAAGATAACCAGGGGATATGCACGAAGGGCAAGGGAGAGAGAATAATATCCATGCAAGGGATAGTGAGGATCCTGTAATAGAGCTACGCGTTTTGAGGCAGGACACCTCTTTCTCAACCCGAAGGACTAGAATGAAAACTTGCGGGAGAAGATATTATTTTTGAAAATTACAGGTGGGTGGCGATAAAGATCGGGCCACACATTGGTAGTGTGCTTGACAAATCTTCAATTTGTATAATAAATCATAGCTTGCTCCAGGATGAAATAGAAAGGTAACAATTACATTGAATTAACTATAATGGTTTAGCACTCTGCAAAAGTGTAGCAAGTCCCCCAAAATCCTAGGTGCCCTAATTAGCATCATTTTGTAAAAAAAATGATGCCATTCTATTCTTTCTATTGGTCCATCACTAAGATGGTAGGCCTCAATGGCCAATATGAAGGTGCACTGTCTGGAAAAGGTTAGCCATTAGGGGCTTATATCGACAGTATACATTTGATATCAGTTTAAGATGTTTCTGAAGTCATTCAAAATTCATTAAAAGGTGTATTACACTGCAGATTACATCTTTCTGACCTGCATTAAGTTGGTTTTTCACTCCCATAGACTTCTCTTTGAAACAAAGAAAAGCCTGTCGACACTGTCCCTCAGGACGTTTTAAAGCTGACTAATTAGAACTGGTTCATTGGGGCACCTGGGGTTTCAGAAGATCTGTGTAGCACTTTTACAGAGTGCGGAAGGTAAGTGCCTTGCCTTGCAGATGTCCTGAGATGCCCTTACAATGAACTCACTGCAGCCTTGTGCTAGTCAAAGGAGGCCTGGACTGGCAGGCAGGGGTGCGTTCCCTCCCCCCCCCCCCCAACCGTACCAAAATTCTGCATTAACCTCCTGACCC
>NW_017306536.1:1209776-1216868 GCF_000935625.1 Nanorana parkeri
TTAGACTGATGGCCCTGAGTGGAGAATCTCCCCCCACTCCGAACTTAATTTTACCAGGAGCGGCTGTCAGTGACACCGGATGGGCAATATATAACTATTTACGCCTTTTCCAATTTGTGGTTAAATCAACTGGCAGAGGGAACTTCCTTTGTGGCTTAGAGATGTTATGCAACTGGATGCAAATTAATGTCTAAATGAAACTTTAGTGATTGGGTTACATATACTTTCAAGGTAAATTAAGTGGATTCTCTGATATTAGGAGAAAGGTAACATGTCCTTAATAGCATTAGTAGTTCATCAGCTGATGTTTAATGGGAGAAAACATTTTCTCTGCATAAATTATAAATAGTTCAATCACGATACATATTCTAGTTTCACCAATAAGACTCTTTCTTGAGTTTAGCATGGTCCAGCTGGTAGTGTTTTTAGTTTTATTTAATAATTTTAAATTAAATTAGACCAATTCACAAGTGTGCAGTGTTATGGCAACTCACTTAGATGGCTATTAACCCACGATAATGACTTTCTGAATTTATTAACGAGACCCCAGTGAATCCAAGCTACATTGCTTCTCTGCAGACCATGAATTCTGAGGCCTAGATTCTCAAAAATCAAAGACGTGGTGATAAAAATCGTTCACATTATTAAAGTTACTTTTTTTTTCAGTTATCAAAGAATTAAAGAAACAGTTTAACAAGTTGAGAATATGTGTTAATTACTCAATTTCTAGGGTGTATAATTAAACAATGTTTGATGTAAGAAACTGTAGATGTATGAAAATGTAGGTTACTGTGTGCAGGACTTTCATCATATCTGTGTCTCCAAAATAACATTTCCGGAATGTTCTTTTGCCTTAAAGGACTTGATAGGTCGTATGAAAATGAAGGAAGAACAGCTCTTTAAAACTCTTTGCAACCAATTAAGGTTACTTTTTGTTCTGTATTAGGAATATAAGACACAAGCTACCATTGGTCGCACTGGACATGCTTTGCTTTAGTTTTCTTGAAAGCTACTTTGAAGGCTGCTCACAGACTTAAAAAAAAAAAAAAAGAGTATAAAATTGTTTCACAAGGTAATAAATGCTGAAGGGGTAGGATGGGAGTAGGGCGGTTGGGGGTTTAAGTTTTGCATGGAGATAGACTTTAAAGTGAAAAAATACAGAAAATCCATTGCCTGGCATGTCAAAAAATAAAAAAGCAGCACTCACTGCAGTACGAACCTTTTCATTGGTATTGCCTCCTGAGGAGGGATCACTGTAAGGTCCAACGCTGCTCAATTTTCAGAATGCTTCTTAATTGAAATGGGGAAGAGTTAGAGCCTCTGTCATATTTTTATATTTGACCGATTTAGGGAGATTTCCCTTCACTTCTTGCTACTGTGACACCAGAACAAAAACTGGATAATTTGTATCGTACAGACAATAGTACAATAACCATCCAGTTTACTAAAAAAGTTTTTTCAATGACTCTAGCCCCATTAAAGAGACTTTCTATAATTTCTCCTTTCCCTGTCACTAAGCCCCCGGGGGGAGCAGGGGCAGAGAAGGAAGCATGAAAACCAGGGACATTGCTAGGGTTTTAACAGATATGGGGAACGCCAGAGTACAAATACAAATGGAAATATAGAGTGTATTAGCAGTTTAAAATAGACCTAAGTACACTCTGTCTCCTACATGACATGCCTCATGGGCCCACCCCATCCACTCAATCTATCTCACGCTGGGAACATCTTTGCATTCTGGCCTCTAAAAAAGCTATACTCTCTAATTGGATAATGCCAAAGGTCCCTACCACGGACGACCTAAAATCCATTCTCCATAGGCTTATGCTTCTAGACAAGACAGATACACGCAACGAAGAGAGGCGTATAGAGCGCTTTTTCTCCACATGGTCTTCCTTCCTTACCGAATCCCTCCCCCCCAATCAACTCCAAGCTATCATGCAGTGCTTCCAAAACTCCAAATGGTACCTTACGGCCAAGCTCTCCAAATCCCTGGGGAAATTGGACGTACTCTAGATCTGACAAAGCGGATCTCACCTGAACTTCCTTAAGAGGACTTATCCCTTAGATGACCACTTACTGACACTCCCAATACTACCTTCTAAACGCTCCGACTCTGACCCCTTGACGAGTGACATGTCCCAGGTATTATTATTCAGGGAGGTTTCCGAACACAGATGTTGTTGTTAAAAGATGTAATAGCAGTATAGTTTACATTCACTACTCACCCCCAGTGCAGCCCAAACGTGCCTTTTTCTTCGTTTCTCTCTTATTTTTCTTGCTCCTTGTTTTTAGGATGTTAAGTGTTACGTAATAAGCTTCAGTTTGTAGTTCATTGTGTAACTCTGGATTTATGATTCTGTTGGAGATGGCTGTCTTATATAATGCCCATTGACTAATTCATGTGTATACACTCGCTCTTGGGACAGTTTGAGACACACATACCTCTGGTGTTACGATGTCATTTCTTTTGTAACCCTTTAGTCTACCCAATTTTGTCATGCTTCCTTTTGAAATACCAATAAAAATTACATGCATAAAAAAAAAAAAAGACCTAAGGTCTTATTTACATTAGGGAAATCTTACCCCCTTGCTACTGTCTACATAAGATGCACTTTAAAGGGAGGTGGAATGTTGATGTTTTTGAATGCCAACAACATCCTGCATTCCGTAGTCAACACATCTTATTTGATAGTCAGATATTCCCAACGGTATAATGCAATTAAGTGCACCCCCCTCTATACCCCAAGAACCAGATCCTGCTGACCACTCATTCACAGCCAGTAGTGTAAATGAAGCATAGTGGCACCTCACAGAGGTCACAACTAAAGTATTCAAGCAGAAGAGGTGATCAGCATGCACAGGGAAAGATTACAACAATAGATCAATATGGCTGTCATTGCCCTGACACCTGGAGCACCAAACATGAAACCAAGAGCATGTGCTGTGTGTGTCAGAGTCTAGCAACTCTAAAAAAAGAGGCCTAGGCCTTAGCATGTCCCCACACAGAAGAGAAATCAATTCTTAGTAACAAGACGAGGTCCAGTCTTACCGCTACAGAAAACAGGAAACTTTTTATCTAACTGCCTCAGAGGAACTTCTCATCCACCCAGCAACTAGTGTCCTTTCTCTAGATTGAAAGACTTTCTCTAGTCACAGAACAGGAAAGAAGCCACCATGGACTGTCATAAACCTGAATAGTTTGTTAGCAGTTTTAAAAAAGATACACTGGTTTCAATCTTTTCCATTGTTAATAAATTGTATACATTGTTTTAAGAAGAGATCAGTATTTGCACTTTCCCCTTCTCCTGAATGTGTTTTTATAGGGAAGGCCAGTGGACAGGTTTGTATGATGTCTCTTTGATCAACATCGATTTAGGCTAGGTCCACACCAGGGCTACTCCTGACCGCACAGCAAACGTGCACAAAACCGTGTGGATTGCTGGGCGGTCACGGAGTCACCCACCCCAGCTGATCATGCTGGAGGTGCCATTATTTTCTAATAAAGCTGCGCGTCGTTTGCTGCAAAAAAAAGGTACTTGTACCTTTTTGTTAGCGATTGCCGCGCGAATGTAACCCCATTGAACCTAGCGTTAGGCTTGTTGTGGATTGAGTAAGATGTTGGCTGTTATGAGGATTACCGGATAAGCGATACTGCTGGTAAATTTGGTAGAAGTGGTTACACGAGGATCTTTTTAAGAATGAGCACTTTAACTGACAAAGTAGAACTGAAGCCAAAACTTTTTTTTTAGTTTTGGGTAGAGTAAGGGAGGATTATGACCCACCGTGCGGGAAGGCTGGGAAGCCCAATGTTTCCTCGCCGCACTGCTGGAAAGAGGGAATCTCCCGGTATCGGGATAAGTATCAGAGCATTTGGCCGAGTATGAGTATTTATAGTATATATAGGTGTACCCATATATATATATACAGTATATATATATTATATATATATATACTGTACCCATATATATATACTGTATATACCTGTATATAAAATAAAGTTCACTAGAACAAAAAGAGAGGGTAACTCTCCCTAATGGGGACACAGACAGCAATAAAAACCTGTCAGGTGTTCTACTCCCTTTCAACTGTATCCAAAAATAAAAAAACAGTTTTGGCTTCAGTTACACTTACCCAGCTGATAATTACTCATATGTGTACCATCATTTGATACCATTCTGCATATTTTTGTGGAAGACCTTTTTTTGTTTCAACATCTAATACATTTTAAATCAATAATGATCTTGTTAGGATTGTTTTGCCAATTTGTTTTTAGTTGGCTGTGGCACTATTAGGCCCCTTTCACACAGGCACCTTCATAAAGCCATCCACAACTCTGCCCCCGGATATATCTCAGACCTTGTCTCAAAGTATCACCCTAAACATCCCCTCCGCTCATCCATTGACCTCCTGCTTTCCAGCTCCCTTGTCCACTCCTCCCATACTCGCCTCCAGGACTTCTCTAGAGTCTCTCCCATCCTCTGGAACTCCTTACCCCAACCTGTCCGTCTATCTCCCACCTTGACTGCCTTTAGGCGTTCCCTAAAGACTCATCTCTTCAGGGAAGCCTATCCCACCTCAACCTAACCACTGAACCTTCACTTTCTCACATAATTCATTCCCACAGCTACCACAGCTACCTCATGTATCATTTCCCCCTCCTCTTTTAGATCGTAAGCCCTCAGGGGCAGGGCCCTCCTTACCATCTTGTCTTGAATTGTATTGTAACTGTAATGTCTTCCTTATATTGTAAAGCGCTGCGCAAACTGTTGGTGCTATATAAATACTATGTAATAATAATAATAATAATTCCGATCAGCAGGGGATCCATGCCGGGATTCCCTGCTGATCAGAGCAGTTTGGAACCGATGTCATTACTGTGACATTCGTGTCCGTCCAGTTTTTTCCTCCATTTTGTGATGGAGGACAAAAAAAACTGGATTTACCAGATCCATGTTGGCCTATGGTGAGTTGGATGTAAACAGATATGTGTCTGCTTATATCAGATTACCCCCGATCCATCATCCCGAACTCTGTCCCTTTTAGTTTTCCAGACCAGGCCGGAGTTGCAGTAGTCAGATGCAAACAGATACACGTCCATTTAGATCTGGCTGCTCACAGACTAACATTGGGCTTCCGATCAGATCCGTCTGAAAAACTGACAGGCTGACCGGATCAGAATGTCCATGTGAAAAGGCTCTTAGTAGAGAATATTCATCATTGCTATTTGTAATTTCAGCCAGGTATTTAAAGCAAACATTTATACAACTAGGATGCAATAGAAATAAATAAACATGTACTGCAAAGAACAATAATGGTGTGTAAAATGTATGTAGCGACCAATTAAATATAATCCCTACCCTGAGCTGACTGGTGTAAACAAAGGTTTCATAACTTGCTATGGCTTACCATAATGTGCACAACTGCACTGCTCTTTTTCCACCTTATTAAATAAGCATGCTTCCTGTACTGATCTGGGTTGGGAATAAAACACATCAATGTATGTTAGGGGAGGGATGTGACATATTTAAATCGCCGAGACCTGCAGAGTAAACTTTGTCAGACTTTCCTATTTCTCGTATGCACAGGACCATCAATCATATGCCACTTGTTAACCCAACCTTTCATTTGCCTGCCAGCTCTATCTTCACTTGCAGCCGGAACTCGATTCCCTGCAGGATTTCCCTCATTATACATCCCCCTTCCCTCCATCCGATTTCTTTCGCTGCCCAGCTCTCATCTTCATAATTTTTCATTTGCTCTATAGACTCTACCTGGAATTCACAAGGTTCCGTGCCATTGGGGGCTCCTCTAATTGTCCATTATAAAGAGGATGCTAATGAAAATGCACAGAGACTGCATTTAAAGCGCAATTGCATTTTTTTCATCCTTGTCACATATACTGTATGCTGTGAATTCTTTATTTTCTTGATTATATTTAATTACAGTTATTTTTTTTCTTCTATGCTTTTTTTGCTTTGATGTGTCGCAACCTCGCCCACGTTAATTTTGCTGGATGGTACGTGTGGTCTTTGCACACAAGGTACACACTGTTTGGCAGCTCATAAGATGGCATGGCCGGTGGCAGGGGTGGCTAGATGCTAGGTTAAGCAATGACTGGAGTTCTGTAGGTCCAATCTGACAGTGCAGCTGCTTCTGGATTCAAGTAATGTAGCTGAATAAAGGCTGGGAAGTGGCACAAGTACACTTTAAAATCCCATTACCCAGGAATTAGTGTTATATTTTTATTTGAATGACCTCCCTCCTTTTTCAAGTCTGGTTCATTATGGCACTGAATCAAATTAACATCATAGGAAATATTTAATATCACATAATTAGAAATACTAAGGATAGCAGCAGTGTGAAAGCAATTAGCTGTATATTTCCCAATAGGAAAAAAAAAATTGTACATGCACATTAGGTAAAAAATATTTGAACACTACATGTGTAAAACAAGGCTATTCCCATGAAGAAATAGATACTACATTCAAAGCATTCCTATTATTGGGTTTCATAATACGAGCCATTAACAAGCAGGGTTTATTTCTACTTTATATTTCCACGAACAGTGGGCAAAAAATGAGCTTAAAGGCCAAGTCCACCTAGAGCTGATCATGAATGCAAACAAGTAGGTTATTGGGTCAATCCAACCAAAATAATGTTTACCTTTTTTTGGTAGATGACAATTATATTTCTTGAGGAATCTATTGGTCAGATATCTTGAATTTCTGTGACTGTATACCTGCCGTAGTCATTATGAGAGGCGCCCACTCTCAATGCTGGATTTGTATTCATTTAATGTTGTGGAAAATCGCTTTGCGTCTTTTGACTAAGATCAAGTGTAGTATCTGTTTTTATCAGTTTAACTACCTCCCAGCCGGCCGTTGTGTATACTTGGATGTAACTGGGCGTGTATACACGTCCAGTTACATCCGCCCGCTCGCGCGCCAGTGGCAAATGCCCGTCATTTGAAAACAGGCAGCGATGCCCGTTAATATACAAGCGATCCTCCGGCTATAGAGCCGGCTGATCGCTTGTATGAGGTCCCGTGACGTGCGCCCCCCTCCCGCTGTCAAGCTGGTCCCGGGCTCC
>NW_017306536.1:1222023-1226610 GCF_000935625.1 Nanorana parkeri
CTCCCCCCCTCCCGCTGTCAAGCTGGTCCCGGGCTCCGGTGTGAACCCGGGACCAGCATACTGCCTCTGTCACAGGGGATCAGAGGGAGGTCGGTTCACGACCTCCCTCCGGTCCCCTCTCCGCTGTCAGAATGCGAAAGTGGTGTGTATATTACATCACTTCCGCATTCTCGTGTCACTCTCCAGCTTCAGATGCTGGAGAGAAGCTGATAAAGCAGATCTCTGCTTCATCAGCTTCTTCAGGGGGGTCCTAGGTAACATTAGGGGTCTTGGAGGCCCCTGATGTCTCCATAAAGAGGACCTGTCACCTCTTTTGCTATCACATAGAGGGGTTTCTCAGCCCCCTCTGTGATAGCAATAAAGTTAAGTGAAAAAAAAAATAGGAAAAAAATGTAAAGTTTCCTCCCAAATTTTTTTAAAGTTACACATAAAAAAGAATTTAAAAAAACAATTTTTTAAAAAAAAAGTCCCCACCCATACATACAGGCATGTAAACACGCGTCAGGTGCACATACCTGCGAAAATGACGATTGCGCCTCATTACGCCGCACATGTTACATATCGCCGCGAATGTCGGGAGCAATAGTTCTAGGGCTATCAATCACTGATAACACTAAACTGATGAGCTGTAAAAGCTTTTAAAGCGTCGCCTATGGCCAATTTTGGGTATGCTAGTTTTTTGCGATTTCGCGAGTGCGCGCAATTTTTAAGCTTGACATGTTTGGTGTCTATTTACCTGACGTGACCCCATCTTTTATATTTTACCAAAAAAGTGGGTAATATTAGTTGTTTTATAACATAATGTAAAAAAATGTTTTTCAGTAATTTGTCCTGAATATAGTAAAAAATAAAACCCCCAGTGGTGATTAAATACCACCAAAAGAAAGCTCTATCTGTCCCCAAAAAATGGTATAAAATTCATTTCAGTACAGCGTTGCATGACGGAATAAATGTCAGTCAAAGTACTGCAGTGCTGAACACTTAAAAATGGCCTGGCCAGGAAGGGGGTCTTCAAGCGGTTAATATCTGATACATCCCCTATCTGGGGACCATATATTAAATAGATTTTTAGAACAGGGAGATGGAAGAAGAGCTTGCTCTGTCCACTCCACGCATCGACCTGGTATTGCAGTATCTCCAGGACCGGTGCACCAAAAAAAAAAAAAATGTTGTGGAAAAGGTAATAAGAGGAGATAGAACAGTTAAAGATAGACAGACACACTCAGAACTGCTAGATGGACAGGAACAGCATCAGGAATTATGGCAGAGACCATAATGGCATTGTTGGAGTATACAAGACATAAATAATTCCACGAACTGACTTAGCACACCATCCACATTTTTGACCCGTATCTGACAGAATGGCCCAGAATTCCTAAAAACCTGAGGTGCCCTGTTATGCAAAGAAAGACTTCAGGTCCTTCCTCTGAGCTAGATTTTTTGGCATTCAGATATTCCATTCAAACTTGTTTTTATAGTTTTAGTGGTGAGTGATTAGAACCTGGGTCAGGTTTTATTGCTGTCTGTGACCTCATTAAGGAGATTCATTCTCTCCATTTGTCTTGTTGTGGTGACCAACTAAAACTTACAAAATAAAGTCCCCTCTTCTGTACAGTCATATAGACAAACACTAACATTTGTCTTGCTGAATACTGTCACCAGAAATGAAAAGTCAGGAGGAAAATCCAACATTTTGAGTTATCAACAAAACAGGAATAGAGGGAAAATCTTCAATGGACACATTTGTTCTGGTGATATGTTCTGTTTAACTGTCTGCAGGACAGAATGTATGGGGAAGTCTCTCTCATGAGACACAAAAAACACCTGACAGTGATTTTTAAGGGTAACTGCAGTAAAAAAAACAAAAATAAATACAAATTTGTGTATTGAATTTCCATCAGTTCTATCTCACTCCTAATAAGTATATGGATCTAGAAGTTTGTAAATGTACTTATTGAAGATGCCCATAGGATGGACTTCCTCAACGTACTGACACAATTTCACTCATCCCTGTGAATATGCACGTCCTTGTGTCAACCTCCCAAACTACAACTCTGTCTGGACTTCCCAAACTGTAACATTATCATTGCTTGCTGGAAGCGATGCATGGTGGGATATGTAGTCTTGCAAAATCAAGATTGCATCACATCAAGGGAAGGAAGATGCAAAGCACACTGGGAATCCAGGAAGTTGGTTAAAGTGATGGGCAGATGGAAGGCAGCACTCACTACATAAAAGGGATTTTTTCAAGTAAGCTTTGATTGTATTATCAAAACCAACTCTAGTATGTATTCCTATTACACTGCTGATGTTATAACAGGATAGTGTATGCAGGGACTTTACAACTCCTTTAACTGTTTCCTGCTCTAAATGAAAAAAACATTTCGGCAGCCGAGTGAATAACCCAGCCGAAGTGAAGTGAGCCGAACAACATTCGGCTATTCACTCCGGCTCAGTACCTATTGGGCGCACAGTGTCAGCCGTTCGCCCGCTTCGGCTGACACTTTGGCTCAGTCGAGCCGAAGCAGATGCCTTCAGCTTAGCTGAGCTGATTGGCTGCCTTCGGCTGCTGTAGGGCTATTGTGAATAGCCCATACAGCAGCCCTTTCGTTTCGAAGAGAGCCGAAGGATCAGCCGAAGCTATGGCTGGATCCTTCAGTTCCTTTGTGAATAGCCCCCCTTTGTTTTTAGATATACCATAAATATGGTTATAATGGTTTGGCTGCCAAAATAGACGATCAAGCTAAAACTGTGCCATGGATGTCAATCAGACATCAACTCTGTCTAGTAAATAAGATATGAAATGTCAATGGTTAGTGCATAGTTAAATCTTGGTATCTTTTAACAAGAGTTTCTTTCTGTGTAGCCATTGTTGGTTTTACAGCAACAAAATGTTTTGCGCTCTCTGCACTTTGCTAATAGCATACTTAAACTCCTAGGTCCCCCCGGAGAGAAAATACACAGGTTCCTTCCACAAACAAGTGATGCTCCTTTTCAGGGACACAATCCGCTTTCCCGAATAACTATTCAATCCTCCACTTTATTAGCAAGATGATCCTCTTTACTGAGTAACTCCACTTTTTGCTCCGTAGTGAGTCATAAATGTAAATACAAAGTACCAATTGACTGTTCTTTGTTAGTGATAGTGATGTATTAAGTGAAATCACAAAGGAATGTACAAGCCAGTTTATTATTAGGCTCATTATGAATATTTTGTGTTACCCTGCCAATTTACTGTGGAAAATACAGTACATAATGAGTATCTGAAGTGTATATCAGTTTGTTCACAGAACTGCAAAACTAAAAATGCTACGGATGCACTCATACCATTTTTTCAAGACCAAGTACTTTCCCTCAGTTACTTGTAGATACCAATTACTGATAAGTGTTTTTAAAGGGACATCACTTTTTATCACTTGTTTTATTATTTTTAACCTTTTTATCCATTTTCATTTTTTTAATTTTAATTTTATTATTTTGTATTTTTAAAAACTTTATCACTTTTTTTAACATTTTTAATTATTACATTTTATTATTTTGTATTTCTATATCACTTTCATATTTTTCTCACTTAAATGTATTGATATCACATAGGGGATAACAAGTCCCTATGTGATATCATTTGGAGGTGACAGGCTCTCTTTATGAGCCTGCCCTCCAAATGATTGTGCTGGATCTTCTGTACAGCTCCACATGTGACAGCTAACACAGGAAGCACTGTGAATGCAGTGCTACTGTGTTACTGATCACAGAGCAGAACGGAGAATGGACATTCTCTGGTGTGCTTCCTGCTCTCCATCCTGAATTTATTGCCGTGGTCCCATGGCGGGGGGTGAAGCAGGGCTTAATGTAGAAAAAAAATTACCCGCCCAGATATTTAAAAAAGTAATGCACTGGTATCGGCACTTTGTATTGGGGCATTTTCACGAGTGCAAGTATTTGTGAAAATGCCCTGCATTGGCACTGATACCTACACTAGTACAAAAACTCACCCCCTGCAGTGGGGCTACCTCTACACTGCAAGGGTTAATTGCTTGTTTATGTCTAGGAACAAAAATTGAAAAGTTTTATTCACATGATCCTTGATGACTACTACAATCCATATACCCATTGCACTCCTGACCGCTTATAAATAATAAGGATGGTTGGGTGCATCGGCAGTGGACGGATGGCTACCGTCCAGTAGTATAAAAAAGTATGGACACCGGCACTCCAAAGGTAGAAGTAGGTCTATTTATTGACACACGTGCAAAACATGTTCATTGCGATGTTTCAGGGTCACGCAGGATCCCCTTCATACTTTTTTGGTTCTTAGACCAGACTCAACTTTGTTTTTTCCAGCCCTGGACCAAAATGAGCATTATGATCTTTACATTTTCAAACTCTGCAGGAAATCTAGAGTATAGCTGAACAAACAAACTAATGTTACATAGTTACATAGTTACATAGTATTTGAGGTTGAATAAAGACATTAGTCCATCAAGTCCAACCTATTAGGATCTCATTCTAGGAGTACCTGTACCCCTGTATATTACGGTCCCTTAAGAAATCGTCCAAAAGTTTCTTGAACAATTCCACATTCTTTGC